>NC_140997.1:194790278-195155278 GCF_052327205.1 Somniosus microcephalus
CGAAGGCTTTCAATACACAAAATATTGGGTGTAGAAAGTGACCCAGCAGGAGGGAGTTGCGGTGACGGCACACCTGTATGTCTAGCTGCAGCTCATTTAGCCTCGAGGTATTATCCTGGGTCAGCAACCCCTGGCTGCTTTTTATTTTCAGGCTTTTCTTGCTTTGGGTATATCAGTAACCCGTGTAATTTTTGGGGGGGGGTAGGTTCTCAGATTGTTAACAAGAAAGATGTATTCTTGATTTCTATATTAATTAGTTTCAGAATAAAACTGAAACTGTCCTTTCCACTACTTCTGTACAATGTTTATATCACTTTTTAAATAAAAATAAATATTCCTCCTTCCTCTCCTGGTTGTGTTGATGTAAGAAAACTACTAGGCACTTGGTCTAAGTATTAAACAAGGCTTTAATCAACTGTTTTTCAACATGGAGATCTAGTTGTGTCCTTCACTAGTTCCTGTTAAAGAATGCCCTGAGCAAGCTGGGCCCATGCCTGAGCATTTATACTCTCCCTGGACAGCGCCACCAGCAGGCCACCCAGTATCATTTCATAAGTCATTTCCACATGAATGACAAAATTCATGTCAAGTGTTCTGTAGGCACCAAATTTTTTTTCTCTCTCCCTCCCTAGCTCAGGATCATTGGGACCAATTGAATGGCCCAAGTGCTGTCTCAGGTGAGGTTCGCCAGAGACATATATACAAGCCATCACCTTTTCAATCCAAGAGTCACCTTGTAAGCATTTTACAAGATATATCCGTGTTTATTTTTACTGGGATTGGAGATTGTTGATATGAACCATTCAAATCAGTCAGCAGGCACAACTGGAGGTTGTCAGAACAATCAAATCAATTAGGAGTAGAACTGAAGTCTGTTAAACACAATTTCTTTTCCCACTGTTGGTTGTACACAAACTTGAGGCAGAAAAGATGAGCTGATGGTTTCTGAGAATCACACTTGCAGGTGTTTTTATTTAGTGTCTGTCCCTAAAGAATTTTCATATAACAAGCTGTTAAATTGCAGCTTTTAAAAACTTTAACTTTTTCTCAAGATACTTTCTGGCTATTTTCTTATATGAAGGCTTATTTTCATCATGGCTACTTGTAGCACCTTTTTGAGATAAGGAGGATGTTTCCTCTTGTGAATGCATTAATTGGATTTATTGAGGAATTTTTTCACCTAGTGGAATTGCAGGTGTTTTGACATAGAGTGGGGCTGAAGTGATGATGAGCTTTACTTAATTTAGACAAATTACAAAGATTTTCATATTTAGGAATTTACTGGTATACTGCTATACTGTGTGATGTGGGTCATTGGCTTGTTTGTATGCGAGTCATACTGTCTGGTTATGTTCTGTACATTAGCTGATTTCAATTTGTTTACACACAAATGGTTGAGGTCCCTTTTATTACCGTGGAATAACTGAGGAAATAGTCCGCAACACCTATATTAAACCAGTCAACATTCATGGGCAAATATAAAGAGTGACATTTAATAATAAGAGTATATTACATTGCCACCCCCAGAAAAGGGGCTCAGTCAGATGTGCCTGAGAACACAAAGTTCAGCTCCCTGTGCCTGTTCATGGGAAAGACAACTTTATGTACTTCATTTCTTTAATGTCTGCAGTGTGTAAGAAAATAAGCCTTTTCAACATTTTCAAAAGAGCTAGAAATTACTGTTGCTTTAATAGTGTGTGAATGCTTGATTCATTCATATGGTACTTCTCTGTCCATTATTTTAACAGAAGGCATTGACTCATTTATTTTAAATTTATCCTTGAGAAACTATTTTGCTTTGAAAGGAAGAATTGCAGCAGGCTCCAAAATGGCGGAAAATACACAAAAGTTGTTGAAAATGAAAACCTTCTAACGGAGGAACGCTCCAGTTCCTCCCAGAAAATAAATTTCACACCTTCAACAATTTTTAAATTCGCCATTGCTGCACCGTTGTGTACCTACAACAAAAGGGACCAAATGTTGGATGTACCTTCAGCGTAAGTTATGGCCTGCCGATGTCCCACTGCATTTACAGTGCAATCCCTTATCATGTGTTATCAGGCCTCTATTCAGGGCCGTCTTTGAGTTGACTGCTCTTCTGGGGCTGTGTCAGCGTTTCTGAAGCACTTAGTCACCTTTTGCCAGTTTTCGAGGTTGGAATGTGTGCAGGGATCTTCTGGTCTGTGTGGCTTAGTACCATATCAAGTACTAATTAACCCCAGGAAATCAGAAGCGTTTAAAAAAATATATATATTTTAAATTCAAATAATAACCCATCTCATCAGCATTTAGAATAACAATATTTTGACCTTCGTTATGAAACATTCTTGTAAATATTGGGAAAAGTGAAACAAGTTTGTATTCTGTTTTTAATTTAAAAAAAAAAAAAATAATAATCCCAGAACAGTTCCACTTGTCAAAGGGATACTATTTAGCACACTTCGGTACAGGTTAGTAACCCATCAATCATTTCAAGTTGAGGAAGGTGCATGCATTGGAGTCTTCCTCTTGGGTGTGTGCAGGTAAAAGTGATTCAGGTTGCGGTGAATCACTCAAAAGAAATGCTAGCGTGCTCAGCACAAAGATTCCTCTGTCTCTGAGGTAATTTAATACCAACCAGATTTAAGGCTTTGGGAATGCTTGAATCTGACTTCTCAATCCTGTTAGTCTTGTAGCAGGAAACATTTGACATGCACTGTACATAATGGGCCTCTAGCTAAATGTGAAGTCTTTTTGTGTGTTGTTGTCTTGAGCGATTGACGAACACCTAATCACAGGAGACAGGCAGACTTCAATGCAGAAGAGGTGCCTTACTGTACGTAACCTTAAAGAAGAAGATCGTTGTATTTGTAAGTTATTAATCTTTTGGAACACTTTAGTCGATGAGCAGCGTGCAATTCCAATTATATCTTTGCTAGCCCAGATCAGGAATAATTCTTGCTGGTTCTTGCCTTACAAATGAATACAACAAAGTTGCTTTAATCTGGTACTGGCTGGGCTGTTGGTTCCATGCAAAATATTACACCTCACAGATTTCCTCGCCATGATAATGCAGAATAGTTTTGGTTATCTGAAATATTTCAATAAATTTCATGTTTGCATATCCAAACTTTTTTTCAAGTAGAATTTGTTGATTTTAATAGCCAGTTCAATGACAGACCTCGACAACAGCTGTAAATTAGAAGGTAGTTTAATCTTCACAGATGTGTAGCTGCAGAAATAGTGAATGTGGTTCAAACTTTTTTAAAACAAGATCTACTTTCAAAAAAAACCCCAAAGAGAGAGAGACAGTTGAATTACATCTTATAAATTAAGATTCACTCAACCTTCAAGGATATCTGGTGTAGAAGGAGGAAGCAATACTTGTTTGCTTTGTAGGACTATATTGGATAGTGAGGAGTATCTCTTTCAAAAAAATAAATCAGGCATGTGGTACTGCCATACCATATAATTACTTTAAGCTCAAAGTACTGACTGTACCATAATTTGAAAAACAGACAGCTGAAACTATATGTTTCAGAACATTAAGATCCATTTGGATGACCTGCTATATTCTGGGCCTTTCATCTGCAGAAGATTCTATCATTGGACAAATTTATAGAAATCAAATGCAGTCATACTTTGCATAACATTTTGTAAAAAAGTTCCTATCTATCAAGGGAATTCAAAGAAGGCTGTGACTGAAGACTTGATCTGCAGCTCCATACATCTACTGAATAATTGCCATTTCATATCGATGCAGTATCATTTTTCCAGATGTTGGATGATATTCTTTAAACACATGTCCATAAATGGTTATGGTAAAAAATACTCATTTAGCTTAAAAGTTAATTTCAAATCATTCTTATCTATTGTATACCAAGTCCCACTCACCCATCACCACTGTCCTGCTGACCTGCATTAGCTTCTGGTCATCCAACACCTGGAACTTAAAATTCTCATCCTTGTGTTTAAATCTCTTCATGGCCTCGTCCCTTCCTATCTCTGTAACATCCACACTCCCACCCCCTCCCAAACTCTCTTCCTCTGGCCTCCTATGGAACCTGTCCTCTCTTTGCCCTACCATTGGAGACCATGCATTCAGCCACCTAGCCCCCACATTCTGGATTTCTCTCCCTAAACTTCTCTGCCTGTCCACCTCCATCTCCTCCTCTAAGACCTTCTTAAACCCACCTCTTCAAAGAAGCTTTTGGTGCCCTCTCCTAATGTGTATATATATTAATGATCTGGACAAGGGAATTGGATGTAATATCTCCAAATTTGCAGACGAGACAAAGCTGGGTGGGAGGGTAAGCTGTGAGGAGGATGTCGTGAAACTCCAGTACGATTTGGACAGGTTGGGTGATTGGGCAGAAACATGGCAAATGCATTATAATGTGGATAAATGTGAGGTTACCCACTTTGGTGGCAAAAACAGGAAGGCAAATTATTATTTGAATGGCAATAGATTGAGAGAAGGGGAAGTGCAAAGAGACCTGGGTGTTATTGTGCACCAGTCGCTGAAGGTAAGCATGCAGGTGCAGCAGGCGGTTAAGAAGGCAAATGGTATGTTGGCCTTCGTAGCAAGAGGGTTTGAGTACAGGAACAAGGATGTCTTGCTACAGTTGTACAGGGCCTTGGTGAGACCGCACCTTGAGTATTGTGTGCAGTTTTGGTCACCTTACCTGAGGAAGGACGTTCTTGCCATGGAGGGAGTGCAGCGAAGATTCACCAGGCCGATACCTGGGATGGCAGGAATGACGTATGAGGAGAGATTGGGTCGATTGGGCTTATACTCACTGGAGTTTAGAAGATTGAGAGGGGATCTCATCGAAACCTATAAAATTCTGTCAGGTCTGGACAGACTAGATGCAGGAAGGATGTTTCTGATGGCCGGGGAGTCCAGAACCAGGGGTCATAGTCTAAGGATAAGGGGTAAGCCATTTAGAACTGAAATGAGGAGGAATTTCTTCACCCAGAGAGTGGTGAACCTGTGGAATTCTCTGCCACAGAGGGCGGTGGAGGCCAGTTCATTAAATATATTCAAGAAAGAGTTGGATCTATTTCTTGAGGCTAAAGGGATCAAGGGATATGGGGAGAAGGCAGGGACCGGGTACTGAAATTGGATGATCAGCCATGATCTCATTGAATGGCGGAGCAGGCTCGAAGGGCCGAATGGCCTACTCCTGCTCCTATCTTCTATGTTTCTATGTCTCATTCTTTGACTCAGCATTCATTTTTTTCTTGCACCTTTGTGAAGTATCTTGAGATTTTATTCTATGCTAAATGTGTTATATAAATTCAAGTTATTGTTTTCTCATTTACTGTATATAAAAAAAAAAAATTAAAAAAATTAGGAAAGGCAGTGGGAGTGGAGTTTCTTTAAAACTTTGTATTATTTTGCAAGCTGCAGTTCAGTAAGTGGCATAGAATAGAAGTGGTAATTAGGGTGATGATACGTGTATAATTGTGGCTTACTGCTCTGAAACCTCCTATATATCAATGTACGCCTTTGTTATATCCAGCCCGGTAGTATCTTCCCTATCCTGCATGAGGCTTGATAATCCACTCCCACTCGCCCACTAAGTGGGACTCCAATACATCAGATCATGCACGTACATTCTCTTTTAAAAGACATGGTTTAGGAGAAGAATAAAGTAAAAGCAGTTGTGGGACTCCAGTACCTCCAACCCCTGCTGCTTTTCCAACAATGAAAGTCTGGTCTTGCTAGCCATATTGGTGCCAAGTTGATCACTCATGATCATCCTGCTCCTCCCTGTACTAATTTTGTACCCCAACCTCCAGCAATGTCTCTCTTTGCTACTATCGGCGCCACCCTGTGTTTCATGGCCTATCCTTCATACCTCCTGTATACCGCAAAAAGATAGAACAGAATCCTTATTTCTAGTCACTGCATACTGACAATTGTGACAAAATAATAAGTATGCTAGTTAGCTATCAGCATAAAGAAAAGAAAGAAATCTGAAATTCAAAATAATTGTCCATACAAACCTAGGCTCTGTGATTCACAGATGAGTCTAATTAACACATGAGTTAATTAGACTCCTGTGAATTAAAAAAAAACTGCTTTAGTCACTAGAAGCCATATCTGTGCTTCCACTGACAGTGGCAATCAGGTACAATTTGACAATAGGGCTTTAAATAATGCTCGATTTCTTGGCTGTGTTCCATATTATTTTAGTTGCTGCATTTTACATGTCTTTGTCAGGATTAGTTGCATCTCTGGAAATGCTGGAGCCAGACAGGTTGATTGCAGTACCCTGCTGGAACATTGTGATGTGCCAGCCACCCATCCTCATTCATTCTTCTGTGGCCTCAGTCAAAGGATTACAGCTATGGGGACAATGCTAAGAGAAGGAGCAACATAAGAGAATTCATTGTGAGTGTTCAGGTCTGAGTGTTGCAGTCCCCATATAGATTGATTCAGGTCACTGCTTCAGTCTAAAGCAGACAATAGAGAAACTGTCTTGCCTCTCCTTGATCAATTAATAGTCCGAGATCAAGCTTAATTTTCACTGAAGCTCTGTGTGGTAATGGTCTGCTATTATAAAGACTGTGGTTTGTCTTGCATAACAAAACTCAATGGGGAAATGATCAATACAGAATATTGAGAGGTCGATGTAACAGAGTCTGACAACTATTCTCCTAGACCACACGGAAGCAGTGTATTGAATACTGAAGGACAAAAGCGTCAAGAAGATGGTTGAACAAAGTTTGGAATTAATATTGTGGGGGTTTTTTTCAGTTTAAAAATGTCTTGTGTGATGGGATGATGCTAATAGAGAGAGGTGTTATGTGCCCTTTCATGTTCTGACACATTTACCCTGACCAACAGCATAAGAAATAAGAGCAGGAGTAGGCCATGCAGCTCCTCGAGCCTGCTTCACCACTCAATAAGAACATGGCTGATCTTCGACCTCAACTCCACTTTCTTGCCGTATCCCCATATCCCTTACTCCCCCAAAAAAAGCTCAAAATTAAGAACAGAGTGGCAGACCGTTTAACCAAAAATGAAACGCAACATCCTATTGACCTTTTTGTTTCATCTTAGCCATTACTCTTCCTTTCCCTCAATCAATTGTTAGAGTTGGCCATTCAACAGCTAAGGTATTGGCGTACACCTTCATGCACCTCAATGAAATTCTAATTACTGGCTTTTTTTCAAAGGTAGGAAGTTTCACAATACTGTAATAGGCAAGAACGTTCTAATCTAACTTTTACTCAATGGTAAAAGGACTAACGTGAACAAATTTACCTTAAAACACATTGAGTATTACAAAAATAATCACCGTGAACAGTAAGTAACATTTTACAGAGCAGCCCACCCACCTATTTTAAACAGTTGTATGTGCAAATTTGAGTGTTGCCTTCACTGGTTTGTGCAACATTGCCATCACTGCCATTTGCACTCGCTGAGCAAACCTCCTCTGCCAAATATATCTTCATGCACAAAAAATAGGGCAAGAGTTGTTCATTGCTGCTAATGTCACTTGGTTTAACCCTTTTACTTGGATGTGGTCACTGCTCTAGACAGCTCTAGGAGTCATAAGTGAGAGCTGAGTTTGTGGTGTGGGGAGCAGTGGCTGCTGGACCATCTTAAAGGATGTGCTGCTCACTGCTCAGAGATACCACCTTTACCCTACACCCCAAACTGATTCAAAATAAGGTGGCACATTCAATTCGTTCCTAAATCTGATGTCTGAAATAAAGGAAAACAATAACCAAGATATGTGACAGCTAATCTATAGGATCAAAATTTTGACTATTGCCTCTTTGTATTTTTTTTGTTTTTCATTGTTTAGGGTGGGCGATGTTGGCACTGGGGAGTAAAACAATCCACTTATGGCACCCCGTATAGCTTAGCCAGATACTGAATCAGGTTTCCTGTATACTCCCTCCAACAATGTCATTAACCCCGACCTCAGAAGAACACTTGGTGTGACATTTCCATTCCAAATACCCGACAACTTGTGAGTGAATTGCCCGTCCAGTGCATGTGTTTTGAATGATGCACTGCTTTCTGCTATGGATTCATGCCCAGCAGGAGATAGGTTGATATTGGCTGAATTCACTTTACATATGGCCCTTTGCAGCTGACCGAGAGCGAATGAGAGAGAGAGAGAGAGAGAGAGGGGTGCAAGGGAGACTTTCATCCCATCATCTCCTCTGAGCAAATTTTGAGCCAGATCGGGGAGATGAAAAAGCAGTGTGCTCCCCCACAGTCGCCCAGTCCTAAACCCTCAAGGTCTTTAAGTGCAGAATACATGTAAGTTTTTATGCAATACCAATTTTTTTTTCTCAAAATGTAACCGGTAGTAGGTTTTAAAGAACCACACTTTGGTTCATGAATAATAACCATACCTGATTCTAGATATGAAACCTGTTTATAATATAACCTTTCTAGAAAAATGACTTTGGTTGCTAGGATACTGGTGCATTTTTTACAATAACCACACCACACCAAGGTCCTCAGTATAAAAAGGTCATCTTTCTGTGTGAGTGATTGCTTTGGTTTATCTCAAATTTTTGTTGATGTATTTGTGTGCTTGCTTCCACCCCGCTCAATTTTCTCCCATCCTCTCCTTAAGATGGTGACTTATAACCCCGGTGTCTTTTCTGCACTACCAACCGTCGTCTTCAACCCCTCTCCCATGCCCCCTCCACCCTCTGCTCCAACAAGTGCGAAGAACTCATGAACATTTATATCCCAAAGATTGTGACCATCTATTCAGCTGCCTCTGCTGCATCCTCCCATTTCCGTAGCCCTAAACTTGCAACTTTCTCTTTTCTCGCCTATCTCCCCTCATGGACTCTCTAAGTTTTTCTTGACTGAGACATACCTCCCGCTCCCTTGACCCCATTCCCACTGAAATGCTGACCCTCAATTCCTGTCCCCATGCTAGGGTAGCAAGGGCACAGCATAGACTCTGGGTGGGGGACTTCAATGTCCATCACTAAGAGTGGCTCGATAGCACCACTACTGACTGAGCTGGCCGAGTCCTGAAGGGCATAGCTGCCAGTCTGGGCCTATGGCAAGTAGTGAAGGAACCAACACGAGGGAAAAACCTACTTGACCTTGTCCTCACCAATCTACCTGTCGCAGATGCATCTGTCCATGACAGTATTGGTAGGAGTGACCAGTGCACAGTCCTTGTTGAGACGAAGTCCCGTCTTCACACTGAGGACACCCTCCATCGTGTTGTGTGGCACTACCACCGTACTAAATGGGATAGATTCAGAACAGATCTAGCAGCTTAAAAGCCAGTATCCATGAGGCGCTGTGGGCCATCAGCAGTAGCAGAATTATATTCCACCACAATCTGTAACCTCATAGCCCAGTATATCCCTCACTCTACCATTACTATCAAGCCAAGGGACTAACCCTGGTTCAGTGAGGATTGTAGAAGAGCATGTCGAGAGCAGCACCAGGCGTACCTAAAAATGAGGTGCCAACCTGGAGAAGCTACAACACAGGACTACATGCATGCGAAGCAGCATACTATAGACGGAGGTAAGCGATCCCACAACCAACGGATCAGATCAAAGCTCTGCAGTCCTGCCACATCCAGTCGTGAATGGTGGTGGACAATTAAACAACTAATGGGAGGAGGAGGCTCCATAAACATCCTCATCCTCAATCAGGGCAGAGCCCAGCACGAGTGCAAAAGACAAGGCGGAAGAGTTTGCAACCATCTTCAGCCAGAAGTGCCGAGTGGATGATCCCTCTCCGCTTCCTCCTGAGGTCCCCACCATCACAGAAGCCAGTCTTCAGCCAATTTCGATTCACTCCACGTGATACCAAGAAACGGCTGTGCGTACTGGATACAGCAAAGGCTACAACACTCCTCAGGGTAGTGTCCTAGGCCCAACCATCTTCAGCTGCTTCATCAATAACCTTCCCTCCAACATGAGGTCAGAATTGGGGATGTTCGCTGATGATTACAGTGTTCAGTGCCGTTCGCAACTCCTCAGATAATGAAACAGTCCCTGCCGGCATGCAGCAAGACCTGAACAATATTCAGGCTTGGACTGATAAGTGGCAAGTAACATTTGCGTCCCACAAGTGCCAGACAATGACCATCTCCAATCAGCGAGAGTCTAACCACCTCCCTTTGACATTCAACAGCCTTACCATCGTCTAATTCCCCACCATCAACATCCTGGGGGTCACCATTGACCAGAAATTTAACTGGACCAGCCACGCACATACTGTGGCTACAAGAACAGGTCAGAGGCTGGGTATTCTGCTGCACATGACTCACCTCCTGACTCCCCAAAGCCTTTCCACTATCTACAAGGCACAAGTTAGGACAAAGCAATTAGCTTGATTGGCACCCCATCCACCACCTTAAACATTCACTCCCTCCATCAACGGCTCACCGTCTACAAGATGCACTGCAGCAACTCGCCAAGGCTTCTTCAACAGCACCTCGCAAATCCGCGACCTCTACCACAAGGGCAGCAAGCGCATGGCGGCATCACCACCTCTAAGTCACCCACCATCCTGACTTGGAAATATATCACCGTTCCTTCATTGTCGCTGGGTCGAAATCCTGGAACTCCCTCCCTAACAACACTGGGAGTACCTTCAACACACGGACTGCAGAGGTTCATGAAGACAACTCACCGCCACCTTCTCGAGGGTAATTAGAGTTGGGTAATAAATGCTGGCCTTGCCAGCGATGCCCACATCCCATGAATGAATGGGGGGAAAAAAACACTGCCCCTCCCAAAAAAAAAAAAAATCCACACTCAACCCTCCTTTCCTTGCAAGCTACCACCCCATCTCCAACCTTCCTTTCCTCTCCAAAGCTCTTGAATGTGTTGTTGCCTTCCAAATCTGTGCTTATCTTTCCTGCAACTCCACATTTGAATCTCCCCATCAGGGTGTTCATCCTTGCCACAGCACTTAATTGGCCCTAACCAAAGTCACAAATGAGATTATCCTCCTTGACCTCTGAAATGCTCAACCGCACCATTTTCCTTCAATGCCATTCTTCCGTTGTCCAGCTCCGTGGGATTGCCCTTGCACCCTGCACCATTACCTTGAGTCCCCCAAAGATTTGTCCTTGGCCCCTCCTCTTCCTCATCTACATGCTGCCCCTTGGCGGCATCATCTGCAGACTTGGGGTCAGCTTCCACATCTATGCTGATGTCACCCAACTCTACCACTCCCCCACCTTTCTCCTTGTTGTCAGAATGTTTGTCTGATGTCCAGTCTTCGATGAGCTACTATTTCTTTCAGTTAAACATTGTAAGACTGAAGCTATCATCTTCACCGCCCCCTCCCCACCTCAACCACAAACCCTGTACCTTTGCCACCGAGTCCATCACCCTGCCCAGCCATTGTCTAAGGCTGAACCAGACTGTTTGTAATCTTGGTGTTCTATTCATCCCCAGGCTGAGCTTTCAATCACATATATTCTCAATGACAAAGACCATCTACTTCCACCTCCATAACAATCTCTCACCTCCAGCCTCTGCCTCAGCCCATAGTGTCAGCCAGTGGCTCAGTTGGTAGCACCCTCTCCGCTGAGTCAGAAGGTTGGGTCCAAGTCCCTCTCCAGAGCCTTGAGCACAAAAATCTAGGCTGTCACTCCAGTGCAGTACTGAGGGAGTGCTGCAGTCAGAGGTGCCATCTTTCGGATGTGATGTTAAACCGAGGCCCCGTCTACTTTCTCAGGTGTACATAAAAGATCCCATGGCACTATTTCAAAGAAGAGCAGGGGAGTTATCCCCAGTGTCCTGGCGAATTTTTATCCCTCAATTAAAATAACAAAAACAGAATATCTGGTCATTATCACATTGCTGTTTGTGGGAGCTTGCTGTGCGCTAATTGGCTGCTGTGTTTCCTACATTACAACAGTGACTACACTTTAAAAAGTACTTCATTGGCTGTAAAGCACTTTGGGATGTCCGGTGGTCGTGAAAGGCGTTATATAAATGCAAGTCTTTCTTTATCTGCTAAAACCTTGGCTTTGTCACCTCCAGACTCAACAATTCCAGTGCTCTCCTGGCTGGCCTCGCCTCCTCCATAAACTTCAGCTCATTCAAAACTCTGCCTGGATCCTATCCTACACCAGATCGTGCTTACCTATCACCACTGTCCTTGCTGACCTAAATTGACTCTGTCGCCCAACGTCTCCAATTCAATTTTCACATCCTTGTGTTTACATTCTCTGGAATTCCCTCCCTTAACCCCTTACCTCACCACCTACCTCTTTTTAAGGCCCTCCTTAATACTCACCTTTTTTATTTTACCAAGCTTATGCCTACTACTATACCCTCCTTTAACTCGGCGTCCATATTTGTCTGGTTACACTTCTGTAAAATGCCTTGGGATGTTTGTCTACCTAACGGCACTTTAAATGTAAGTTGTTGTTATGCTGGGGACAAGATTCCATGAACACTGGGCACCATCTAATACCTGGTCCAATTGGCCATTTTTTTGTATGTGAGCCTAAATAGTGAATCTCAGTTGACTGTAAAGGGCAGATGAGAGAATCCTCAGCTGACATATGCACATGTCCACTTTCCATGAGTCATTGGATAGCAATCAGAAGCGGGAACACTGGCTTTTATTTGAAACCTTCCACTCCCCTGGTCAAGGTGCTGAAGCTCTTTGTAGCATCCCAGTTGCTGCCTTGGCTGAGGTCAGTTAACCTGGGGCCATCTGGTCGGTATGGCTTGGTATTACAATGGGTGGTGCATTTTCCCACTAGCCCTTTGGGTGTACATTTTCAGTTTTGCAATCAATATTTTGTTCTTTAATTTAAAAACTCTCAAACTGTTGAAGATCATTACTTTGACAGGCCTCTTTAAAAGTTTCCTGTTGATTTTATAGATGGCTCATAGTATAACATCGACGTGGAGACACTAACCACATTACATTAGAACAGGAGTCGACCACTCAGCCCCTCGAGCCTGTTCCGCCATTCAGTTAGATCATGGCTGATCTGTACCATAAGTCCATTTATTAGTCTTTGCTCAATATCCCTGGATACTTGCACCCAACAAAAATCTATCGATCTCCATCTTGATAATTTCAGTTGACTCAGTGTCCACAGCCTTTGGTGGAGCGACTTCCAGATTTCCACCATCTTTTGCATGAAAAAGTGCTTGCTGATTTCCCTCCTAAATGCCCTAACTCTAATTTTAAAATTATGTCCTCTTGTTCGGGATTCTACCCCCTCACCAGAAGAAATAGGTTTCTCTGTATCTACCCTATCAAATCATTTTAATCACCTCGATTAGATCCCCCTCAGTCTTCTAAACCCAAGGGAATACAAACCAAGTTTTTACACTTGAAATGAAAATAACTTGCCTCTCATGTCACAGCTGTTCTGAGATCACAGCAGCTCCCATTTGGTCTCAGTGGTTCAGCTGCCTCCCGGAAAAACAAAGTTTCTATGCATTCCAAAGTAACTTGAATTTGAAAAAGAGTATTTACCTGCAACTTAAACCAACTTCACAAGGGGAAATAATAATGCATGTAGGGAATAATATGGTACATGGACATTCAGTTGGGTTATGTGGGCTCGGAGAACAAACTGTTGGCCTCGCTGTTCCTCATTGCGTATCTTCTATTTTTATTCATGCCTTTGTATTGTTTTGCAAATTAACGTAAGGCACTGAAAGAAGTAGCCGATCAATGGATTTCCCAGCCCGTCCCTCACACATGCCTGTCAGAATTGCAGTGAGTTTTGTCAGTTTTCATCCAAAGTGCTGGAGTTCCAAGTGATAATGGAACACTCTGTTGAGTCTGTATGTCCCAGTTAATGTTAGGATCAATCACTGGACACAGACAACAAGAATAACTTTTAACAGGTCTTTACTATTCGGAGGTCAGTGCTGAACTGCCCAGCAAATCCTTACACAACACTTATATAACGGTGTGGTCACCACCGGTATTACAGTATACAGCAGCCAAGAGAAAGTAGTACATCTCTTAAGGTAGTTCTCTTAAGGTGGAACAGGTTACATACACCACACACTCCATTCCCAAGGGGATGGGAAAATGATGCAATGCGTCTCGCCCCACTACACACATGCCCTGTCAGCTGATAGTGAAACCCTGCAGAATTCATGGTAGGGTACTTGCGTAAGCAAAGCCCGTGAGCAATCAACACCATTGAGCTGAAAGAGATGCTGGGTAAGCGAGTGCCATCGTAGACTGGAAAGCAGGGAGAGAAGGAGGAGCACGGATAATAATAACTGTGCTCCAGAGGAGGTGAAAATTGACTTGAAAATTTTCCATCTTTGGATCTTTCCATTTCCAAATACAATACATATAGAAGCTAAATAGTGGATGCCTGAAAGTAATTACAAGGCTGTAATCAAACCAAGGAGATCAGATGATGATAAATCACAACAGTAGGTTCAATTATTTTACAACTGTCATCTGAGCCCTCTGATTAGATTACAGCCCTAAAATCAATCCCGTGGGAGGTATTTTTAAAACTTTTGTGCGTCAATTTGAAGGAACCACTTATTTTTAGTACATTATTTTTGTGTTGTCAGCAGGTTGCTGTGCTAACTCCAAAAGCCACCAATATCCATACCTGCTATTGACTGTGATTTGATTGCTGGCTGCACATTTTACTTGAGAAGTAATGCTGTTTGATGGGCATTGTTTATTAAATTCGATTTAATGTTTTACTTAAGCAAGTCACTCATACATAGCACAGCGAGCCCATCTTATCCTTCAAACAAACTGCAAATTAAAATAAAACCATAAATTCAATCGGTTTCCTTTGAATGTTAGTAGAAATGCTTTTGTATGTTGTAGTTACTGACAAAACAAAGGCAGGAAAATGGTGCATTTGATTTTGAAAGTTTTTTTTTATCAGGAGTTTAAAGCACAATGCAAGTGACCCGCTTCTCTCTGCTCTGACATGGTCAAATTATACATGAACCAATCATTTCACACTCCCTTAAACAGAAGTTTGTAAACAAGTGTATTTGTGCACTTCACTGACTTTGTGACAAACTAATCTGACCAGGTTTGTTTTTCCCAGGTTTGACATTGTTTTGGATAATTGGCATCAAAACCTGATTTAAAAAAAAATATTAGCAGCACTGGATCCTGGAGAAAGAATAACACCCAAGCAACTATCGGCATTGTAGCTTTAAGTAACTTTTTGAAACTTATTGAAATAAATTAACATCAATATCATTTGGTGATGTTAACCAGGCCTGTCAGTCTTGGGCATGAAAAATGAGGTGCTAAAATCATTTATACTGTTAAAAATGTAAGTATGCACATTTGCCTGAGGAGCATTGTAAAGATATATATTTGTAGGCTGTATGTCTGGGTACCATTCTGCAAGCCTGGCTATTAGCTACTGTTCTGTCAGCTGGTAGCACACATTGTTAAGCAAGGTGTTTTTGCCATAGGAGGATTATTCAGGGACTTGAATAGAAGGTTTGATCAGCATATGAATGCACCTGCATTGACGTCAGAAGGCCTCCGAGTGCTGATATCAAGGAGATGGTAATTGAGGACGAGGCTTTGGGAGACAGTGAAGCACTGAGGGGTAGTCAAAAGCTGGCACATTGCATAAGCTATCTGCTATTGCAGAAGGAAATATGGCAAGCTTTTCTGGAGTTTTTTTTGCTGAGAAATGTTTCTTAAGATGAACATTTGTTAAATTAGGCTGTGGTGCCTTTTTGACGTTCAAAGGTGAAGCTATGCATGTCTGAAAAGATTATAAACAGCCTTTTAGTAGCATCTCCGATAAGATGGAAAGGGAAGTGTTTACTGATCCTGCAGACATCATAACATTGAGACAGATGGTCCCGGGAGGGGTGACGGAAGAGAGGCCCGTTGCTCGGAATTCTACTAAAGCAGCTGCATTGTGCTGTGTCGATCGCTACCTAATTGTGGATGCTGCGGCACACTGCCAAATATAGGACTGCAATCAGAGAATGATTCTTCTAGAAGGACTGCTTGCATGCACTGAAACCCCAGAGTCTACAGAGATTTGCCTCATGGGTCTGAGGTGAAGAAACAGAATTTTCTGTGGGAATCGATTCAGATACAGAGATGTTTATTCTGGGGTACTTTATGGAGGTTTTTGCTAATAATTTCCTGGGATTTTGTCTACTGGACCTCTTTCTTCTGCAGCTTGGGGAATGGAGATTAAAAAATCCAAGGTATATGGCCATTCAGCTGGGAGAAAGGAACCTCCTTGCATTGCCTGCAGCTTTCCTACCTTTTAGAGCCTGATGATAAATGTTAAAATTGTATGAGTGTGGTAAATTAGCATATTGATGTGAGTATGTTTGAGTGTGTAGTGCTTTTGTCTAATTAAAATTCCTTATGCATCACAGAGCTGTTTGTTATCCAGACTGCTGGCTATTGATTAGTGTAAATTTACTCTGGGGACACAGCACACTATTATGCGAACATGAATTTTCCAATGTACAGTAGAATGATAAAAATGTGCATGGATGAAAGATGCATTCTGTGGCCAGTCATGAGAACCGATAACATTCTTCAGTGAGTCTGTTCAGCCTCACTGGCACAAGTATCATCGTGCTTAGTTTATCCCAACAATTCATCGGCTGTAACAAATGCAGAATTATTTTGACACATTCTCACCACCACCTCCTTTTTTTTGTTTCTTTTTAGGAACCCAGTAACAAGCGGGTGAAACCTCTTTCCCGAGTCACATCTTTAGCTAATCTCATTCCTCCTGTGAAGGCCACGCCTCTAAAACGATTCAGCCAGACGTTACAGGTAAGATTCCCCCAGTGGGATTTATTATCCATGTAGAGTGATGAGTGAGGCTTTATAAAGGCACATAGTGAGCTGAGCTGGTTTGCACTCGCCACATCTGTATGTACAAGTCCAGCGAGGGATTACATTCGCTTTCATACGCATGTCCCAAGCCAACTGTTGCTATATAGAATTTATAATCTGTTGCCCATATATATCTTTTTAGAAAATCTCCCACATCCTATCTGATTAGTTAAGAATGCAAATGAATAATTTCAAGTTAACAATGAACTTATCACATCAAAGGAGCAACATTCCAGAGCTATTCTGATGTCAGAGCAAGTCAAAAAAGAACTTTTCTCCCTAGAAAATCAGTGCCTGAATTTATTAAAGACAATGCCATCAATTCAACTTTTGAAAATTCTTAAGAGTCTTGCACTCTAATTAACCTACCAGGTTTTAATTCACTACTTTGTTGCTAAATTTCTGGTCTTTATATCTTCTTCTCTCTTCTCTTCCGTGTCTATTGGTACAAGAGGCAACTCATTTCTTCCACTGCTTTTAAATCCAGCAGATCATAATCTGGGTTGTTTCTGTAACAACGACCCCGTTTTTTATATATGGACTGATGCAATGTGGTGGGGGGGGGGAGGCAGAATGAGGGTCACCACCAACATTCCCCCTAAGGTCCCGCGCAGGCCGCTCACCAGCTGATCCGCTGGAAACGATACCGCACATGCGTGACCGCTGCAAATTTAAAGGGACCGCGCACCAAAAATGCAAATTAGAGAACATTGCTCACCACCCTGCCGCTCCACTCCCAATGGGCGTGGGAACCCTGCTGGATGTCAACACTGTACTCGGAGACTGACCGGTACACTCACCTCTGCTTGCTGGGACTGGTCTTTTATATCATTTTATAAATCTAGCATAATCATTCATGCAGCTTAAAAATGCAAAATAGTGACTATCAGCAACATAGCATTTTATATATATAATAACATTACAACATAGAGAGAGTTTTATATATAATATTACAGACTATTAGTGAAATGTATATGATGAGGAATTCACATTTTTCATATCTGAAGGCTCAGTGGGTAAATGCACTCTGCCTTGTTACTCCGCTATAGAGAGCAGGAAGGAACCAAGTCCATTAGCTGAGCTCAGAGGCACATTGGTGGGGACACTACAATTGGCTTCCTGCCTGAACTGGGGAGGGGAAAAATTGGCCAGTGTTGCCTTTACTGACTTCTGTCCTGTGACATCTGCAAAACATATGCACATGAGGACATTAAAGGGGATAAAATGAAGCTGAGCTCAGACTCCTCCACCTCCACTGATTGCATTGCCCACCAGCACTTGCTGTTTAGACTCTCAGTTGAGTGAGGAACCAGAGGACTGCTGATGGCTGTGGAGCTGCATGCCAACACTAGTAACAGGATAGGGGAAGGGCGGGGAGGAAAGAGGGATCAGTTAGGAAGCTTTATATTGTAACATAAGGGCAAAATACTGCAGATGCTGGAAATCTGAAATATAAACAGAAAATGCTGGAAATACTCATCAAGCCAGGCAGCATCTATGACGAGAGAAACAGAGCGTTAACGTTTCAGGCTGAAGTATTATATTGTGGTGGTTTTCAGGTTATAATTAGGGCAGTTATTGCTCAGAAACGGACATTTTCATTGCCTTTGGGTCTTTTTATGCAAAATTCTGATACTTGGGCAGCAAACATGCCACGAAAGGTTGAGTGTAGAAATTCAGGAGATGCCGAGCTGCATCGAAGCATTGTGTGAGCCCATGTCTGAATTTTGTATGGTACAAAGGAAAACCAGCAATGAAGAGATGATTACTTTGTAAATCCAAGGCAAGTCTTGCAAAGAGTACAGAGTCTCAATATAATAAATGAAACCTTATTGCTTTACGAAGGAGCAATGCAAATAATTTCCATCCTGGGCACAAAGTAGATGATGTTGTTTCTTTCTGGCTCCCAGCAATAGTTGTTCCTGATGATGGCATTACTTGTAGTTCAAGTGGAATAAACTGCATTTGCAGGGCCCAGTCTAGCTTTTCTCCTCCAGCAGTGGGACTGTATTCCTCTGTGCAAGGTCCCATGTTTCTCAGCAACGGCGTTGCGTTGTTCAGTTTCTTCCAACATTTTTATTTAAGCTTGTGGGAAATTTAATTAAAATACCCTCTCTATACTGCAAAATGGAAATTTTCACAGTAAAATCTTAACTAATTTTGTGAAGGAACTCCAATCTGAATTTATTTTTACATGATATAATTAGATGAGATTGTAGACAGGAGGAACAGGAATTGTATCCCGGTTTGAGTCTGCACTTTCAGATAAGGTGAGACGAGAAAGCTGCAGCACCACACGGACAACGTTGAGCCGTGAAGCGATAGAGTTTTGCCATTGGTCGAAAGCAGAATAAGGGTCTGTTGTGTTTCTTTCTCTGCTGTGCTCCACATGTTGTATTAGTAATAGGCCTTGCCTGGAGAGGCGGGGGAAGGGAGGTTACTAATTTACTTCGGTTAGTGTTTGATCCAGAAGGTAGGGAAATAGCGTGACTGCACTGAGATTCTTGCATTCCCTGGGGGCAATAAATCTCTTCCCAGAATTTGTGTGTGAAAAGTTTCTGATGTTTCTGAAAGAGAACTGCATTAGTTCCAGTTGTCCTGAGCGTGAAAGCAAATTATGCTTTGGCGAGACTTGAGCTGTGCCTGGCACCCTGTCTACCGCTACAAGTATATTTGTACAGCTGTTGTGGGACTTTATTACTTGCAGCACTTAACCTGCAGGAACTTGAATATAAAGACTGTTTTCAAACACGAATATTTCTAATTTCCCTTGGAGGGTCACTTTCACAGGTAACTGGAGTAAGCTACACTACCATTCACCAATTTTGTGGGGGGAAAAAAAGCTAAAAGACCATGAAAATTGTAGACTGGCTTTCGATTTCAGATCCTGCTTACTGTAATAAAAAGTGGAAGTGATGGCAGTCACTGAGCCTGGATTTCCTCCTGTCAAATATGGGCAGAGAAAGCTGGTTTATACCTTGGTGCTCACAACAAGTTTTGAGAGTGTGGGCACTGCACTTTAGCTTTAAAAGCTTGCAGATGGCAGGGTAGCAGAAAGCTGACTAATACTGAGACTTTTTTCCAAGTTGCTATTGATTACAGTAATATTTAAGGTCAACCCTTTATAGTTGATCTCTGGTAAATGTGACAGTCTAAACCTCCTTTGAAATGCTCGGAGCTGTAGGCACTTGTCCATGGAGTTAAAATACCATTCCTCACACACTGACTTTCTAATCCATGTGAGAAACTACCAGGCACATGCCTAAAATGAAAAAGTTACAGTGCTGATATGCCAAAGTTGCTCTTTGGCACCTTCTAGTGGTTACTCATAGAGGTCGATGATAGAGGCCTGGGATTAAGGCTGTCTGGGCTCTCTAGGTTGGGCAAGGTGCTTTGCAGGAAATGGTTTGGAAAAAAATTAATATTTTTTAAATGTTCACTCAGCAGATGTTTAAAAACTTTTTGAGGAAAAATTATGGGATGTAGGAAGAAACTTTTTTCCTCAAGTAAGCTCTAAAGTTGTATTTTTATCTCGTAGAATGTTCAGATTATTGAAGCAACATTTATAGCAAATAATTTAAAAGATTAATACCTCTCCCATTAGTTTAAAGGCCTACAATATTGCATCTTACACTAAAATTCTCAACACCTTTGGTTTACAGTGAACCTTATTGAGTCCTTTGGTACTAAATCTGTTAATTTGGGTCGAACCCACATATTCAGAGAAAAATAGTTAACAATTACTGATCGGCAAATTACAAACAGTTGTTAAAAAAATTAAAATGGACACCAGTACATTTAATGATTTAGGAAATAGTGGAGCCATTAAATGTTGACCGGAATGGAAATATTATGAACAAATTATTCAGTGAACAGCAGCTGACAAATAAAATATTTCTGACCCTTTGTTAGAGAGATGCTGCATTCACAAAAAAAAGCGATTGGAATGCTTTTTCAGCTTGTTAGCAAATACTCAGCATAATGTTAATCTCATTGAAACACATCATCGAGTCACTGCCATTGTGAGTTTTAATGAAGACTTCTTTTTAAGAAGATGTGCAAAATGTCCTGGTAAGCTTTTGGGATGTTGGTTAGCACTGTTCCTTCAGCAACATTCTTTCACATTCTCCTAATCCACTTGCTGTATTTAAATCAAGGATACAAAATACATTTCGTAGTTTCCGAGACTGCATTTGCACTACAACTTCGCACCACTGCTAAGAAGAGTGCAGGAGGGTGTCTTACTCTGCATTGGTCCACAGGCAAGTCAGCTTCTGACTCTGGATTTCCATCACAGCTTCTTCGAATTGATATGAAGAAAAATTAGTGCTGCAGTTGCAGTGTAAATGCAAGCTGAAGTGATTATGTTGTCAAATGTACACTGATCCAGTGAAATAATAGCTCATTTACAGGGCTGAGTGCTTAGCATGGTAGCAAGCTATCCAATGGCTTTATTTTATACATGCAGCAAGAGTTCTACATTACTTGAGTTTCAGCAATTTTTACATTGTGCTGAAAAGCAATCTTACCTTGTATGCTTTTGTATTAACTGGATTGGGGCTAACCAAAATTGTTCCAGTGTATAACATCTCTGACTAGCTGGCAGACTCATCATTTGTTCATGTTGGTGCTGGATCCATCATTATTGCAAGACATTAAAGCAAGCCTGTTTCATAAGGTATAATAATCTTCTGAGCAAAGGTGTCAAATTGCAAATTCTCTGGTGTGTTGCATGTTGTAAAACAGTTTTCCATTACAGTGACATTTGTAACAACCATTCACTTACAGTTACGTAACTCCTACTTCAACTGTTTTTGCCTCAGTTTTTTGTGCATCAAATCTGTAGCAATTCTTTCCTCCCTCTTTGTTCTAGCGTTCCATTAGCTTCCGAAGTGACAGCCGACCTGACAGTTTCACCCCAAGACCCTCTTCTAGACATGGGCCCCCTGCTATTGCAAAGCGTCGAGATAGCAAACTTTGGAGTGAAACGTTTGATATTCGGGTCAATCAAATGCTCACCGCTAAAGAAATCAAAAGGCAAGAGGTAAGGGTGCAGACCAGCTTTATTCTTTTACAACAAATAGAATAATGGACTCGTTTAATCAATGACGAGCTTCACTTCCAGTCATGCCTGTCCCCTGGCTTGGAAATGTGGTTTACTTTCTGACTGCAAACATCCACCTCATTGTCTTAATAGATTAGGAGTGAGTGAGAGTGCGAGCAAGTTGAAACATTTTTGTTAGAGGTAAACACTCTTAAATTGTTCTCTCAATAGTGGAGAAACCTCTCATTTGTTTATCACACTGCACAGTTGTTTACATTATACTTTATTTGATGAAAGTAATTTTAAAAAAATTATATTCAATTCTGTTGCAAAATTACAGAGATGTAGTTGACTTGTCGAAATTATAGAGAGCCAAGTGTTCTGTTATCACAAACAGCAACACATTTTTATTAATGGTTCCCTATAATAGCTGTATGACTGTAATTTTTTTTAATTTTTTTTTATATAAAACAACTGGTCCTGTATAATTGGGATATAGTTGCCAAATTTAGCAGGGCCTTTATAATAACCTGCCGACCTTTCAATATAGGGAACCCTCCCACTGAAATAATACCGCTATTATAGTCTTTCGTTTGTGGGAGACTCCAGGTTTAAAATGTTTTGTATCAATTAACAGTCCTCGTTCCAATTTGGGTAACATTTAATCCATCCTCTCTCTCTCAATGGTTGTTACTGTAATAATATCACTCGATGCACAAAGGTAAGTAATATACCTATGGCATCAAAGTAACTGGTCCTATGAAAGCATTAGCAAGTGGTCGCAATAATACAAAAGAAAAATGGCTTTTGTAAAAGGATCCTGCAATCGTAGCATTTACGTTTATAAGTGAAAGCAGATGTTTGAATGTTAATTATCATCAATTAGTGATTGTGTGAAACTAATTTACAGATCAGCACTGAAGCTGCGATATAACTTTTTAGAATATAGAGTCAAGATGGAAAAATCCTTCATACAACAGTTTCCTCAATGGAACTGGAAATATGCAGTTATGAAGTTATGAACTTATGCACATTAAGAAGGCCCACCACCACTACGTCCGGGCAGCTAAGAATGGGAAATAAAAGTGACCTTTCCACCATCACCCACATCCTAAGAACAAGAAAAAACGAATAGAATAATACACTGATGTCTGAAAATTGTTTATTAACACACAGTTTTGGGTGACCTGTCTGAATCTCTGCTAAAATGGAAATTAAGACAGTTTTACGCTTATATGGATTATTGGTGCTGAGTACAAGTGACGGGCTGACCAAAGATCCTTTAACTTTGGAAAATCTCCCGTGGCAATGCTCATTGGTATGCTGGGGTCTGGACAACAGTTGTGTTTAGCTACTAAGGTGGACTGTACCGTTTAAAGCCACTGCTCTAAATATTGTAGTGTTGAGATACCGCGGCAAACGTGGGAGTCGAGACCAGAGTTGATGGAACACAACTGCTTTAATTTACATCATGGCAAAACAAGTGCTTAAAAAGCCCGCGCAACCACTTAAATACTCCCCAGACAGGAAGTGCTCCCGGCAGCCTGTCCCTGCGGGAAACAAGTTGCCGGAGGAAAGGGCCCACAGCTGGGGGCGGCTGCTGCCGGCAGTACGCCTGCGTAAACTGTCCGTGCCGCCGTGAGCGGATTATGTCCAATGGTGGCGTGTCGCCACAGAGCGCCCCCCAGAATCCGCTTAGGAGGAGTGGACGAGTCGTGACGGTGGTCTAATGGTTCTGCCGGGGCAGCTCTGAGTGGCCTCCGGTCTAGTTGATGGGGCCGGGCGGTTCGCCGCCGGCTGTGCTAGCTTGCTGGCGGGACGGCCTCTAGTTGGGGTGATGTGGTGGCCGAGAAAATCGATCTCGGCTAGGCCAAATTGGCACTTCGCCGGGCTGAGGATAAGCCCGTGTTGGGCTAGGCGCCCGAACAAGATGCGAAGGTGTTCGAGGTGTTCCTGTTTGGAGGAGCTGGCCACAAGAATGTCGTCTAGATAGACGAATAGAAAGTTCAAGTCCCGGAGGACTGAGTCCATAAGGCGCTGGAAAGCCTGGGCTGCATTCTTGAGGCCGAAGGGCATCCTCAGGAACTCGAACAGGCCGAATGGGGTGATAACGGCCGTTTTGGGGATGTCCGCGGGGTGTACGGGGACTTGGTGGTAACCGCGCACCAGGTCGACCTTGGAGAAGACGGTTCGTCCGGCCAGTCGGGCCGAGAAGTCCTGGATGTGCGGCACCGGGTATCGGTCGGGGGTGGTGGCGTCGTTGAGGCGGCGGTAGTCCCCGCAGGGGCGCCAGCCTCCGCCGGGCTTGGGGGCGATGTGGAGGGGCGAGGCCCAAGGGTTGCTGGAGCGGCGGATGATGCCGAGTTGCTCCATGGTGGTGAACTCGGCCTGCGCGATTTCCAGCTTCGCCGGGTCAAGTCTGCGGACGTGGGCAGAGACCGGGGGGCCGGTGGTGGGGATATAGTGCTCCACACCGTGTTTGGCGGCTTTGGCCGAAAAGGTCGGGTTAGTGAGGGCGGGAAACTCGGCTAGTAGTGCCGAGTAGTCGTCCGTGGCTCTGGTGAGGCAGTAGGTCGTCAGGCCGGCCAAACGGGCTGGGGTGACTGCGCCAGGGATGGGGGCCATAGTGTTGATGTCGATGAGGCGGTGCCTCGGAATGTCGACAAGGAGGCCGTGGGCGCGTAGGAAGTTGGCGCCGATGAGTGGGCAGAGGACCTTGGCTGTGAGGAACTCCCAGCGGTAGCGGCGGCCTGCGAGGTCGAGCGTGACCATGCGGGTGCCGTATGTGCGGATGTCAGAGCCATTGGCTGCAGCCAGCGTGACACCCCGTGCGCCGCGTTGGATTTCGAGGGCGGAGGCGGGGGTGATGCTGTGCTGGGCTCTTGTGTCGCACAGGAATCGGCGGTTGGTGCTGTCGTCGGTGACGTACAGTAGGGGCCCCTTTTGCCCCGCGGCCATCGTGGAGGCCGGTGCAGGGGAGGGTTTGAAAGTGCACGGTGGCGTGCAACGTTGGGCCCTAGTGCCAAAACGGGTGTGGTAGTAGCAGTGACCCGGAGTGGAAGGGCGGTCGGGCGCGACGTCGCGGGCGGTCTGCGCGGAGAGCAGCCGGTCGGCCTTTTCGGCTACCTCGTTCAGGTCCATGGAGCCAGACTCCACAATGAGCGGGCGGATGCTGGCGGGGAGCTGCCGAATGAAAAGCGTGCGAAAGAGGGTGCCGGGTTTTTTGTCGTCCAAGAGGGACAGCATGTGGGAAAGCAGGTCTGATGGTGAAGCGTCACCAAGGCCTGGGAGGTCAAGGAGTTGGCAATTGCGCTGGTAGGAGGACGCCTGAAATTTTTTAAGGAGCGCGGCCTTCAGATGTTCGTACTTGCCTTCCTCTGGTGGATCCTGCAGCGCTGCCCAAACCTTAGGGACTGTGGCGCAGGTGAGAGAGGCGACGAGGTAGTCGTACTTCGTGGCGTCGACTGTAATGCTTCTCAGCCGGAATCTGGACTCGGCTTGAACAAACCAGGCCTCGGCTAGGTTCTCCCAAAAGTCCGGTAGTTTAACCGTGACTGCGTTTGTATTCGCCATGCTAGCTTAGGATTCGTCCTGAGCGTCGGGGTCACCAGTGTTGAGATACCGCGGCAAACGTGGGAGTCGAGACCAGAGTTGATGGAACACAACTGCTTTAATTTACATCATGGCAAAACAAGTGCTTAAAAAGCCCGCGCAACCACTTAAATACTCCCCAGACAGGAAGTGCTCCCGGCAGCCTGTCCCTGCAGGAAACAAGTTGCCGGAGGAAAGGGCCCACGGCTGGGGGCGGCTGCTGCCGGCAGTACGCCTGCGTAAACTGTCCGTGCCGCCATGAGCGGATTATGTCCAATGGTGGCGTGTCGCCACAGTAGCTTCTTATAAAGTCCTGAGGTTAATCAGAAGATAATTGTAACTGCTTGTAATTTCCATCCTCCAAGCTTATTTCTTTTCTTTAAAAAGAAGATTGTTTTGCAAATGGATTGCACCCGCAGATACTGTAAGAAACTAGGGAGGAGATAGCGGAGGCACTAGTACTCGTATATTAAAAATTCAATAGAAAAGGGAATACTGGAAAACAGCAAATGTAATTGCTAGCTTCAAAAAAGGAGATAAAACTAATCCAGGGAACTGTAGAGTAACAACAGTGGTAGGAAAGATACTAGAATCTTTACTAAAAGATCAGATAACAAAACATTAGATTCAGAGAATACCATAAAAAATAGTCAGCATTGATCTCTACAACAAAGGTTGTTTAACCAACCTTTATTGAATTATTTTGAAGCAATAACAAAGGATAGGCACGGACAATGCAGTGGATGTGGTATACATGGACTTTCAGAAGGTCTTAGATAAGGCGTCACCTAAGAGACTCATGACAACGGTCAGAGTGTGTGGAGTCAGGGTGTCACCTAAGAGACTCATGACAAAGGTCAGCGTGTGTGGCGTCAGGGTCAAGTAGCACAATTGATGTTTTCTGTTTTGTAGTCATTTTTCAGAGGGTAGGATTAAGGGAAGCTTCTCTGACTGGCAAAAAGTGGAAGTGGTTTCCCGCAGGGATCCGTGCTGCGACCACTGTTCACTATATACATAAATGACTTGGACTCAGAAATTGGAGGTACAGGTAGACTACCCTTTATCCGGACTTCCGAAAACCGAAACCCTCTAAAAACCGAAGGTTTTTTCGGTCAGCGTAAGTCGTGCGCACGACATGACTAGAGTGGCGCACGACTTACAGGCCTAGCCGGATAAGGGATAGTGTAGCATTTTTCCGCACTTCTGAAAACCGAAATCTTTATCCGCACATCCGAAACCAGAAAACCTCTGAAAGCCGAAAGTGGAGCAAAGCATGACTTCTGAAAACCGAAATGCGCACGACCACGACCCCCACCCCCGACCCCCCCGGCCGAACCCGACCCCCCCGCCGTACCCCACCCCCGCCGAACCCCACCCAATTTCGGATAAGAGATAGTGTACCATCCTTTATCCGCACATCCGAAACCAGAAAACCTCTGAAAGCCGAAAGTGGCGCAAAGCATGACCCGACGCTGCCGATGCTTGACCCACGCAGGTGTTATGCTGCTCTGTGTGATATTTGCTGCTCTCTTAGATATTTGCTGCTCTCTTAGATATTTGCTGCTCTCTTAGATATTTGCTGGCTTTTAACAATTTGTGAAAATGCTAAAAAGAGCTGCAGATACCCCAATGGGTAACAGTGAGAAGCAGAGAAGGAAGCATCGCTCATTATCGATATCGCAGAAAGTGGAGTTATTGCAAAAGCTTGATCGTGGTGTGTCTGTGCGACATCTTACTGAAGAATATGGTGTGGGAAGTACCACCGTATATGACTTAAAGAAACAGAAAGACAAGTTGTTGAAATTTTACACTGACAGTGATGACCATAAACTAATGAAAATTAGGAAAACATTGCATAGGGCAAAAAATGAAGATCTTGACCGTGTGCTGATTGAGTGGATTCGACAACGCAGAGGTGAACGTGTGCCACTGACTGGTTTGATGGTCATGAAGCAAGCTAGAATATACCATGAAGAACTGAACATTGAAGTTGAGTGTGAATATTCAGAAGGTTGGCTGCATAAATTTAAGAAGCGTCATGGTAAAAGATATCTGAAAATCTGTGGTGAAAAAGCTTCTGCTGATCATGAAGCAGCTGAAAATTACATAGATGAGTTTGCAAAAATAATATCGGATGAAAACCTTGGTCCTGAACAAATTTACAATGCTGATGAAACAGCTCTGTTCTGGCGCTACGTTCCTAGAAAAACATTAGCAACGGCTGATGAGAGTGCACCAGCAGGTTTTAAGGATGCTAAGGACAGGTTGACTGTTCTTGGGTGTGCCAATGCTGCAGGCACACACAAGTTAAAGTTGGTAGTGATTGGAAAAAGCCAACATCCGAGATGTTTGAAAGGTGTATGCAATTTACCTGTGCATTATTTTCTCACTGGTTCAATAACCACTTCGTACCAGCGACACGAGCTCATTGCAGGCAAGTTGGACTGGAAGAAAACTGCAAAATTTTATTGTTCCTGGACAACTGCTCCGCACATCCCCCTCCTGAACTTCTTGTGAAAAGTTATGTTTTTGGCATTAACTTTCCCCCTAATGTGACATCTTTAATACAGCCTTGTGACCAAGGAATTTTACGCTCCATGAAGAGCAAGTATAAAGACGTTTTTTTGAACTCTATGCTTGATGCAATCAACAGAGGCGAAGGAATCCAAAGCTTCCTGAAAGAATTCAATGTTAAGGATGCCATTTATGCAGTTGCTAATGCTTGGAACGATGTTGACAAACCAACATTAAAAAATGCTTGGCACAGACTTTGGCCTTCAACGATGTTTCATGAAGATGGACCTGCAGATGACGAGTTTGAAGGATTTCCTGTCAGTCAGGAGAAGATGATGATATCAAACCTCCTCACTTACGCCAAAGGTTTATCATCCGAAAGTGTAAATACGTTAGAGGAAGCTGACATCGAAGAAGTGCTGAACATTGACAATGATGCACCTGTTGTGAATTCGTTGAGTGATGGGGAAATTGCTGAAATGGTGTTAAATAAAGACAAGCATGAGGACAGTAGTGATGATGATGATGACATTGTGAACACAGGTGAAAAAATCCCCATAGACGATATGGTGACAATGTGTGATCAGTTAATTGCTGGCCTTGAAAAACGTGCATTTATCAGTGAGCAAGAGATTATGCAAGTTTACTCAATTAAAGAGAGACTGCTTAGACAGAAACCAATGTTAATGAGACAGATGACACTGGAAGAAGTCTTTAAAAAGGCCGTCTGTCGTAGTCATGCTTCATCACTTGAGAATCCTGTTCCTGGCCCATCTTCAGATGTCCAACTCCAACCTGATGACAATGATGCCAACACTGATGTACCCTCTTCGCCAAGATCCTCAAGCCAGATGTAATGCTGCTTCATCACTTGAGAATCCTGTTCCTGGCCCATCTTCAGATGTCCAACTCCAACCTGATGACAATGATGACAACACTGATGTACCCTCTTCTCCAAGATCCTTAAGCCAGATGTAATGTACTTTTATTGCATGTTTATGTACAGGTATTTAGCTTAGTTTGTACCTGTACATGTTTGAAGTTTTACTAAATGTTTTCCTTACAAATAAACTGTACTACAGTATTTATCCCTGTAACTACAGTATTTATAGTCGTTATTTTCGGATAAGGGATAGTGTATCCTTTATCCGCACTCCCGAAAACCGAATTACCTCTGAAAACCGAAGTGTTTTCGCGCACCTTCCGAAAACCGAAATTTTCCTAAAACCGAAACACGGCTGGTCCCGAGGTTTTCGGATAAAGGGTAGTCTACCTGTATAGTGTTGAAATTTGCAGAGGATACCAAATTGGGGGGGGGTGGGGGGTTTGCATAACTAATAATGTAGAGGACTACACCAAATAGAGGAAGACCTAAACAGGCTTGCAGAGTGGGTGGATAAATGGCAAATAAAATTCAACATAGTGACGTGAGGTGCTTCATTTTGGTAGGAGGTCGCTTATTCCTCGGAAAGTAAGAAACTTAAATGGGGTAGAGGAGCAAAGAAATCTTGGAATTCAGATACATAAATTGCTAAAAGTAGCAACACCAGTTGATAGCAGGGAGGTGATAAATTTATATAGAACCTTGATTAGACCACTCTTTGAGTACCATGGAGAAAGTACAGACAAGGTGTACAAGGACATTACCAGAATTGAGAGGATGCATGTGTCAGGAAAGATTGAGCTGGCTGGGGCTGTTTTCTTTGAAAAGGAGAAGACTAAAGGGAGAATAAAATTATGAAGGGGTCCGATAGGGTGGCTGTGGAGAAACCCTTTACCACTTACGAATGAGTTCAAAACAATGGGGCATAAATACAAGGTAGCCACTAACTGATCAAATAAAGAACTTAGGAGCAATTTCTTTGAGAGTGGTGAGAATGTGGAACTCGCTGCCACATGGAGTGGTTGAAGAAGATAACATTGATGCGTTTAAGGGGAGGCCTGATGCATGCATGAGGGAGAAAGGAATAGAGGGATATGGGGGCAGGATGGGAAGAGGTAATTAGAGTGGTAGGAGGCTCATGTGTATAAACACTGACATAGAACAGTTGGGCAGAATGGCCTTTATGTGCTAAAGATTCTGTGCAATTCTGGTTAACCTGTAACAACTCTTGACAGGCGTGCTAGATGCTAATTTTTTTTTTAGTGTATTAGTAAATTGCCTGTGGCATTGCCCATGGTTGGTTTTTTTTTAATGCAAGATGGCAATGGAGTTCGGGAGAGACTTCAAAAATTTTCTCCACAGCAACACCTCCTGGCCAAAGACCACAACTGAATTGTTAACTGGCAACTGTTACAAAGAGGATTGTCAATCTAAATGTTTATATAGGCAGGTTAAATGTTAAACAATGACAAAAATATGACCCGAAATCATGACAACAGGAAGTAAATGCATACGCAAGATTTTTAATAATGTATATTAGATGTCTGTATATGAATGGCACAAAGCATATGGCTCCTCTTGTATATAATATGTCTAGGAATTTCAAACAGATTTTGGGGACATATGGCCTCTGCACATAATTTGGGAAGTCCTGAAAACTAAGCTGTCTTGTTCTCTCCACATTTTTGTTCAGAAAATATGCACCTTTCCCACAACTCGACTTTATTTTGAAAATATTTATAAGAAAACAGTTCAGTGAATGTCACAAACATTGGGGATACCACTTTTGCCCTCTGAGAGATTAGATTGATGACTTGTCATTCGGTCAGCCAATTATGTCACCTTATTCACATTGCGCATATGTCATCGCTGTAATTTTGACCAATTCTTCTCCAATTAAATGATTCAGTTACTAAATCTTACTTTTGCAGGCGATTTTTGAACTTTCCCAGGGAGAACAAGTTTTAATTGAAGACTTGAAGCTAGCAAAAAAGGTAATGCAAGCTTTATTTCCAGTTCAGATAAAATGTTTTTGGAATTTTTCACCGCTTTAATACTGTGATAATTGAGTAACCATATTTTGAACCTTATTGGTTTTAGATATGCCTTTTATTAGTAATTGAATTTATTTTTTTAATAAAGTCTACCACATTTTCATATTTCTATTTCATAGTATCACCAGTAGCATTAGTCAAATAGTATACCCCAACCCATTTTATTTTGGAAGATGTGAATTGGTTTTTGCAGAGTAAGCATTCTGCTGCAACAGTGATTTACACACTGTGCTGTAGAAATATTAGCCTCACGTGCAAGCAGCTCTTAAATGTCGTTGAATTAATTGTGGGATCACTGAATTCGATTTTGTTTTAAGCTGTTTTTTTAACCCAGGAGCTAAATTTCATTAATTCCACAACAGGATTTGGTTTTTTTTAATCGGATAAATACTACTTACAAAATTGCAACTGTCATGAAGACATTGGGATCTCGGAGGTGCCTGTCAGAAACATGACAATAAAGGAACAAGTCAGGGGTATATATTGAAATGTGCTCTCTGCAAAATGTACTTTTGAAATGACAAAATATGGATCATTAAATGTACAATGTTTGTCTCTCTCACACAGGCTTATCACGATCCGATGCTCAAACTCTCCATTATGACTGAACAGGAGCTGAATCAGATATTTGGAACACTGGATTCCCTTATTCCCCTGCACGAAGGTATGGCTTTCCTCTTCGATTGAACAGACAGAAGTTATGTGAAGGCTGCCATGAATGTCATAAAGAACTTAATGGTTCACACGGAGCAATGTCCTGCTTCTGTAAAGGTTTACTTCTTCTTGAGGAAATCCTCTGCTTTGACCCTCACATTTCCTTATTTATTTTTGGTCAGATCTTCTGAGCAGGCTCCGAGAAGCCAGGAAACCAGATGGGACCACGGAGCATGTTGGCCACATCCTTGTAGGCTGGGTAAGAAAGTGTTTCAGCCTTTTTATTCTTTGTATCTGCTTTTTTTTATCGGTGTGTTTCTGCCACCAGTTCCCAAAGTGTGGTATCACACAGGCCACGATAACCCTAATGTACACTTGCCAGATTTGTTAAAGCCAGATACCACAAAGATCCAGTTTCTTTTTTAAAAAGGGGCTTCCCAACAGCTACCTTTAGCAAGTCCAACAGCTTTTGAATTGGGGCTGCTGTCAGCTGAACCAGACCCAAGCCTCGACAGCACAAACGTCCCATTGATACCAAATTAAAAGGGCTAAAGTTTACATGAAAGAATGTAAATATACCCCTTTAAAATATGCATAGAGTGGATTGATTTAATTGATGGTGTATTGCAAACTTTAACATTTTATCACTTTGGCCTGTGCTTGGTATAGAGAGATTCAGGTAACCGGTACCATATGTCTGTGTATACTCACGTGATGTGACAGAAAGTGTTTCTTCAAATATCATATCATTTTATTTCAAAATTGATTTAATCGAGCCTCTGCTCCTTACTGGATTTCTGTATCTTTGGTGGTAGAAGATGATTTAAGTTTTAAAAAAAATCTTCATGTTTGAATTCTAACTGTCCTAAAACAAATTACTAATGGAGAAAATTAACATCTCAGTCATGCATAGCAGTGCTGATGAGTTGTTCTGTTGGCAAGCTGGAGATGGTTACTCTGTTGCCATTTTACAAACCTCCCTTTAGAACTATCGTTTTGCTTCACAGTTAAACATAGAAACATAGAAGATAGGAGCAGGAGTAGGCCATTCGGCCCCTCGAGCCTGCTCCGCCATTCAATGAGGTTATGGCTGATCATCCAAACTCAGTACCCTGTCCCTGCTTTCTCCCCATATCCCTTTAGCCTTAAGAAATATATCTAACTCCTTCTTGCATATATTTAATGAATTGGCCTCAACAGCCTTCTGTGGTAGAGAATTCCACAGGTTCACCACTCTGGGTGAAGAAATTCCTCCTCATCTCTGTCCTAAATGGCTTACCCCTTATCTTTAGACTGTGACCCCTGGTCCTGGACTCCCCTGCCATTGGGAACATCCTTCCTGCATCTAGTCTTGTCTAGTCCTGTTAGAATGTTATAAGTTTCAATGAGATCCCCTCTCATTCTTCTAAACTCCAGCGAGTATAAGCCCAATCGACCCAATCTCTCCTCATATGTCATTCCTGCCATCCCAGGTATCAGCCTGGTGAATCTTCGCTGCACTTCCTCCATGGCAAGAACATCCTTCCTCAAATAAGGCGACCAAAACTGCACACAATACTCAAGGTGTGGTCTCACCAAGGCCCTGTACAACTGCAGCAAGACATCCTTGCTCCTGTACTCGAATCCTCTTGCTACGAAGGCCAACATACCATTTGCCTTCTTAACTGCCTGCTGCACCTGCATGCTTACCTTCAGTGACTGGTGCACAAGGACACCCAGGTCTCGTTGCACTTCCCCTTCTCCCAATCTATTGCCGTTCAGATAATCTGCCTTCCTGTTTTTGCCACCAAAGTGGATAACCTCGCATTTATCCACATTATACTGCATCTGCCATGCATCTGTCCAAATCATACTGGAGTTTCTCGGCATCCTCCTCGCAGCACACGTGCTCACCCAGCTTTGTGTCGTCTGCAAACTTGGAGATATTACATCTAGTTCCCTCGTCTAGATCATTAATATATATTGTGAATAGCTGGGGTTCTAGCACCGATCCCTGCGGTACCCCACTAGTCACTGCCTGCCACTCAGAAAAAGACCCGTTTATTCCAACTCTTTGCTTTCTGTCTGCCAACCAGTTCTCTATCCAAGACAGTACCTTGCCCCCAATCCTATGTGCCTTAACTTTACACGCTAATCTCTTATGCGGGACCTTATCGAAAGCCTTCTGAAAGTCCAAATACACCACACCCGCTGGTTCTCCCTTATCTATTCTACCAGTTACATCCTCAAAAAATTTCAGTAAAGTATGGATTCATAGAGTTGAAAGCAGGGTGGAGCACTTTAGAAATAGGTGAGGATGAAGTTGAAAGAGACCTAGAAATATTAGTAAACTTGGCATTGAACATGTCCAAACCATGAAGAGCAGCAATCAACAAACTACGTAGGCAAAACAGTAGAATGTAAATCAGAGAAGGTTGTGATTGAACTGTGCAATGCTCTGGCCGGACTTACAAGGAAACACAGGAGACACTCCAGTGTTGGAAGTGGTGCAGAGAAGAACCACAAGGCCAATCCCTAGTGTAAAAGGTCTGAGTTATGAGGAAAGGCTGGCAAAACGTGGGCTTTTCAGCCTGAAAGGGAGACATCTGAAATGTCATCTTGTAGAGGAATACAAAATAATTAAGGGAATCGAAAAGGTAAATCTGGAATACTGTAAACTGCAAGAGTAGGGCAAACTAGTAAATGGTAAATTCAGGAAGTTCTTCTACACTCAGTGGTCAACACTTGGAATAGAATGGTGACTTTACATCAAAGAGTGAATAGAGGAAATCTTTGCCTACAGTGTGCGGTTGGTGATGGGATCTTGATCCTCCTCCAGCCAATGACACGTTGCCATATAAATCAGTTAAATGCGGTCCCTCTGATGGTACCCATGATTCTACTTTTCATGGGTCCTGAAAACTGCGGCTGGAGCTGAAGAAAAGACAGGGCTGTTTCTATTGGTTCTCCAGTGGCGATCTGTGGCATGCAGATGCAGTTAGAAGGCGGGAGCTCTTGGGAGTTGTGGGCCTCTGCTTCAATCCATTCTCCTGGAGCATCTACAGCAATGTAAATATACCTGTAGATTACACTCCCATGGAGAGACTGATACTATTCCTCATGCCTATGTGATCAGAAGTTTTAACATTTATGGCTGTAAGTAGCACTCCTATTTATGTGTTTACAATGAGTCTTCCTGGTCAGTGATCACTCACTGCTGATGATGTGTACAATCAACAGGACTTGGATTCACACATATGTGCCAGTACAATTAAACTTAAACGTGGAAGCGTTGAGAGCAGTGCATGGCGGTCATGGATCCCAGTTGTGACCATACATTAAATATAAAGGTGGCCATTGTTTTTCTGATGATTTTGAAGTGAATTAATTCATTGAAAACAGGGGACTTCTTTGGCAGTTCTTTTATACAGGCTGCTGGTTCTGAAAGGCCTTCCATAGTGCTAGGTCATTATGAATCAGGAAACCAAAAGACTTGACACTGTGCTGGCAATTATCACCGACTTTCAAAAACAAATATGAAGCTCTAATCTTAAAATTGACAGTAAACTGAATAGACTAAACAAGGCAATCCATCAAGTGTGAAAACAAGATTATGGGTGGAATTTATTGTCGAGCCAGCTAGCAGACAATTAATGGCACAGATGGGCAGCCTCAGGATCCTCCCTTTCACCCAATTTGCATAACCGCTAATTTGCATTTCTGTAACGACAACAGAATATTTGTAGACTTTTTTTAAAAGCACAAGAGGAAAAAAAAATCATTCCTTAGGACCTTACTAAGGACTGAACCTCTTCCTTCCCCCCCCCCCCCCATTTATATTGCAGAACCATTACTTCTACTTTCTACCACAAGTAAAAATGATTCTGTAATGGTCTTGCTGTCAACGTGGTGAACCCTGCCCAATTTACATTGCAGGATGGATTCCACAACACCAACTGTGCCAGTTGTAATATAAAGTAATTCTGGCTTTAAGTTGTTTTGCTCTGTAGTCAGCAACTGTTTTCATTAATGCTGCAATGCAGTATTCTTGTAGAATCCCTGAGTGCAGTGCGATTCTGTACCTATCAATAGTTCCACATTGCTGAATGCAGTAATGTTATATTTTGCTGTACATTGCATGATTTGCACAATCTGATTGGTTAATGGTTGTCCTCACCTTTCAACTGAAGGACATTTTGAAAAATTGAGTGTGTCCCTTGTAGAACCAATTAGAATTCAGCCTCATGTGCTTCGGCCTTCCCTAAAAAGGCTCGGATGTAAATAAATGTAATATTCGTTTTGCAATTCTATTCTTTTAGATTGTGTAGCAAGAAACATTTTTTTTTCAACCTGAAATCTCAGAAATGCACCCACAGACTTCCTGGGAGCATGTATGAACGACAGTAGTTGTAAGAGGCGCCGCCTCGGCCGAGCTGAGCTATGTCAAAACCAGCTCTAAATCTTTAGATCTGAAATAATGATTTTCAAATCAAAAATATGACTGATTCTGATGCTGTTGAAATAATGGATGGTCATCTTAGTTTGTCATTCAGGTAGCTTGTTGAAGGGATCAGCCTGTCTCTATTTTCAATCCAAGTTGTTTGTACTCAATTTGGACCCAGAGTGGATCTGTGAATTAAGTGATTTAAAAATAGAAAATGTTGGAAACCCACAGCAGGCCAGTCAGCACCTGTAAGAGCAAGGACAGAACTGATGAAGGGTACATAAGAACATAAGAAATAGGAGCAGGAATAGGCCACTTGGCCCCTTGAGCCTGCTCCACCATTCAATAAGATCATGGCTGATCTTGGGCTGAAAGCCACTTCCCTGCCTGCTCCCCATAACCCTTCACTTCCTTATCTTGTAAAAATGACTGGTACACACCAGAATCGTTATAACCTGTCTCTCCTCTTTACAGATGCTAACTAAGCTACTGTGGCGGAGACCACATAGGGACAATAACACAATGTATAGCCAATGCTGTTATATGTACCTAAACACAATTCACTTTGTATAGCAATGTTGTGTTATATACATGCTGGGTTGGGTTATTGGTGCAGGGTCCCTTTAAGAGCGTCGGGAACGTGATGACGTCATAGCCCCTGCACGGGGCTGAGCCTTCAGACCTCGCGGCGATTGATTAAAGTAAGACACGTTTTGTTTTGGCTTAAAGAAAAGTCTCAGCCTGTTGATTTCTGTCGACTCCAACACTACTGTGTATTTCCAGCATTTCCTGTTTTTATTTCAGATTTCCAGCATTTGCAGCTTTTCTTCTTTATTTTGCTGTGATCCAGTGACACAGCCATGTAGTGTGATCCAGTGACACTGCCATGTAGTGTATCAGCGATTCTGAAGCACACCTGCCTGGCCTGTATTTTAAATCCTCTTAACTGTTTTTTCCCCCCTAGCTTCCTTGCTTAAACTCCTATGATAGTTACTGCAGCAACCAGGTAGCAGCCAAGGCCCTTTTGGATCACAAGAAACAAGATCATCGAGTGCATGACTTTCTACAACGATGTTTAGAGTCTCCTTTTAGTCGCAAGCTGGATCTCTGGAATTTTCTGGATATTCCACGTAGTCGACTGGTGAAGTACCCTCTGCTCTTAAAAGAGATCCTCAGGCATACTCCGAATGACCACCCAGATAAGCAGCACTTGGAAGAAGCAGTAAGTGACAAAAGAGAATTCATTTTGATGTTGTTGTGGACTTCTGCCATTTGTACAGAAGTGACTCCAGAATGGTTGAGCTATAGAATAAAAACATTGTTCTGCAGAGGTCCTTGCAGCTCAAATGGATGGGCTCGTGAGTCCCAACCAGAAAGTTGCATGCTTAAATCCCAGAGATGCCACTCCCGCTTTTGTTCAATTAGCAGGTTTCATGAGGGGTTCTATGCAGAGCACCACAAGCTAGTGGAGGATTGCATTGCCAGGCAAGGTGCAACTATGCACATCCAATTTACTGCAGGGGCGGGAGGAGGCAATTTTTTCTCATGTTGTCATGGGAACATCAAGAGAAACTCTGCTGTAGCCAGAGGCTGCAGGGTGGGAAAATGTTCTTTTTCAAGACATTGATATTGCCAGGGTCGTTGAGTCTAGGTTCATCAAACAGAAAATGTTTCCACCCCCTGTCGACCCTTTGGCTCTAGATTTGACACTATGGCCTAGAATTTCCTTGAAATGACTGCACCGACTGCTGAACCTTTTTTGGTACATCCGCAGTGGCCTCCAAAGAGAGATGAACACAAGTTTCCTGGGTCTGCTCAATTGCATACCAATTGGTACAGATATTGGTCTAAAACTGGTCATCATTGTGGTACGCTCCTTCAGAGCATTGATTGATGGATCCAATGCCTCTGTCTCTCATGGTTGGTCCTCGTGGCGAAGGCCCCTATAAAACTGGTGGACGCAGATAAACCATCAGGAAACTCCTGTGCAGCCTTAGAAATGCACTGTTCTTCAGTGCAAGTGGATGAGACTGCAAGACCACTTGGCTCTTTCATTTCTCTCTCAAATTACTTCACTGCATGACTTACCAATTTTTAAAATTGCATTTGGACAGAATTATGAATACTCAAGTGTCTTCTGTGCTCAGGGGGCAGCAGGGCATGGCACAACTTAGACCTGAACTTATAAAACATTTCAAATCCTCTTGCAGTAGAGGAAAACAGGGTTTCAAGAACCCCCATTTAAAGAATCTGGTTAAAATAATAATATTGGGACCTAGGGACTATTCTGCACTGACTATAGGAAAATCGATTCATCTACTTTCTGTAATCATGAGTGCTCCCACGCTGCCTTTTATTAATTAATTCTTATTCACATCCTTACTCTTATTTATACATCACTACTGTATAGAGCCCAGTCTTTCAAGGATGAAGGATTTGACCGAGAGAGGAGGGAAAGTGGCATTGAATCATTTGCATGTTTCTTCTCATTTACAATTAATGCAAAACCTTTTTAACTAAAATAATTAATCAGCCCGCTGATTCTTGATGATTAAAGAATGTGTTTTGAAGCGCTTTTTAAAGAGCAATCATTCTGAATGACATTCACTGATGATTTAAATAATGACAATAGCAATGTGTGAGAAATAAATTAAAATTTTTGTTTCTGTTTCATTGATGGCACTTTTCAAATACTGTCACATCATAAGTTTTATAAATTGCAATAAAATGCCCTTGTATTTCCTTATATGGATTTTAGTTGGGGAAAGAAAAGGTCTGAAAATAGTGATTTGTGTATCCCTTTTCTCCCCTCCAATTGTTGTTTGATAAGATCTTAACTGAATTAAAAAGTATTCAGTTGCTAGCTATTTCACTTGTAATAGGCCACTTACTGGATACTGCCAAAGCTACCAGAGCGCATTAAAAATATTGGGCAGCAGCTATGAGATATGAACCAGATCAGACTTTTCATTAAACCAGCTTTGAAATTTGAAAAGTTGCTAATGGATGAGATTCCAAGAGGCAACCAGACACACTCCATTGCCATTTGGCAACCTGTATTAACTTTCACTGGCTGGCTACAAACTAATCACTACTGAACACCTAATATAAATTTTTTAGTGGTGCTTTCATGCCAAAACTATGCTTTAGAACTTTGCAAGGGGATTTTAATGGTTTCTCAAAACCAGAACTGCCAAACACTTTCATCCTTAATTAAATGTTGTAAGAAAAATTATTTACAGCATTTTTGCCTTTTGGTGTTACCAAAAGAATTCCCCATCTTTTCCAGCATACCTCTGGGTCAAACACTGCTCTGGATATGTGCAAACCTATATTTGCCCTCCGATTTGAATATTAATAGCCCTCTTAGCACAAGGCTAAGGACGCTAGTGCCTAGGTTTGAGGGGAAGTGTGGACCAGCAGATATTCCAAACTCACAGAAAGGCACTGATCTTTCATTGGGCTGCTCATAGAACAAGTGAAGTGATTGGTCTGATGCAGCTGTTATCTGTGCACAGTGATCTGACCTTGAAGAGAAACAAATCACAAAGTTAAGACTTGGCGAAATGGTGACACGTGCATCGTGACACGTGCATCCATTCCGAGAGTACTGAAAGCTCAAAATAACTGTGTAGTGCGTGTGTATGTCCACTCAAGGTATTTACACCAGTTGAAAACCTTTGCATGTGGTTTTTCTGCCCTCAGATGGAAAACAGCATGTCTACCCAAATTTTGCACCTGGATTTTGGGAAGGGAAAATGGAGAGTTTTGGGCAGTTTTTGACTTACAATCACATGTGCAGTTAAGCCCAGATAAATGCACAAGTTAATGCAAAAATTTCAAGGAAAGGGACCCAGCATCAATGTGATGAGATTATTGGGATTCCCAGTCTAGGACAATTTGGAATTCAAATTCCAACTGTGACTGACATTAAATTCATTCACTGGCTCTTTTGGCTTGCATTTTGTTCTCCTCTGCTGCAGTGGAATATTGCAGCTTTACTGATTTATTGGTATGTTTAGTGATGGAATCTGTAGAGATACGAGTCCGTGTGAACCATTGCCCATTCTTCTTTTGCTTTTGTACTCCAGACTAACATTGTTCAAGGGATTGTAGCTGAAATCAACAAGAAGACAGGGGAGTCAGAATGCCAGTATTATAAGGAAAGACTGGTCTTTCTTGAGGAGAGTCAGAAGGACCCTCTGATTGAAAATTCTAAAGTGCTGTGCTGTCATGGAGACTTGAAGAACAATAGAGGAGCAGTAAGTGATCTATGATTTCCTGCTTTAATCACTCCCACACTGTGCTTTCTTTGGAATAGTCCTGAGTTATTACTAGATTCTTTAAGAATAGTAAGATTTTAAATTATATCAAACCCTGATGACCCAAACTCTGCCTTGCCAAAAGTTGTCTTAGGAGAACTTATTTTTGACAAAGAAAAAAATAAAAATAAAAAGAAGTTCTGAAGAGGGAAATGAACAGTTTCATTGCTTGAGGTTTGAGCAACATTATTAAGAACGCCTTACCATTTGCTTAATAATTTATACACATTCAATTTAGAATGAAATTAGATTATGTGGTATTACAATATAGAATCCAAGTTTTTAGATTAGCTTTTCTCCCTTGCTGTTTTCAATAAAGTATATCTTAATTCATTTTTTAAATTGTTTTTTGTATTATGTTGACAAATGTAAGTGAGAAACTTCCATAGTTTTGAAACAGATGCAGTAATTAGAGACTGAAGTTAGGGCTTTGAAGGTAATGTTGTACCAGGAAGGTGGCTTCTGTGGCATAGATTGATGAGTTCTGTTTTGTAAGTTTGAGAGATGAAAGGATCAGAGCCAGTCTGCTCTTTCAAGCTGTCTCACTTTAATGTTCCAGCTTTAGGCCAGGCCTCTGTATTTGATGCTTCTTCCTTCCCCACATCACACAGAGCAGTCATCTACAGGCTGACCTTTAGGGGATTGAGGTTAATGTGAAATTTAGCAGGATGAAGATACTTCATTTTCCTTTCAGTGTTTGTTCAAAAATATGTACGTTTTTTGATGAAATATCAGAAAAGTATTGACGTTTTGTAGTGCAGGATTGATGCATCATATCAGGATAAACAAACAGTCGGTAGTAGACTGTGTTTCCTGCTGCAATAATCACAAAGCGTGATTTACAATAATCAATACATAAGAAAGGGCTTTTAAAGATCTCAACAAGGCCTCTGCCCTTTGGCAAAGCTAATTTCATTTGGAAAATGAGCAGATCACAGTCAACATACAATATTATGATTATTTATTATACTATAATACAGTAGATCTGCCTAGATCATTTATATTTGCGAGCCATGCATAAAGTATTTATAAATGGTTTGTTTATAGCTGATCTGTAATAGTGAAGTATCTGTATTAACTCCATTTGTCATCAGAACCTTAGACTAGTTCCCTTTTATATGTGATGACAAAATCATATTATGCATTTAATTATCAATGATAATTCTTCGTCGCTTTTTATTTGTTTATTTCTTAATCCTGCAGCTATTATTTTAGTTGCCCTGCTACTTCCTCTCTTAGTTGGGAGAATGGGATGTTGAGGCTGCAGACTGCTCACTGTTGCTCTTTGTGACTGGCTGACATTAAGTATGCTTCAGCAGGGTGTGATTAGTCCTGCCGGTATTTCTCTTCCATCCCATGCCCCAACATGCTCTAATTTCCGAGACGAGAGCCAGTGAAGGGAATCTCGAAACATTCTTGCATTGGGAATCCCAATGCAAGGCCTAACGTCCAATGTAATAAAAATTCAAGAGTAAAATCTCTGGAGCAACCAAACACCCCTTAAGTATTCGGCAAGATGTGATCTTTCAGCTGATATTAATAGCAGAGGTTTAATATCTGATGGAAATTGGTTTCTTTTGATTTCATTACAATGCTGTCTGGTGGTGTCTGCTTGCTCACATCTGATGACCTTTCAGTTCTGTTTGGACAATTATACTGGCAGATACAATCCACTATGTCCTGGTTCTAAGATAAATGGCAATTGGAGTATTAAAAGCAGATTCTGGACTTGTCTCCCTTCATTTTACAGAAGCTGCACGTTTTCCTGTTTCAAGAGGCGCTTGTAATTACCAGGGTGGTGACGTGCAGTGAGCAGCTGAGCTACCAGTTGTACAGGCAGCCCATCCCTGTCGGGGATCTGGTGTTGGATGACCTGCAGGATGGGGAGGTACGATTAGGTGGATCCATTAGAGGCGCCTTCAGCAATAATGAGAGAAGTAAGTACAAAGCTATTCTGTTTCTTTTTTTTCCCTCCAGTGTGTATTTATTTGTGTGTTTATATGTGTAATTTATACATCAAAGAGTCATTCACACTGGATACTGTTCTTTTCCACTGAAAATGTAGCAGAAGTAAACGGTGTCCGGTGAACTAAGAAAAATACTTTAGAAACCAATTGCATGTGAATATTTGCATTGTGGCCAAAGCTGACGCAAGAATAATAGCCACTTGGACAAGGAGGATGTCTGTGTCATGAAACCTGAACCCAGCAAGTTCAGGAGAGGGTAGAGAATTGTTGAGAGAGAAATAAAATGGAGCAGGACGGGATAAGACCATTCTCTCTCCTCAATTTAACTTGCTTTTTTAATATGAGGCCTGAATGTGTTTGGCCTGAACACTTTTCAAAATGCATATTATGTATTGGTTTCTCTGAAAATGATATTGTAATGCTGTTTATTCTACGGTGGAATTAAAGTACAAAATGTCACCTGGTTAATGATATTTTTAATAAATTATGAAGTGACAATACTGTTGTTTGTTCCAGAAATACTAATGTAGGCCTGGAGTTTCTTCCTTGGGCGCAACCCCGAAGTTAGACCTGAAAAAATGTGCACAACGTTTATGCCCATTTTGCCGATGTCAAGTTACACCCAAGTATCCTCTCAATGTCATTAGTGTACACCCAAACTTTAAATGGGCGTAAATCAGTGTAAACAATTGGAGCCCAAGGAAAGTGCAGAACCCATAGCATATATTTCATTTTGGAAATATGAAAATTTATGTTTCAACTCATTTAACTGTCATTCATGTGCCTCAGGCACAGCATGTTTAAGAACCTGCAAGCGGGGAAGCTTTTCAATTTTTAATGTGACTTCTACTTACGCCATAAAAATCCATTAAAAAAAAATACCCCACAAAATACAAAGTGAGGATAATTTTTCTAAACAAACACACAAAAATTGCAATTAAATGCCAGAAGATTTACTTACTTTCCTGCTGCGTCTGAAAATCTGGTCACATATTAAAAGACCCCCCCACCCCCCGCCCCGAACAAGCCACGTAATTGGTATGCACCCAGGTTACACGTCACTCTGGGCGCGAATGCGGAGGAAATTCTAGGCTGTAGATTTTTGCTTTTACTGAATATTTTTAACTGTCATTTTTGTTTCTATCTTAGCAAAAAACTTCTTCAGAGTAAGCTTTGTTGATCCTTCTGAAGGCCAGTCCCACTCACTTCAGGCAAATGATGCCTTCAACAAGCAGCAGTGGCTGAACTGCATCAGACAGGCCAAAGAAGCTGTGCGGCGGTCCTTAGGTGAGACAGGAATGTTGGGCTGTGAGAAGCGCACCCACCTAACCCCAAACGGGATCAGGATGTCCCATGAAGAACCAAAGCTTGAAAGAATGGACCAATCGGACAATGAATCAGACTGTAGTATGGATACCAGTGAGATTAGTGGGGACTATGAACAGATGGAAGAAACAGACTGTTGTGTAAATCAGAAAAGAATAGAGACAGATGTTTGACACCATCAATACAGTTCGTAGAAGTCCACGGCATTTTACCTGTACAGTATTTGCATTCCATAAGGAGCATTTTGGAAAAGCACTTTTATTCCTTGTGATGGTGTCCTTGGTCTTTTGATTGTGTATACTTGACAAATACTGCCAAATGTGTCTCTGTAAGCTGGAATTTGTTGTCTCCGCTGTTTCTGGTTTAATGTGTTTTCTCTAACATCATCATGTTGGATGGATGAAATATTTGATTAATATCTACATAGTCTTGCTGGACAGTAACCTTCTCGACAGCTGTTATCTTTTGGACCAATTCTATATGGATTGATACACATGGAACCAGCGAGTGAGCAGTTCAGGTGATTATACAGAACATCAGGCAACAGTTTAATGCATTTGAGCAAAACTGAACAAAATACTCAAAACATGTATAGAAATGTGCTAAAAGCATCTCATTGTCCATTCTAAGGAGATACGATCAATGGTAATTATAATTTAATGGAATTTGTTTACGGTAATTTCTTCAGGAGGAAGCTGCCTAATAATCGCGCTACACTGACTGGATCGATTCTATCGCTCACAATAGCACCGATGTAACTGCTGAATTTGCCAAATCATGGATATGTTGCCTAATCTGTTTGCAGTGCTACTGGATGGGTTTAAGGCGGAATGTTTGTGTGTGTGTGTGTCATGTTTTCTTTTGTACATAATGTGATACATATGTACAGTATATGAGAAATCCGAATGACAAGTTAAAGCAGTGAGAAAAATTGACAAGCCAAAGCATATTCCCTTATTATTTTGGGGAAAAAAAAGTTATGTGTTTAATTTTATCTAGTAGAATCTTTCCTGTATTTATAGTTTTTACACAAGTTGCAAAACTTCTATTTGGCCATTGGTGATTTATTTGAAATGCTTAATTTAAAAAAATAAAAAAAAATTCTGCAGGTATCTGTGTCCATGGGCAGGAAGAGAAATAAATGGAAAATAGTAAGAAATATGGCTATTGCAATGTTTAAGACTATGTTATGTAATGACATATATAACCAACAGGAGGAGCCTAGTCCTGGAGGTAATACTATTATTCATTAGGTAAGCTCCTCACTTGGAAGATACAAGAAGTAAGATCATGGCAGTTGACGGAATAAACTGAAAAGGCGCAGTAATTTTGTAAAAGGAGTGGTTTCTCAGTTTTATTCCAATCCAGTTCTACACACACACAATTGTTAGTCAAAAGCAAATCCAAATTTGTTGTGCATTGAAGGAAAATGAAACTCCTGTGAATATTTGAATATGAACAGATGCGATGAGACGATTAAGGCTGTTGCGCATTGGTGTGCGGTAAATAGAGTTGAATTCCAACTAGTGTGGTAAAATGTTTTTTTTAATGTCTAGGCCTTAAACTTTCTTGAAGCATTGACAAATAAATTGCATAATAAATTAGACCAGGGCCTTTTTTGCAATTCATTTTTAAATCAGACTGTCAATAGATGGGCACTATTTGAGGATGTATAGCAATCTCACTTTAAGACCAATTGCTACTTAATACCAAGAATTTATCTTAATTTACATAAATGGCATAAATGATAAATGTGCCGGTCTTTATATTTAAAAAAAAAAAATGGGTATGTCATCCCTTAGTTGGACTACTGTCTGATGCAGAAGTGCTGTTCATCTGGCTCTAACTGAGTAGTACTGGGTGTGCAGGATAAGGAATAGCATTGGTGGCAGCATTGGTGACAATCATGGCGATGTACATATCCTGGACTCTGTTGTCTGCTTGCAGGGTCCTGCTTGGTGATGGGAGACCATCCAACAACGGAAAATAGACAAAAAGAGGATGAAAAACTTTTTTTTTTTTTTTTTTTAAAGAAAACTTTAACATTATATTGTCTGGAGTGTGATTTTTGGTGCTATGTGATGGTGCCCACATCTAGTCAGTGGCCTGAAACAAAGGAGACTCTCTGTTCAATTAACTATGCTGAGAAGTGCAGCTCCCCAGCTAGTTGCTTTCCCCAACACATTTTCACTTTAGTTTTGAGGACGGGTAAGTAACTATAAAGCCTTCCAATACTCTATTTACAAAGGAGAATAACATGACAATAGCATGCTCTCCTCATGTTTCCATAGCACATTGTATTTGAACAGGGGATGTATGGCATGCTATCGAAAGCACAGCCAATACATGCACTTGTGGTGCTTAACAAGGAATGCAGTGGACAAGCTCCACAGCCTTATTTGAATCCTTTCTACTGGCAGATGAGTTAAAATCCAGGCTCCAGCAGAAAAATGGGATTCTACCCAGGATCCGAAGCTCAGCAGCCAGCAGTGCATTAGAGTATGATCCAGAAGCCCAGTTATTGCAGCAGGTGGGTGATGAGTACTGTAAGCTTGAACAGGTTAAGTTATATTTGATCAGACAGAGTGGCACTGCAGTAACAGCAGCTGAGGCATAAAGTGTAGGCCAGCAAAGCAGTGCAGTTTTGATGGCAGAGGACTCCAGGAAATCAAATGTGAGCAAAGTCTCAACCATTCAAAAGAGTGCAGGTTATAAAAACACAGAACAAATAGGGCCAGGGGGTGGGATGTGTGCTCTGTATAGGTAGCTTGCACTGCAGATTAAACTATACCTAATTTTTGGAGCGGGGCTCTTAAGCATTAGGGAGGGCAAGGGGGGTGCAATGGGTGGAGTTACAAAGGAGTGGAACTCAGCCTGGTGCCATCTTATTCTGGGATGCCAGCCTGGTGCCATCTTATTCTGACTGCTATTTTAATACAGGCATTAGCCCACTTAAATGGGTTAATAGCCCTATTAAAATAGCCATCAAAGGAATCACATACTAATGCATTAAAAATTAATCTACTAACATCTGCCAACTGATTGTTCTAGGCTTTGGTCTCAAATTGAACCAGTGATATAGTGTAAAAAAAATGTTCTTCATTATGGTAACTACCATAGCCTTATGATCGTGAATGGAAGATGGCTGTCTATATTTCTTTGGTCTTGCATGATTTGCTATCTTGTGATTTTGGAGCCTTGAAATTTGCATCCAAAAATAAAAGTGGGTATGCTTAGTATACCTTACACTATCAACTATTATTCAGGAAGTAGATGTTCTTTGCAAGCTTCAAGCTACGGTTTGATTTCTTTCAGTTATTTAATGGGATTGAAAGTATATTCAATAAACCAACTGGTTCCAATGGATTCTAATGTTTGTTGACAGAAGAGTAATGGTTTGGACAGGCAATGAGCGACTGAAGGATGTGCAAATAGAAAACCACAAGAAATGCTTAAAGGCAGTGAGAGCAGACAGCAGGCTCTATAGTAGAACCACATTTGTTTTTAGATCAGAATTTTGTGGCTTGGAGTCTTGCGCTGCATGTCACTCAATGTTTACTTCAGATGAATGGAGGTATGATTCAAATAGAATAAGTCAAATGTTTTCCTTTTTTATCTTTTTCCTTGTTACCTCATGACAAAAGGTAACAGTCTAGTTGGATAAGCTGATTGTTTCTGTGTGCCAAATGATCAGGCCAAGGGGCTTGGCCAGAAGCCAGTTGTTGCCAACCACAAAGTCTAAGACTAGGTTTGTGTAACTGATAATAGGGCAGATTAGAAGGCAGATTTATGTGGCTGTTGATTTCCTTGCTTTTGCAGGTGAAGCCACAAACAAACTAAGACTAAAGCTGCTAGTTGCTCATACACTAAGCAGCTTCCTGTTAAGCAAAGGGACCTTGCACTAGTAATGAAAGCCTTTTCAGATTCGTCAAGGGCTGCTGCAAAGATAGATTATGATGCAGTTTGTTGAGACCAGGAGGGTCATTAGGGAAATGTAATGGGTTCCATAAGGGTGCAGAATTACACAAAAATGATCCATAATTTTTTTTAATCGGCCAGTCGGTTTTCAATCACGATTAAGTGTTTGGGTAGTTCCAATGGCTAACCAGTCCAATGCTCACCAAAAAATCCATGAGGGCACATTGTAGGTCGAGAAAGAGGACTTTATTCAACTAGCATCTGAACGAACAGCCTGTTGTGAGGACCCACCTGCATGGAGGTTGGAAAAACTGATGGGAGTGTGCTGTGCAGAAAGAAGGTCCTAATGATGAGTTCAAAATGAGGAAGTAGACTCTGCGTTGTGTCACCAATGGGAGGACAGCATACAGCAACTGTGTTCATCCTGAATTCCTAAAAGCTATGGGATAGTTTGGAATGTCCCAGGCATTTTTGAAATTGTGGCACCTTCTTTCACAGATGATCGTGTGTTGTTGGTGAACTCATTGATCTATTGCACTCTATCTGCTATCTTGAACAATGGGCTAACCAGTGGGATATGGGGCTGGCTGTCCCCCAATGTGATATAGTGGCTTGCACAATTCAAGAGGGAACGTTGAAGATATCGGTCCAAATATCACTGAAAGAGAACGATCCAGATTGCTTAAATTGTTTCCCAATAGTGTTCATTACCTGCTAATTTGGGTCAATAGGCAGCATTTGTGTGGGGTCTGTGTCGAGCTCCGCAAAGACTCCCAAAGCCTGGGAAATTAAAAAAAATTCCTCAAATATAAGTCCATAAATCAGGCCACTGTTCAGTCTAACTGGCAGCAGTGTGAAGAATGGAAAATTTGTGATCACCCTTGACTCGAATGGGAGCGGAGCTATGATAATTACCTTTAACTATTTTCAGCCAGGGTCAATGGTAGAGCGACGCTGTGGTGGAGTGGCAAGAAAGGCGGGCAGAGGCCAAGAATAGGTGAGTATCGCGCCCCCCCCCCCCCCCTTGGAATTAAGGAGGCAGAGTAGGGGTAGCAGGTTGTAGCTATGTGATGCTTCACAGGGATGCCAGGGCAAATGCTCAGTCAGTAACCGGACGCTGGCAAGATGCCACTGACCTCGCCATCTTCTACAGCAAAAAAAGTGAATAGTGCAGTTAAAAGGCTGCACATAAGTTTCCTGCTGGTTCAGCTGCCTGCACCAGTTTCACGCTGCACGCTGATACTTGCACCAACAGATATGCAAATGAGCATTCCCAGAAAACTTCTATATATCGCCCTCTACAGGCCATTGGCAGATGTAACACTTTTTTTTAAAGCGGCAACAGCAGCTGAAATCACAGGAAATTCTAGGACCTGGTAGTTTAGCTGCTTACACCAATGAGCATGCAAATGAGCAGACCCAGGAACATCAAGTATCGCTCTCTCTCTAGAGGCCACTGGTGGTTGTGACACTTTTTTAAACATGCAACAGTGATATAAATCACATTGAGATAATTCTAGGCTGTGGTGTTTAGGACAATTGTCCAAACAGTTCTTCTTCATGGTTCAGAACTTCTAAGCATACCCACGTGCAAGATACAGGACCAAGCTGTGAGGTGAATGTATTTTTTAAAAAGGGAAAGCAGCTGCAGGGAGCCTACACCAACTTAATTCCATGTACCTTGGAGAAGGAGTCAACCTCACGGTAAGTATGCCTCTTTTCCCAAGCTTGGGGACCCAGATTAAGCAGTTTGAGATTAATAAACCTGGTATGCATCAGTGGACATGGATGTCTACAACAATATCTGAGGAGAGAGAAACAGTGTTAATGTTTCAGGCCGCACAGATGCTGCCTGACCTGCTGAGTATTTCCACCATTTTCTGTTTTTATTTCAGATTTCCCACATCCGCAGTATTTTGCTTTTGTCTACAACAATGGGTAGTTGACATGATACAAGCTACCCTATACAAGCCCTTCTACCATGCTGAAGGCAGGTGACTTGTCATGTCGTCAATGAGGAATGACAGTTGATGAAAGATGTTGCCTAGAGGCCTGGTATGAGAACATGTGCTCATATATCCAAGGCTCGGTGCTTACCATGATTGGATTGCAAAGGGGAATGAGCTACTGCTGTAGCTCCACACTGCAACTTATGGAAGCAATATTCGATGGAGTATGATATGTCAGAAGGATGGTGGTAATATACCTGTTCACACAGGTCCAGAGCACTCTAGAGGATTTTTGGTAATTGACTAGCCATCCTAGCTCATTAATGGAATCTGAAAGGATGGATCTATCCATGGATCTCGGAGTACAAATACACAAATCACTAAAAGTTAAGACACAGGTTAAAAAGGATATTAAAAATGCAAACAAAGTACAAGGGTTTATTTCTAGAGGTATAGAATTGAAAAGTAAGGAAGTTATGCTAAACCTGTATTGAACCTTGGTTAGACCACACTTGGAGTACTGCGTACAGTTCTGATCACCATATTATAAAAATGATATAGAGGCACTGGAGAGGGGGCAGAGAAGATTTACAAGGATGATACCAGAAATGCGAGAGTATGCATATGAGGAAAGGATGAACAGGCTGTCTCTTTTCTCTTGCAAAAAGAAAGTATTGTAGCGGTACCACCGAGTGTCCCTTACTTACCGTACATAATTCCCTTTAACGTAACAATGTAGCCGGTGCAGGGCTTTCCTCCTTTGGGAGCGCGGGCGAACACGATGACGCGGGTTAACGCGATGACGTCGCGTCGCACATCACGTGACCATCCCAGGTGCGGGCAAACGCGATGACGTCATCACGCAAGTCACGTGACTACCCAATCACGGGAAGAACGCGATGACGTCATCACGCAATCCACGGGACTGCCTACTCAGTCCTCGTGGCGTCTCCGTCCGGATAAGACCTACTGCATAGCTCTCCTGTACTGATCTCGGCAACCTGCTTGTATTCATCTGTTCCTGCATTAAAGAACTATTTGATTGTTTCTCCTGAAGTCGAACTCGATTATTAAGTAGGCATTCATCCAATACCTACAATTGGTGACCCCGTCTCCTTGAACGTTTTTCACGGAAGAAGCGCACAGCCTGAACCCCGTCTCTGTGAACGTTTTCATAGAAGTCGAACAACAACCGACGAACACCAATTCTTACAATTGGTGACCAACGACGTGAGGATGGGAGCTCATCAATACCTACATTGGTGACCCCGTTTTTCGTGAACATTTTTCACGAAAGCAGCGCAGCCGGACCATGATTTTTTGTGAACGTCTTTCACGAAAGAAGCACGCCTGGAAGCTACAGCCGTTTCGCTCAGCTACCGCAACATTGGGAGCAACAACCGCCCTCGTGCTTTATCCTGGTAGAAGCCCCGTTCGCCTTGTGCAACATCGATACGGCGCAGACCACGTATCTCGATACGGTCTCCGTTTTCGACAGCTCTACCGACTTTCGGAACGTCAGCCTCTTCAACAACCCCACGACAGAACAGCAAGTATAACACCCTCACAGCGCGGGTACAGCACATTTACGGGCTCACAGGATCGGAGTGCGCCCCGGCGGAGAGGCCACAAGGACTCAGTCCTCGCAAACCACCCCTCACAACCCACGAGGACTCGCCCCTCGCAAAACACGAGGGCCCATCCCCCGCCGACACCGCACCAGCCTGTCAGCCTGCTGGTCTGTCTTTTCTACCACGTTTTTCGGCGCGACGGCGAAGCGTTGCTTCCCACCCGGCAGTTTTTCCCCCTACCGAAATCAGCAACAACTAGAAGCGTTGCCGCCCTCTCTACAGTTTTCCCCTCAACAAAAGCAAACATCTACTGACGCTGCGACCATCGAGGACGGGTCCACCGGGCATCCCGCGGCCGCGATCGGCCACGCGAAAATTGCTGTCATCACCGATCACTGATCAATGCAGCAACGGTTCACTCTCTTCTGTGTTACCATAATAGCACTACGGCATGCACCGTTCTGTGCATTCCCGACTGCCGGAGAGTTCGCTCGCCTGTCGGCGAGTTCACCGACCTGCCCAGACCCAAGTTTTTTTCCTCCTGGATCACACGTTCGGCGTTCCTGCAGATTTCGTCAGATTGGGGACCTTTTCCCAACAATGACAGAGCCATGGTCTGCGTCTGCCCAACCTGCCAGTCCCTATGACGCGGCCAGCTGTTTCGCCCCGGCGCCCATTTCGAACCACGGGCTACAGAGGTCACAGGCTTCCACAGTCCTTCACAGGGCTGAATACGTTTTATTCACCCTTACATGCATCGGGATCCACTCAAGACCCCGTCTACCGGACCACATATTTCGACCTCGCCCGCCACGTCGAGACAGCACGACCGCTCGCCTGACTATCAGCCACCCATCGTCGTTACGGCACACCTGGTACGATCGTCCGCCAGACCGCCAACCACCCAGCAGTCTCCGTCTCGAGACTACAGGAGTCGTTCGGACAGGCTCGTCAGACCACCTCACCGTTCGACGTCCGTTAAAGCGAATTCTGGGGGGGCGCATGTAGCGGTACCACCGAGTGTCCCTTACCGTACATAATTCCCTTTACCGTAACGATGTAGCCGGTGCGGGACTTTCCTCCTTTGGGAGCGCGGGCGAACGCGATGACGCGGGTTAACGCGATGACGTCACGTCGCACATCACGTGACCGTCCCAAGCGCGGGCAAACGCGATGACGCCATCACGCAAGTCACGTGACTACCCAAGCGCGGGAAGAACGCGATGACGTCATCACGCAATCCACGGGACTGCCTACTCAGTCCTCGTGGCGTCTCCGTCCGGATAAGACCTACTGCATGGCTCTCCTGTACCGATCTCGGCAACCTGCTTGTAATCATCTGTTCCTGCATTAAAGAACTATTTGATTGTTTCTCCTGAAGTAGCACTCGATTATTAAGTAGGCATTCGTCCAATACCTACATCGGTGACCACGAATACCTACAGTATGAGGGGTGACCTAATAGAGGTCTTTAAAATTATGAAAGGCTTTGATAGTGTGGATACAGAGAGAATGTTTCCACTTGTGGGGAAGAGCATAACGAGAGGCCATCAATATAAGATAGTCACCAAGCAATCCAATAGGGAATTCAGAAGAGAGAATGGTGAGAATGTGGAACTTGCTACCACAGGGAGTGGTTGAAGCAAAAAGTATAGATGCATTTAAGGGGAGGCTAGACAAGCCTATGAGGAGAAGGGAATAGAGGGTTACGCTGATAGATTTAGATGTTTCTTCTCTTTTCAGACATCCAGCTGACCCAAAAAAAACTTTGTACACCTTCCCCAGATGGAATACCTTGCTTCCTATAATTTTGAGTTTCTGGGATCCTCCCTTCTTCACTTTCTTCCTCTCCATATTCTACCCCTTGCACCACCACTTTCCCTTAATTTTCTGCCCCTCACCCCTTCCCTGTCCTTTCTTCTCCTCGCTCTTCCTTCCACTTTCCCTTCCCCTTTTTACATCCTTCCTCAATTTTTCTCTCCTCTCCTGGTCCCCCTCCTTCACCGTCTCTACTCTCCTCCCTCCTTCTGCTTTGTAGACTCAGTAACATCACAAAGTGCATTTACCCACCAAGCCCTCATTCCTCCCTTCTAAGAACTTGTGCTGAAGCTCAACAAATGCAAATTTGTCTTACTACAGTTTTTTTCTTTGTCAGGAACATAGAAAAATAGAAGCAGGAATAGGCCATCTGGCCCTTCGAGCCTGCTCTGCCATTCAATATGATCATGGCTGATCCTCTGTCTCGATACCATATTCCTGCTCTCCCCATACCCCTTGATGCCTTTTGTGTCTAGAAATCTATCTATCTCCTTAAATATATTCATGACGGCCTCCACAGCCTTCTGTGGTAGAGAATTCCACAGGTTCACCACCCTCTGAGTGAAGAAATTTCTCCTCATCTCTGTCTTAAATGTCCTACCCCATATCCTGAGACTCTGACTCCCTCGTTCTCGACCCCCCAGCCAGGGGAAACATCCTCCCTTCATCCAGTCTGTCTAACCCTGTCAGAATTCTATACGTTTCAATGAGATCCCCTCTCATTCTTCTAAACTCTAGTGAATACAGGCCTAGTCGACCCAATCTCTCCTCATATGACAGTCCTGCCATCCCAGAAATCAGTCTGGTGAACCTTCGCTGCACTCCCTCTATGGCAAGTATATCCTTTCTTAGGTAAGGAGAACAAAACTGCACACAGTACTCCAAGTGTGGTCTCACCAAGGCCCTGTGTAACTGTAGTAAGACATCCTTGCTCCTGTACTCAAATCCTCTTGCAATGAAGGCCAACATACCATTTGCCTTCCTAACTGCTTGCTGCACCTGTATGTTTGCTTTCAGTGACCGGTGTACAAGGACAACCAGGTCCCTTTGTACATCAATATTTCCTAATCTATTACCATTCAAATAATACTCTGCCTTTCTGTTTTTCCTACTGAAGTGGATAACTTCACATATATCCACGTTATACTGCATCTGCCATGTATTTGCCCACTCACTTAACTTGTCTAAATCGCCTTGAAGCCTCTTTGCATCCTCCTCATAATTCACAATCCCACCTAGTTTTGTGTCGTCAGCAAACTTGGAAATATTACATTTGGTTCCCTCATCCAAATCATTGATATATATTGTGAATAGCTGGGGCCCAAGCACTGATCCCTGCGGTACCCCACTAGTCACCGCCTGCCACCCTGAAAAAGACCCATTTATTCCTACTCTGTTTCCTGTCTGTTAACCAATTTTCAATCCATGCCAGTATATTACTCCCAATCCCATGTGCTTTAATTTTGCACACTAACCTCTTATGTGGGACTTTATCAAAGGCCTTCTGAAAATCCAAATACACAACATCCACTGGTTCTCCCTTATCTATTCTACCAGTTACATCCTCAAAAAACTCCAGTAGGTTTGTCAAACCTAGTAGGTTTAATTTCAGGCACAACCATTAAAAATCAAAGCTAATAATATATTAAATTTATAAACATATCCTATCCCTTTACGAATGTGCATGGAACTGCAGCATATATTTTTCTAAGTGTGATCATTCAATGTTCAGGATTAACAAGCACTAAAGAAGACCACTTAAATATTCAAACAGTGCACATTTGGGCCTTTTTCTTTGTATCTCAAAGTTTGAAGTGTAAATGCAGTTTATGCTCAGAACTGAGAGCCACTGTGGTTTAGAGCAGCAGCTACAGTGGCCAGTATCCATACCAGCCAACCATCTCTGTTCACTCTTTCGATCTAACCTCCAACCAGTTCTTTGGCTTCAGAGATTGTTTCCCAAATGCTATGCTTATACTTAACCATTACACTACTAGCGGTCTGCAAATATATTGCAATTACACAGTAAATATCTATACAGTTACCGGCTGGTAGACAAAAAGGCTAAGTATGATTAAGAACATATCAAGGATCCATAAAGATGTATATTATACAGAAGGGGCATTTTATATACTAAAGAGAAGGATATTGGAGAGGAGGTAGATCCTGAAGTGGTTGAGAGCAATATTGTGATGGAAAATAGGAAGCTTTTAGATAGTCAAGTTAAAGGAAGACAAAATGCCAGGGTCCAACGGAATACATGCTCAGCTCCTGAAGGAGTTGAGGGAGGAAATTGTTGATGCCCTAGATTAGAAATGATATTTCAGGGCTCTATTGAGTGTAGATGTGTGTTGGAGGACTGGAAAGTGGCCAATCTAGCACCCATTTAAAAAAAAAGGGAGACAGAGCTAATTTGAGTAATTAAAGACCAAATAATAACATCTGTGGTAGGGAAAATTTTAGGGTCTTTAATTAAGGATGAAATTACTATGTATCCCGATAACGAGAAAATTGTTAGAAATAGCCAGCACGGATTTCAAAAGGGACAATTGTACTTGACAAACCTCATAGAACTCTTTAAGGAAGTAACAGACATGGCCTTTAGGGAAGCCTTTGACAAGGTACTATATGGGAGATTACTAGAGAAGGTTAAGGGGTATGGAATTAGGGGGAGGAAAGCAAACTTAATTAAAAATTAGTTAGAAAACAGAGAGTTGGAGTTAAGAGCAGTTTTTAAGAGTGGTTGGAAGTGGGTAGTGGTGTGCCTCAGGGCTCAGTTCTGGGGCCATTTTTGTTCACTGTATGCCAATGATTTTGATATAGGTCTAGAAGGAGTGGTGTTGACATTTGTCAATACAGAGATCAATACAGTTTGCAGCAGGTCATGGTGAGTCAGGAATAGGTCACAATAGGGCAAGACTCGGGCCTTGTGAGGTTAGGCCTCAAGGAATAACATTTATAGATGCATTTCTATAAGGATTTGGAAAATTTTATGGCTAAATTAAATTTTTCTGTAAATTGTTATGTTTATACATGTTTGATAAGTTATAAGTTGTTATCTTTAGTTACATTACATAGAATTTACAGCACCGAAACAGGCCATTCGGCCCAACAGGTCTAGGCTGGTGTTTATGCTCCACACGTTTGTCTCCACTGAGGGAAAAAAATGTTTTTGAGCAGCTTGTTTGTTTTGCTTTCTCCTTTCATTTATTGTCCTAACTAAATATTCCAGATTTGTTTCATAAGTCCTCGGTGGTTTTCCGTTGGAAGTTTAGCTGGCCATATTTTTCACATTCACTTGGTTGTAGTGCCTGATTTGCCACTGATTTACAAATATAACCTTTGAACTAATCAGGTGCAAGTGTAACATGGTGCCAATTTTCATCCCCCATTTTCAGATTGGAACGGGGCAGTGGTGCTGGGAAAATGATCTGCCTGCTGTTTTTTCCATCCGGTCCTGTAAAGGAGCAGCAAGAGCCTGATTCAGGCAGGTGCCTCATGAATGTATGAATATCGGGGTCCTATAGTGGGGAGTAGTTAGTGAGCCTGAAGGGAGTTCACAGAGTAACACACAAAGCATGAGTGGTCACACGGAGCTGGGGGTGGAAAGTGATAAGAGATTCATAAGTTGACCGAAGTTGTCAGAAGTTCCTCTACCCTTGGATGAGGAGCTTCAGGACCCAGATCTTTGGGGTCTTGCATTTAAAAGGATTCTGGCAGAGCATCAAACTTACGTCCAAGTACTGGGGATGGTATCCCAGAATGTGCTGCAGCTGATGGCTCAATTGGAGGAGTCCATTACCTGCATATGTGGTTCCATGATGGATTTGAGTTCAGCAATGCAGGTTAACTCTGAACTACGTGGAAACTCCAGAACAACGGGCAACATAAGCCTCCACCGCCTCTCCGACAGAGGACCTATCGTCATTCACACTTTCTAGCACTGAAGCTGTGGCTGATGCCAGAGACGTCTTGGGTGGAAGAAGTGCTGAGTAGTCAGCGCCCACAGAACTGTAAGGAGTCAAAGTATTCATGAGTGAAAAGAAGAAAATTAGAGATGGGAAAGATGGAAAAGCCAAAATGTCAGAAACAGTAATGTGTTCAGAAGTTGGCACATAAAGAAATCTTGCATTCCAGTAGAAGTAAATTCCACTAACATGGAACTGGGGTGGTTAAACATTCTATAAAAAGCAGTTGGTAGTGTAACAGGCGAGATAAATATTAACAATCCAGAAACTCCTCTGGATTGCAGTTTAATGTTAACCAGAAAGCTGTTTCTAAGAAAGGGAAAAAAATAATAAAGTATGCCGTATTTGATAGATGAAAACCTTGGGAGTTCCCCAAAAGAATGCAGTGATATCAATCATAATCATTTAACTGTAAAACAAATGAAAAAAAAAACAAGAATTCTTGATTCACTGCCAAATGGAATAGGAAGCAAAGTAATAGAATGAGATAACGGATAAATAAGTGATGTTGATGGATATTAGATTAGAAGATTAGCCTTGAGTGATAGGGTGGATATAATGACTCCCCCATACTAAAAGTAATTAGGAACAGGAGTAGGCCATTCAGCCCCTTGAGCCAGTTCTGCCATGGCTGATCTGTATCTTAACTCCATCTACCCACCTTGGTTACACAACTTTTGATATGTATATACATTTTTCAAAATATGTTGCTTCTAAATGATGAAAATTAAATAATAGTTCATATCTATACTAGTCACTTATATAATAATAAAGGAGTATAAAATAAATTACATATACGGCACAGAAACGGGCCATTCGGCCCAACCAATCTGTGCCGCCGTTTATGCTCCACTCGAGCCTCCTCCTGTCTTTCCTCATCTAACTCTATCAGCATTACCCTCTATTCCCTTCTCCCTCATATGCTTGTCCAGCCTCCCCTTAAATGCATCTATACTATTTGCCTCAACCACTCCCTGTGGCAACGAGTTCCACATTCTCACCACTCTCTGGCTAAAGAAGATTCTTCTGAATTCCCTATTTGATTTCTTGGCGACTATCTTATATTGATGGCCTCTAGTTATGCTCTTCCCCACAAGTGGAAACATTCTCTCTGTGTCCACTCTATCAAAATCTTTCATAATTTTAAAGACCTCAATTAGATCAGCCCTCAGCCTTTTTTCAAGCGAAAAGAGACCCAGCCTGTTCATCCTTTCCTGATCTGTATACCCTTGCATTTCTGGTATCATCCTTGTAAATCTTCTCCGCACCCTCTCCAGTGCCTCTATATCATTTTTATAATATGGCGACCAGAACTGTACACAGTACTCCAAGAGTGGTCTAACCAAGGTTCGATACAGGTTCAGCATAACTTCCCTACTTTTCAATTCTATCCCTCTAGAAATAAACCCTAGTGCTTGGTTTGCCTTTTTTATGGCCTTGTTAACCTGTGTCGCTACTTTTAGTGATTTGTGTATTTGTACTCCGAGATCCCTTTGCTCCTCTACCCCACCCGGACACGCACCCTTCAAGTAATAAGTAACCTCCCCATTCTTCTTACCAAAATGTAATACCTCACACTTATCTGTGTTGAATTTCATTTACTAATTATATGCCCATTCTGCAAGCTTGTTAATATCTTCCTGTATTTGTTGCAGTCCTCCTCATTATTGACTATCCCCCCCCAATTTGGTGTCATCCGCCAATTTAGAAATTGTGTTTTTGATTCCAAAGTCTAAATCGTTAATATAAATTGTGAACAACCGTCGTCCCAGTACTGATCCTTGTGGAACAGCACTACCTACTTTCTGCCACTGTGAATAGCTACTCTTTACCCCTACTCTCTGCTTTCTGTCTTGAAGCCAGCCAGCTATCCAGGCTGCTACTTGTCCCCTGACTCCGCATTCTCTGACCTTATTCATTAGTCTATTATGTGGTACTTATCGACGGCCCTTTGAAAATCTAGATAAATTACATCTGCATTACCCTTGTCTATTCTCTCTGTTACCTCTTCAAAAAATTCAATGAGTTTGGTCAAGCTTGACTTTCCCTTTTGAAATCCATGCTGACTATTCATTATTATATATTTTGCTTCTAGATGTTCTTCTATTTTCTCCTTTAGTAGAGATTCCATTATTTTTCCTACCACCGATGTTAAGCTGACCAGTCTATAGTTCCTTGGACATGTTTTGTCTCCCTTCTTAAATATAGGTATTATTATGTTAGCTATCCACCAGTTCTCTGGCACTACACCTTTTTCTAATGAATTATTAAATATGTGTAGTAATGCCTCTGCTATCTCTTCCCTAGATTCTTTTAAAATGTGTGGATGTAATCCATCCAGACCAGAGTTTTTTCCCTCTTTGAGTTTGATTCGTTTATTTAATATATCTCTTTATTTTAAATGCAGTTATTTCATTATAATCTCATGATCCAATGTCATGTCCACCTGTTCTATCTCCCTGATAAATGCTGAGGCAAAGTAATTATTTAATATTTCTGCCATCTCTCTATCACTGCCTGTGGTATTATCCTGTCCATCCCTTAGTGGCCCTATTCCCATCCCGACCTTCCCTTTTTATTGATGTGCCTGTAAAATATTTTACTATTTTGTTTTTGTTCCTTGATAATTCAATTTCATAGTTCCTCTTTGCCTTCATAACTGTTTTTTTGACTTTTTTATTAATCTCTTTGTATTTTCCCTTATCATGCTCTCCCCTGCTGTCCATGTACTTAATATATGCCTGTTTCCTTACCCTCAAATTTTCCCTTATGGCTTTATTCATCCATGGTGTCTCATTAGTGTTTAGCTTGTTCTTGTTTTTTAGTGGAATATATTTTTCCTGGACTCTGTTGAACACCGTTTTAAATGTTTCCCTTTGCTGTTCTATGTCATTGTTTGCCAATATTGTTGTCCATTTTACTTTCCCAAATTCTATTCTCAGCCCCTCAAAATCAGCTTTTCTCCAAACTATTACCCTGTTTTCATCATTATTATGTCCTTCTCAATTATTATTTTAAAGCGTATTATACTATGGTCACTATTGCCTAGATGTTCCCCTACTTTTACTTCTCTTGTCTGCTCTGGTTCATTCCCCATTACTAGATCCAATAGCAAATCCTCCCTTAAATTAAATTAAGCAAATATAGATGGACTGAACCAGAATTCTAATTCACTGGGTTGTTTGTTTCATAATACTGATCTTGTTACAATTGGATTGATGTGACAATAATAGGAAACAATTCAGAGAACTGCCGCCTTGTTTGAGGTAAATGTGGCTGCACAATTCACACTGCATGCAGGGTTCATAGCAGTCCTAGGTAATCCAAAATTAATACTCAGTATTGGCATTATGTTAGCAAGTCTTGCACGGGAATCCCCACAAGATCAACTCCTGATCTTGGCTGCGCCGTCAGGGAGAGAACAGCGGAGGCTTGACACTTTCTGACAAGCACAGTAGGGAAATTGCAAGTGAGCCTCCCACCCGCCCTACCCAGCCAGCCACCCTCTCCAGCTGCTGTGGTGCATTCCCTAGTGGCTGACTCAGGAGCTGCATGCTCACAGTTTGAGAGCAGATAATCATGTCTAGGGAATGATGTGCATCATAGGTAGGAACCTAAAATAAATGGAGAAAAATAAATTAAAACTGGAGGAATAAAAAAAAATGAAGCAGAATCCCTAGGCCCAACTTTATAGCAAAATATTATAGTCACGCACTGTGCTAATGTGGCTGTTAAGGTGTTGTTTCACACAGTCCTGATGCAGCATTTACAGAGAAGCCACAGTAGTAACTGAAAGATGTGGAACATATGTATGATAATGTTCTATAAAATGGAGGAGAAAAGGAATACAGGTACGAAAAAAACTGAGAAGAAAAGTCCACCAACATTGCACTCATTTGACTAAAATGCGAAGACTATTTGACTAAACTGACCGCAAACAGTCCAGACTGAATATGACTTATTTTTATTCAGATTGACCCAGCCTCTGGACTTTACAGACAGTTAAACAATAAATCAAATAAGATGAATAGCACATAAGTCATGTGAAGAATCATGCATGCAAACTGAGAAAATATCTTCTCTTCTCTTAGGCAGTCCCTCGGAACCGACGATGACTTACTTCCACATTAAAAATGAGTTCACAGGTGACTGATGAGTCCAATGCGGGACCTACAGTCTCTGTCACAGGTGCGGCAGACGGTGGTTGAAAGGGTGGGTGGGTGGGGTGCTTGGGTTGACGTGCACTCCTTGCGCTGCCTGCGCTTGGCTTCCGCTTGCTCCCGGCGAAGAGACTCGAGGTGTTCAGCGCCTTCCCGGATGCTTCTCCTCCACTTTGTGCAGTCATGGGCCAGGGATTCCCAGGTGTCGGTGGGGATGTTACACTTTTTCAAGGAGGCTTTGAGGATGTCCTTGAAGCGTTTCCTCTGCCCGCCTGGGGCTCTCTTGCCATGCCAGAGCTCCGAGTAGAGCGCTTATTTCGGGAGTCTCGTATCGGGCATGCGGACAATGTGACCCGTCCATCGGAGCTGATCGAGCGTGGTCAAAGCTTCAATGCTGGGGATGTTGGCCTGAGCGAGAACACTGACGTTGGTGCGCCTATCCTGCCAATGGATTTGCAGGATCTGGCGAAGATAGCGTTGGTGGTACCTCTCCAGTGCTTTGAGGTGCCTGCTGTACATGGTCCATGTCTCTGAGGCATACAGCAGGGCGGGTGTCACTGCTGCTCTGTAGACCATGAGCTTAGTGCCGGGTTTGAGGTTCTGGTCTTCAAACACTCTCTTCCTCAGGTGACCAAAGGCTGCACTGGCACACTGAAGGCGGTGTTGGACTTCGTCATCGACGTCTGCCCTTGTTGACAGTAGGCTCCCGAGGTATGGAAAGTGGTCCACGTTGTCCAAGGCCTTGTTGTGGATTTTGATAATCGGGGGGCAGGGTGGGGGCAGGTTGGTAGAGGACCTTTGTCTTATGGATGTTTAGTGTAAGGCCCGTGAGAAAATATATATTGGTGCTCTTTGGAGGAATTGAAAACTGCTCTCATACCAATGACGTATGAGGAGAGGAGAGATTGGGTCGATGAGGCTTATATTCGCTAGAGTTTAGAAGAATGAGAGGGGATCTCATTGAAACTTATAAAATTCTAACTGGACTAGACAGACTAGATGCAAGAAGGATGTTCCCGATGGCTGGGGAGTCCAGAACCAGGGGTCACGGTCTAAGGATAAGGGGTAAGCCATTTAGGACTGAGATGAGGAGGAATTTCTTCACCCAGAGAGTGGTGAACCTGTGGAATTCTCTGCCACACAGGGCAGTTGAGGCCAATTCATTAAATATATTCAAGAAGGAGTTGGATATATTTCTTGTGGCTAAAGGGATCAAGGGATATGGGGAGAAAGCAGGGAAAGGGTACTGAATTTGGATGATCAGCCATGATTTCATTAAATGGCGGAGTGGGCTCAAGGGGCCAAATGGCCTACTCCTGCTCCTATCTTCTATGTTTATGTTCCTATATCTGGAAAGGCATTTCTCTCACATTCCTGGACAGATTAAAGGAAAGCTTATTGTATGTGCATGCTTTTACCTTTAGCTTCTAGCTTCTCTCTTTTTCTCCCCCTTTCTCTCTCTGCAGCAATCTATTTTCTCTCTCTTTAATTTATTGGCAATATTGTGATCAGTGCTCATCTGAACTTTCATCTTTTGTTCCTCCTAAGCTGCAAATATGTTTCACTCCAAGAACATCTTCCTTAAATCCTCTAAGTTGAAATCAAGTTTTTTTGTGACCCACTCTACCCTAACTCACTCTATCCTCCTGACAGAACAATTTGGGAATTTTTCTAAATACATCCAGAACTATAGTAATAATAAATACATGGATAAAGTATGTATCCCTTTAACTGATGAATGCCTTTAACTACTGCTTGCCCAGTTTACTCTTTACACCAGTGAATATGGAGCTAATTTACAGGATTGAGTATTAAAGGGCAAAGTATTTTGCTCTGATTATATTGCAGGGTAAAGTCTCCTATCTCTTGATCTCAATGTTGGCTAGAACTGTGAAACAGGAGCTTTGTGCCAGGCAGATGGTTATTGTGAATCTGTCACCAAAAGAAAGCTCCACACATATGTTAAGTAATTTAAGACATCCTGAACTCAATCTTGTTAGTTCTCGGTATAAAGCCTGGGAAATTATATGAAAACTAAATGTAATCTCTACAGGATATGTGGTACAAGCCAGGCAATAGCAGAAAACAAAGGGTCCACAACCCCAATCGAAAGCTACAGTTAACAGGGTTCATTCAGAAGGGGGAAAACAGTGACTTGCTGATTCCAGATATCTGTCAAAGCACCAGGTTATCAAAATACCTGCTTACAAACCCCTGGGCATACCAGTTTATAATGTCAAAGATGGTGACCGAAAAGCAGTCTGTTTCACAACAAAGAGAATTTTGAAATATGTTCCGCAGGGGTCAGTGCTGGGTCCCCAACTCTTTACAATCTATATTAACGATTTGGAGGAGGGGACCGAGTGTAACATATCAAAGTTTGCAGATGATACTAAGATGGGGGGGAAAGTAGTGAGTGAGGAGGACATAAAAAACCTTCAAGGGGACATAGACAGGCTAAGTGGGCAGAGATTTGGCAGATGGAATACAATACTGGAAAGTGTGAGGTTATGCACTTTGGCAGGAAAAATCGTAGAGCAAGTTATTATCTTAATGGCAAGAAACTGGAAAGTACTGAAGTACAAAGGGATCTGGGGGTCCTGGTGCACGAAACTCAAAAGGTTAGTATGCAGGTGCAGCAAGTGATTAAGAAGGCCAATGGAATGTTGGCTTTCATTGCTAGGGGGATAGAATATAAAAATAGGGAGGTATTGCTTCAGTTGTACAAGGTATTGGTGAGACCGCACCTGGAATACTGCATACAGTTTTGGTGTCCATACTTAAGAAAGGACATACTTGCTCTCGAGTCAGTACAAAGAAGGTTCACTCGGTTAATCCCGGGGATGAGGGGATGGACATATGAGGAGAGGTTGAGTAGATTGGGACTCTACTCATTGGAGTTCAGAAGAATGAGAGGCGATCTTATTGAAACATATAAGATCGTGAAGGGGTTGGATCGGGTGGATGCAGGGAAGATGTTCCCGATGATGGGTGAAACTAGAACTAGGGGGCATAGTCTTCGAATAAGGGGCTGCTCTTTCAAAACTGAGATGAGGAGGAACTACTTCACTCAGAGGGTGGTAGGTCCATGGAATATGCTGCCCCAAAAAGCTGTAGAAGCTACATCATTACATAAATTTAAAACAGAAATAGACAGTTTCCTAGAAGTAAAGGGAATTAAGGGTTACGGGGAGCGGGCAGGAATTTGGACATGAGTCTAGGTTCGGATCGGTCATGGCCCTGTGGGTAGCGGAGCGGGCCCAGGGGCCGTGTAGCCTGATCCTGCTCCTATTTCGTGTGTCTAATTCTGTTAGATTCAGGAGATGGTTCTGTGATAGTAGATTGGCGGTTAGGATCAGATCAGCCATGATCTTATTGAATGGCGGAGCAGGCTCGAGGGGCCGATTGGCCTACTCCTGCTCCTATTTCTTATGTTCTTATTATGAACAGAAAATCTTGGCAATACGAAGAGAGAAACAGAGTTCATGTTTCAGGCCAATGACCTTTCGTCAGAACTGGAAAACATTGCAGATGAAACCAGTTTTAGGCAACCACAGAGCCAGGGAAAGAGGGGGAGGGGGGAGGAAAGAACAAAAGGGAATGTCTGTGATAGGGTGGAAGGCAAGAGTGATTAAATGACAAAAGGGATGACGGTGGAACGCAAAAGGGGCGGTAATGGGACAAGTAAAGAAACAAAAAATGGTTCTAGAGGAGCTGTAAATGGCAACAGCAAAACCATGGCCAGCACCTGCTGTCTGGAAAAAATGGGAGCAGTGGTTATGATCTGAAATTGTTGAACTCGTTGAGTCCGGAAGGTTGTAAAGTACCTAATCAAAAGATGAGGTGCTGTTCCTCGAGCTTCCAATGAGCTTCATTGGAACAGTGTAGGAGGCCGAGGTCGGAGTGGGACAGAGAATTAAAATGGCAATCGACCGGAAGCTCAGAGCCATGCTTGCGGGCTCTTGCGGCCTAAACAAAGGTGTTCAGCAAAGCAATCACCCAACCTGCGTTTGGTCACCCCAGTGTAGAGGAAACTGCATCGTGAGCAGCTTTCATACAGTATATTAAATTGAAAGAAGTACAAGTAAATCGCTGTTTCACCTGGAAAGAGTGTTGGCGCCCTGGATGGTAGGAAGGGAAGAGGTGAAAGGGCAGGTGTTGCATCTCCTGCGCCTGTATGGGAAGGTGTCGTGGGAAGGGAAGTGAGTGTGATGGAAGAGTGGACCAGGGTGTCGCAGAGGGAACAGTCCCTTCGGGGATGGGGGATCTTAGCTACAAGGACAGGTTGGAGAAGCTGGATTTGTTTTCATTAGAGCAAAGGAGGTTGAGAGGTGATTTGATAGAGGTGTACAAGATTATGACGGGTTTGGATAGGCTAGACGGGGAAAGGCTGTTCCCACTAGTTGATGGCACAAGGACTAGGGGACACAGATTTAAGGTTTTGGGCAAGAGATACAGGGGGGATGTGAAGAAAAACTTTTTTACACAGTGAGTGGCGAGGACCTGGAATTCGCTGCCAATGGACGTGGTGGAAGCGGAGACACTCAATGTTTTGAAGGGGATACTGGATAGGCACTTTAGGGAAATAACCTTGCAGGGCTACCTGGATAGAGCGGGGGAATGGGACTGACTGGATTGCTCTGCAGAGAACTGGCACGAACTCGATGGGCTGAATGGCCTCCTTCTGTGCCGTTATGACTCTATGAATGCTGAAAGGGGAGGGGAATGGAAGATGGACCATGTGAAGGTGAGGGAGGGGTGGAAATTGGAAGCAAAGTTGATGACGTTTTCCAGTTCGCAGTGAGAGCAGGATGCGGCACCAATACAGTCATCAATGTACCGGAAAAAGAGGTAAGGAAGGGGACCGGAGGAGGACTGGAACAAAGAATGTTCCATGTATCCCATGTAAAGGCAGACATAGCCAGGACGGGCTCTGAGAGTGACACCTTTTAGTTGCAGGAAGTGAGAGGAGTCAAATGAAATCTTCCATCCCTCCCTTGCCTTCATATGGTCTATCTCCGATTCTTTTCCCTTCCTTGACTTCTCTATCTCCATTTCTGGTGATAGGCCATCAACCATTGTATACTATAAACCCACTGACTTCCACAGCTAACTTGATTAAACTTCCTCCCACCCCACTTCCTGTAAGGACCCTATTCCATTTGCCCAGTTCCTCTGTCTCCATTGCATCTGTTCTGACGATGTCCCCTTCCACAACAGTGCTTCCAATATGTTTTCCTATTCCTCAACCGAGGATTCCCCTCCACCATGGTTGACAGGGCCCTCAACTGTGTCCATCCCATTTCCCGCACTTCTGCCCTCACCCCTTCCTCTCCCTCCCAGACCCACAATAGGGTTCCCCTTGTCCTCACCTTCCACCCACCAGCCGCCACATTCAACAGATCATCCTCCACCATTTCCACCACCTCCAGCGTGATCCCACCACCAAACACATCTTCCCCTCCCCTCCCCTTTCAGCATTCCGAAGGGACCATTCGCTCCTCGACACCCTGGTCCACTTTTCCATCACCCCAACACCCCTTCCCCTTCCGAAGGCACCTACCCATGCAAGCGCAGGAGATGCAGCACCTGCCCTTTCACCTCCTCCCTTCCCACCATCCAAACACTCCTTCCAGGTGAAACAGCGATTTACTTGCATTTCTTTCAATTTAATATACTGTATTCGCTGCTCATGATGCAGCCTCCTCTGCATTGGGGAGACCAAACGCAGATTGGGTGATCCGTTTGTTGAACATCTCCGTTCAGTCCGCAAGCCTCACCTGAGCTTCCGGTCGCTTCCCATCTTAATTCTCTACCCCACTTCCACTCTGACCTCTCTGTCCTCGGCCTCCTACGCTGTTCCAATTAAGCTCATTGGAAGTTCAAGGAACAGCACCTCATCTTTCGATTAGGCACTTTACAACCTTCCGGACTGGACATCGAGTTCAACAATTTCAGTTTATAATCACTGCTCCCATTTTTTTCAGACAGCTTGTGTTGGTAATGATTCTGCCATTTGCACCTCCTCTGGACCCATTTTTTGTTTCTTTACTTGTCCCATTACTACCCCCTTTTGCCTTGCACCATCATCCCTTTTGTAATTTAATCTCTCCTGCCTTCCACCCAATCACAGACCTTCCCTTTTGTTCTTTCCTCCCCTCTCCTCCCCTCTTTCCCTGCCTCTACACTTGCTTAAAACCTGTTACATCTGTAACATTTTTCAGTTCCGATGAAAGGTCATCAACCTGAAACATTGGGCAGGATTTTCATTGGGCCGTGGAGGCGGGATTGGAGGCGTGTGGGGGGTTAAAATCTCGAAATCGGGGGACACGAACCCATCCCGCCCCCATGCCAGTTTCAAAGGAGGCGGATACCCGACCTGTGCTGGGACCCGCTTCCCCGAGGCGGGAAGGGGATTAGTGCCAATTAACTGCCTGTTAACAGGTAGTTAACAGGCAGTTTTTAGCCTAATCACTATTTTTATTGCTGAAGTGTGGGATTCCCGATGGCTCCAAACCACGCCAAGTTAGCGAGGCGGGCCGTCGGGCTGAAGGACTTGGAGGGGTCAAGATGTCCGGTGTTCAGGTGAGTGATGGGTGCATGAGTTCAGAGGTAAGTGTGTTTGGTGTGTGTAAAGTGTTTAAAGAAGTTTTACTTACATTTACTTACCTTTACAGCCTTCCTTCCTTCAGGTCTCGGGAGTCCCTCATCTCACCGGCACAGAAAGCAGAATGGCCACGAGCTGCAAAAGTTGCAGCATTCAGCTTTCTGTTCTGGAGAGCTCTCTAAATCAGCCTGAGAGGAAGGAATTAACTTGGAGTACAGATTGTCAGTGTTTGACAGCTTTAAACAGCTGTCAAACGCTGATATTTCATCTGTCAAAAGCTTTTGACAGATGAAATGTCAATCTGTGACATCACCTGTTGCCGGGTGGCCCTTAATTGGCCTGCTGAGCCCACTGGGCAGGCTCAACAAGATGAATCAAGTGAAAATCACGTGGATTAGCCACAACTCGATGGAGGCGGGACTACAACCCCGAAAGTTGTAGTCCCGCCTCCTCAATCAAAATCCAGCCCATTATCTCCGTTTCTCTCTCCACAGATGCTGCCTGACCTGAGTATTCCCATCATTTATATTAAAGAGAATTTTGAAATGTTTCAAAACTGTAGTTTCCATACAGATCTTTTGTGAAAAAAAGGTAATTCAAAACTGACAAAGGGCATCCTTATTGTAAAATCTCATGACAGACCCACATTTATAATACCAATTTTATTTTTGCTCCCCCATTTAATAATGTACATTTTTGCCTCCAATTTAGACTTTCTTACACATACCATTACTTGGAGAGATAATGTGATCCCACATCTTTGCCATTTAAAGGTGAATCACCATCCACTTTTAACTCAATCCTGTTTTCTATCTTCCATTGCCAGCACAATTGAAATTGGCAACTCTCCATGTGGAGAACTATGGATGCGTAACCTCTTCCTAACAGCCCATGATCCATTATACTATCTTAACCCCATTTCTGATTATATCGAACTGTGGCGGAGCCACCAAAGGACTCAGAGCAGTTGTACATAATTCCTTTAACAGCATTGTAGTTATAACCTGTGTCTGTACCTTTAATTACTTTGTTTAACTGTATTATGTCTAGTTACCTTTACAGCGCGGTTTTAACGTGATGATGTCATGCCGTTAGTCACGTGACCTCACAATGGCGGGAAGATGATGACGTTATCCAACGGACCAGCCCAACTGTCCTCGTGGAGTCTCCAGAGAGAACAGACCTACTATCAACGTGTTCCAGCAGTTTCCAGTCTAAACCAGTTTTGTTTCATTAAAATTCTTTGTTTTAATTGCCTGAGTCGAACTCAGTCTTTTCGCTAGGAACCTCCGTTCCTACAGAACTTTGTTTTTTTCCAGCTTTTTCCACATAGCACACTTCACGTAAAGATCATGTTATTACGTTCGCACCAGAAGTGCAGTACTTCCTATGACTACCTTTCATCCCATTTCACCTCAGGTCTGAGTTCTCAAATGCCCCACATTGAATGGCAATTGCACATTTAAACAGCGAAAAGCCTGTCGTGCCTTCAAGATCTGCAAAAGCTCTGCATTTTGGGTAACGGTACAGGTAAGTCACTATTGTATGCTTGAATCTTTCTTTTGGCTGGAAAAAATTATATGTGAGGTCACACTCATACCCGTTGTTCCTGGAACCAAAAGGAAGGGTTTCCGATCTGAAATCCAAACATAAATTTCAAATTGAAAAGCGACCTTCCTATTGTCTGCAGGAACTCAGTTCAGATGCTTTCTGCTGTGCATAACGAAGGAAAAAACTTGCATTTATATAACACTTTCATCACCTCAGAACATTTCAAAGCATTTCACAGAAGTACTTTTAAAGTGTAATCACTTTTGTAATGTAGACAAATGCAACAGCCACTTTGCGCACAGCAACGTCCCACAAAAAGCAATGAGATAAGTGACCAAATAATGTTTAATGGTGTTAGTTGAAGGATAAATGTAAGCCAGGACAATTCATGTTTTCTTTTTTCTTTTACATCCACCTTAAAGGGTAGATTATGTGCTCAGTTCTCTAGAATGGGGCTTGAACCCACAAACCTCTGACTTCGAAGTGAGCGTGCTCCCACTGAGCCAAGGCTGACACCTAAAATCAACCTGTTTAGCTCCACCATTCATGGTTGTAGGATCTCAGCCTGAAGAACGAAAGGGAGTACAGGGAGAGTGGCTTCTCAAAAAGACAGAAAAATGAAAAATAAATTAATGGAGCAGCGTCAAAGCGGAGGCTGCAATGTTGCTATCTTAACCTTGGAGGACTAAATCAAGTATTTGCCTTTTCTTGTTTATTTAGTGGATCTCGGTATTTTCACCATTGATTTTTTGATTTTTAAAAACTTTTTAGACTGACTTTTCAAGGTTATACTTATATTTACTTTTTAAAATATTTCTAAAGTTTGATGTTTTTCACACAATATTGATTTTCTTTTATTTAACAATTCAAGTTTGTAACCATCATTTTATTGCCAATCTTTCCATACATTTTAGTTTAGTTTAACCACATTCAACTTCGTGAAATTTTGTTAACCTGAAGTTATGCTTAATATTTTATTTTCAAAAAGATTTATGTTCTTCAAAAGATTTTAAAATCCTTTTTTTTAGAAACATATTTTTCCAACCAACTTTTTTTTGCCTTTTCTATTTTTGTTTAAAGGTTATACACGAGAATGAAGTGGTGGTAACCTGCTGTTTTTTTAATTGCCTTTGTATGTGTTTTAGAGAGAGAAATGAACAACAAGAACAGAATTAAGAACAATCCTGTCATCATAGCAGAGAAGAGAAAAAATACATCAGAGTAGATACATGAGAGACAGAGCATTCCAGAGCAGCCAGATGAAGCATCTGATTGGATTGGATTGCCGAAGGTTTTCAACGCTTTGAGGTACAGAAACTGAAAGAGATCCAAGAGTGCATTTATATTGGGGCAGAAATTCCTCCCCAAACGCGTGAGTACGGAAGGGGTACTCACGCGTCTGGCCGGAGGAAATGCCGGTTTTCAGCATGCACAGCGCATGCGCGGAAAACCGGCATTTCCTCTCCTCTCACCCAAGAGTTGAAGAGGGTAGCGCGTGCGCTGTAGGGGGCAGCGCATGCGTCTTGGATTTCCTCTGTTTTGGGGGATTTGCGCATGTGTAAAGGCCTCCGGTCTTTACGCTTGTAAAAAGCACACGTAAGTATTTACTTTTACAGGTAAGTGGTGTTTTAGTGTAATTTAGAATTTTTTTTCCCACAGGTTTATTATTTTAAAGAATCTACAATAAGGTAAGTTTAGTTTTAGACCCTTTTATTAAAAATTTATTTTTTTCAAAAAAAAAAATTGTTTAAATTTTTTAAAACTTATTTATACTTAATTTAATGATTGGGATGTTTTTAAAATTTTTATTTAAAGTTTAAATAGTGTTTTGGGCCCCCGTAGTTTTCATGAGTTTGACAGTTCTTACTCTCAAACTCATGAATGAACCTTCCCCTCCCCTGATCGGCTGCACAGTGCTCACCTGATCCCAGCCGGCACATCACACTAACTACGCCGCTGGATCAGGTAAGCACTGTGCGCTGACATCTGAACCGGGCCTGTGACAGGAAATGCAAGCAGGCCCGGGCTTCAGATGTCAGCGCGCAGGGTGAGTGCAGATCGGGGGCTTGCACCCGCGGGAAGCCCCCGACCCGAATTTTTGGCCCATTAATACTAATGTGTGTCCCATGGCTTTGCTTACGTTGAGTAGGAGGACTGTAATCTTAGACTGTAACCTTACTGTAACCATAGCATAGCCTAAAGGCTTTTTGGGGATTCCAAACAGATAGACAGCTCCATTGCAGCACTGTGTGCACAAAGAAACTGAAACTCAGTAGGAAAGTTGAGTGACGTGAAAAGAGAAAGATGGTAAAACAAAATGTAACTTTTTTGTATAGAGATGGGTTGGAGTAAGTTGAGGACCAGTACAACAGTTGCAGATACCCAGTAGTATTAAGGCTTTAGTTTATTTACCAGTGACAGTTGACAGGCTCTGTCCACCTAGGTGCTTTGTAATTGAAGATAAAATTAGAGTGGTGGAAGTCTATTGGGGTACCAGGTCTCTAAGTCCAAGAAGCACTCTTTCAGAACTTTGAAGCCTGAAATTCGGTGGGAGAGACTGCCCAAGAGGACACACATCAACATTATGCTCACCCATTCGTACCTTGCACCCTCCTTTCCTGAAAATCCAGCACAGCAACAGGGGGACAGAGAGGAGATGATGAGGAGAAGTAGGAGAGAAGTGAAATCATTATGCAGGCTGCTATCTCTTAGGGCGGTCAGGATCTGATAGCTACCATTAGACCAGCCACCCTACTGATCAGTAGGGACACAGATCCAGAGACCAGTGGAATGGTGACTGGAGTTGACCAGCCAGATACTGCTGTTTCTCAGGACAGTAGCAGATTGACTGGTAACTGGTAATCTGCCTTAGAGCACAATGCCAGTGGCATATAGGAGGCAACAGCAGGCTGCCTTGCACAAATTCTAGAGATGCAGCCAGCAGCAGCTTCCTCCCAACAGCAAACTGCCATGAGAAAAGGGCCATCTCAGTCCCATTAGCTTTTTATACTCAACACAGATACCATCATCACACGTGAGGACACCACCCACCAGGTACATGGTACATACTCATGTGACTCGGCCAACGTTGTCTACCTCATACGTTGCAGGAAAGGATGCCCCGGAGCATGGTACATCGGCGAGACCATGCAGACACTGCGACAACGGATGAACGGACACCGCGCAACAATCACCAGGCAGGAGTGTTCCCTCCCAGTCGGGGAACACTTCAGCAGTCAAGGACATTCAGCCTCCGATCTTCGGGTAAGCATTCTCCAAGGTGGCCTTCGAGACACACGACAACGCAAAATCGTCGAGCAGAAACTGATAGCCAAGTTCCGCACCCATGAGGACGGCCTCAACCGAGATCTTGGGTTCATGTCACGCTACATGTAACCCCACCTGATGCAGGGTCATCCAGACTCGAGTCGACATTGGCTTGTTCTCTCTACACAGATGCGGCTGGACCTGCTGTGATTTCCAGCCAAAAAAAATGTTTTTTGTCTTTTTTTGTTTTTCATACAGACCCCAGCATCTGCAATATTTGACCCCTTGTGACCCCACCTCATTGTTCTTTGATGTAATGTTTCCCTGACTGACCTGTTTGGACACCATTCACACCTTTGACTGCTGTGATTATCTCTCTGCCGAGGTGTGATAAATGGCAGTTGGAAAGGTTACCTGTAAACATCTGACATGATTCTCTGACTATATAAGCTGTGTCTTTATGCATTTCTCCACTTCACCTGAAGAAGGAGCAGCGCTCCGAAAGCTTGTGATTTCAAATAAAGCTGTTGGACTATAACCTGGTGTTGTGTGATTTCTTAGCTTTTTATAGCACAGGAACAGCCAACCACATCTCGTGAAACTGGCCCTCAGGTTGCACCTTGGAAAAGCACGAGAATAGGAGAAAGAAAGAGACATTTACTTACCCAGGGGAAACATAATGTGAGGAAAGTGTAGGTTGGTTTGTATTCACTTTGGACTTTGTCCAGATAATCTGTTTTTATGAGTTGGTTGAGGCATAAATATTGGCCCGGATACCAGGGAGAACTTTTACCATGGGATCTTTTGCAAAAATTAACAAATAGTTGCAGATTCATGAAGAACTCGAAGATTGATTACTTTTTAGATTAGAATAACCCATGAATATAACATTTTAATATTAATAAACTTCCTAATTAAAGTGTAATGATTTTCATGATGTCCTCGTTCACAAAGCGTTTTTCAGAACAAAAAAAAGTGTTCCTTCAGTACCTGATTACAGAGTTTATGATTCTGCCTGCAAGACCTGCACCAATTTAATTAGCTTCTGGCTACTGTGGATGTTTGAAGCCAGACCATTCCGCATACTTCTTTGGATCATTACATACTAAAATGCAATCTTCCTGAAAGGTACTTATTTAGTATTAAATTATAATGCATCAAATTATTTAACAGACAAAGGTATGCCATGTACGAAACATCTGATCAACGCTAAGTAATGAAATGGGAATGTGGGTCAGATTTGCTGTTAGGTGATACTATAATGAATGTTGCCATGTAACCTACACTTCAGGCTGCACTCTGTTGGGTAATCCCCAACTAGGTTGAAGGTCAGGTAGTGCAACTGAAAGCAGAGGAGACATCGGTTATTGAATGTATCATGATTGTAACAAACATGCACTGCACAAATAAACTTAGCAAGAAATCAAACATGAAGAAATATAATTGTATATTTTGCATGATCATTTCGCCTTCTCAGCCAGTGACAACTATTGAAACTAGTGTCTTTTCAGGGTTTGCCACATTGTTAAAAAATGTTCATCATTTTCCTCCCCAAGACTTGGAATGTTATTTATTGTACAGGAACCTGTCCCTGTGCAAGCACATTATCTGTGACTTGCTCTCGCTGGCTGCATACATAGTTTATCTAGTTACCGTATGAGTAGGATTTTCAACCTCCGTCGCCTCCAGTCCAGATCCAAGGTCGTCCCATCCTCTGTCGTCGAATTACAGTATGCAGACGATGCTTGCGTCTGCGCTCACTCGGAGGTCGAACTCCAAACCATCGTAAATACCTTCACCGAAGCATATGAGAGCATGGGCCTTACACTAAACATCCGTAAGACAAAGGTCCTCCACCAACCTGCCCCCACCACACAGTGCTGCCCCCCAATTATCAAAATCCATGACAAGGCCTTGGACAACGTGGACCACTTTCCATACCTCGGGAGCCTACTGTCAACAAGGGCAGACGTCAACGACGAAGTCCAACACCACCTTCAGTGTGCCAGTGCAGCCTTCGGTCGCCTGAGGAAGAGAGTGTTTGAAGACCAGGACCTCAAACCCGGCACTAAGCTCATGGTCTACAGGGCAGCAGTGATACCTGCCCTGCTGTATGCCTCAGAGACATGGACCATGTACAGCAGGCACCTCAAAGCACTGGAGAGGTACCACCAACGCTGCCTCCGCAAGATCCTGCAAATCCATTGGCAGGATAGGTGCACCAACGTCAGTGTTCTTGCTCAGGCCAACATCCCCAGCATCGAAGCTCTGACCACGCTCAATCAGCTCCAATGGACGGGTCACATTGTCCGTATGCCCGATACGAGACTCCCAAAATAAGCGCTCTATTCGCAGCTCCGGCACGGCAAGAGAGCCCCAGGTGGGCAGAGGAAACACTTCAAGGACACCCTCAAAACCTCCTTGAAAAAGTGTAACATCCCCACCAACACCTGGGAATCCCTGGCCGAAGACTGCACAAAGTGGAGGAGAAGCATCTGGGAAGGCGCCGAACACCTCGAGTCTCTTCGCCGGGAGCAAGCGGAAGCCAAGCGCAGGCAGTGCAAGGAGCTCACGTCAACCCAAGCACCCCACCCACCCGCCCCTTCAACCGCCGTCTGCCCCACCTATAGTGTATGTAACCGTTCCACCTTTAAGAGAACCGTTCCACCTTTAAGAGAACTATTTTAAGAGTTGCACTACTTTATCTTGGCTGCTGTATACTGTAATACCGGTGGTGACCACACCAGTATATAAGTGCTGTGTAATGATTTATTGGGCAGTTCCGCCCTGACCTTCGACTAGTAAAGACCTGTTAATTTTTACTCTTGTGGTCTGTGTATTAATTCTCAATATAACACACAGACTTAACACCACCTGTGACAGAGACTGTAGGCCCCGCATTGGACTCATCAGTTACCTGCGAACTCATTTTTAATGTGGAAGCAAGTCATCCTCGGTTCCGAGGGACTGCCTAAGAAGAGGATTTTCATGTTTAACCAATAATACCCTGCCAGCCTGACCAATTTGGAGTAATTGTTTATTTCAGTAACGCCAATAAAATCTGGCAAACTGAAACTTGAAAACCTGTATTTCTCTGCCTTGCTGGGTTCGTGTTGTGATGTACAGTCTTCTCTTAATTCAAAGTTGCTAAATTCAAATTACCTATTAATTCAAACTGAAATGCAAAGTATAGCTCCTGTGCTGTTTTACTTAAACTGCTTAATTCAAACTACTGGATAATTCGAATGCTTCAAGCAAAACGTAATTTTGATTAACAGGAGCTGACTGTTGCTCAATGGAACTCAATGTTGTTCAAGGCAATGACATATTTGCTCCACTCAATCAGTGTCCAGCAGCAGAACTTGAATTGAGCCGGGCAGTACGGAGAGTGAACGCCACGGTTGTCAGGTAGCAACCGTTAGCCATTTGAGTCTGTGTTGTGGGATTTCTCTCTGCCCCAAAGCAGACGGAGACGAGCGTGTACTGGCTCCAAGCGATCTTTATTCAAGCACGTGCAGGGAGAGGCCCTCTCAGTCTGAGCTGGGACGGGAGTCTAATTTTTACATTCGAGCAGTTGGCTTATATACAATCTTACATCTTGTTTCCTTCACATCTTTGGGACTTGGCCAATTAATTAATCACATCTCCACAAAACACATCTTGTTTATCTCATTTGCCCTGTTTCCACATCTGCCATTGTTCTATCCAATTTACGTACGCTTAACCTCATCTTCGCAAATCACATCTTGGCGGCACATTGTTCAATGTATGGCCTCTTTGCCTTCTTTTACTCCCCCAATCATCGTGTTATATGCTTTTTCCAACTGTCTTTGTTCTGCCAGACTTCTCCTTTATTACATCAGCCAGCTAGTCAGTTAAGCCGCCAATCTAACTTTTAACCTTCAGTCCCCCCTTTTGGCCCTTGGTGATAGCTGAAGATGGTCAACTAACTTCACCTGCCCGTGCTCCTCACCCCATCACTGCTGGCCAGGCAGGTGGTTGGATTCGCACGGGTGTGGCTACTTAAATTACCTCTAACATTCCCTGCTTCTCTCCCAATCTATACTGTGTTTTAACAATGGTTTTAGCAATGGTTCAGTTATGGCGTTGTTTACATCGAGTAATACTCAAACATAAGTATGATGATGACAATTAGCAACTGCACCACCACCAATACATGAGATGCAATTCTGATCCAGGGGTGTATGTTCACCCTAATACCCCAGTCCCTAAGTGTCTGCCACCATGAAGCATCTTCCAGCTTGGCCTCCACGTTCTTCCCCAGTTGTTTGACCTCCTGCTCAATTCGGTGATACTGCATAATTATCGCCCCGGCCTCTTTCTTCAGTTCCAGTAGGTGTTCTGGTAGTTTCGGGATGTACTTCCCCTCAGGGAGTACATATTTGCGCATGCTGTCCTTTAGGTCCTCGGTTGGACTCACCCGTTCCTCGTGGGGCGATCGTAGGTAGGTTATGGTTGCATGTCCGATCATTGTTGGGGCCCGGGGGCGGAAGCAGAAACTTGAGCTGGTCACTGGGCACTGGATGTTACCATACTGGTATTGAGATTCACTGGTGATCACACAGCATTCTCCTTTTCCCCAGTGTGCTGCTCACGTTGGCTCATGGCGGGTGCTGGAAATTTCAAGGGTACAGTTTAGGGAGGTGTTGAAGCCGTACATGGCTCCTGGCCCTGTCGCCATGGGATGTGGGCAGACTACGTTACTCCCCCTTTCTCTGCATCCCTCTAGCGAGATCCCCATCAAAAAGGAACCTTTCTGAGTTGCATAACTGGGTGAGTGGTGGTATCTGAGCCAATTGCCATCTCTTATGATCCCGACATTCTCTACCTCATCGAGGGGCTTGGATTCCCATTCTGCAGACTGGGTGTGATGAAATATTCCATTCATCACTGCCTGTGACTGTGGTTGGTTTCAGGTTCCCCCTTACCATTGTATTGCCTGTGACTGTGGTTGGTTTCAGGTTTCTCCTCACCATTGTATTGTGTATTGGAATGTATGGAATGTGTTGTGTGTAGGGCTCCGCCCATACCTGGCCTCTATGTAAGCCAGCTCAGTCTGGCCTCACAGCCAGTACTGCAGACCTCCAGGGAAGATACCTCTCTCCACTGCGTGTTATCTTCTAAGTTAATAAAAGCCTTGTTTTGTTTCGCTAACATCGAGTCTCGGGATTATTGAGGCACATCACTGGGTACAGCTAATACCATTCCTATCAGCCTCAGGTGAGTGGTAACACAATGTATAGTTGTCGGGTAGAACCTTCTAAGTCCTCGTAGGGTGCACGAAGAGCAATTGCCATTCTCTGGCACCCAGTCTTGCAGTGCACTATCCGTAATACAATCCGGCACATCTCCATTGTGGAGCTGTGCTAGATTATGTCGCACCTCCCCCACTAGCCATGCCCTGTAGGCCATGCACATTCACTCCGTAGAGGCCTGATTGGTTACGTTATACAGGGTGGCGGTGACGTGGTTAACTGTATAGGCATTGTCTTGTTTTGCACACTTTGTACAAAAATAATAAATTGCAGGACAACGGAGTATTACAGTTTAAACTATTTTAATGAAGCATCAGGTCTGATCTGACTCACAGCAGTACAGCACCCTGTGGACAAGATGGAGTCAGGGCCCCCTGGGTCTTCTAAACAATAGCAGTCCTTACAGATGCCTGCAGGCCAATGACAACTCAGCATGTGATCACATGTGAATATAATAGGTATTCCTTACAGATGCCTGCGGGCCAATGATAATTCAGTATGCAAATGTTACAGGCATGGTTTTCCAAAACTTGCACGGACTCTAATAGGGTTTTAGCCAAGTCTTCTCCGGTCTGTCCCTGTTGTTCCTCCAACTTATTTGCCTTTAACATGAGGTCCCTTAGTTTGGATGTTAGATGATTCACCTTGCTATTGATTTCCGCTATATCCAGGGAATTAACTGTGGTTGCCCCTGCACTGTAAGCAGTGGCTATATCATTTACCAGGTTCCTCTTGCGGCGAGATAGGCTCGACGGCATGCGTCCCCCCCCCCCCCCCCCAGAGGCCCGGAGGGCATCAGTGACTGTCATGTCAAGGAGCTGATGGTAAAACGACCTTGTACGCCACTCGCACCATTTGGGTAACCCCATCTGGCTAATATTGAGGACAACCAAAACTATCTCATAGGCGCTTATTTGAGAATGTACACTATCAGAATCCCGGATCACGAGCCCCCCTTTGGTCTCGAGCTAGTCTGCGGACATCTCAAGGGTTCCTCCATAGTCAAAGTGGTGGGCTTCAGGGCTCCTGTTACTGGGGTGGTCGGTGTGGTTCTGGCGGTGGGAGTATCTGGAGGTTCAGCTTCCAACACCAATCATCAGAGTTGGTGCACTTGGAGGTTGCGCATAGTTCCCATCCTCCTTCCTGCGGGGTACCCCGGATATCTGAGTGACGGTCTCGGCAATGGCCTTTGCGAGTGACGCCTTTAAGGTTCTATTCATTCTCTACCATTCCCGAGCTCTGTGGGTGGTATGGTTTGTGAAACCTCTGGTTTACTTCTAATAGGGTGCATGTCTGCTTGATGACTTTGCCAGTGAAGTGTGTTCCCTGATTTGAGTCTATTTGCAGTGGCACCTCACCCCCCTTTCAGTCGTTCCGGGGGCCGGTACGACCTATTTCTCTGTGGCTAATTTTATCATTTCCCTGACTTCTTCTCGGGTCAGGGGGGTGCTAGACTGTGCTATCGCCTGTCTAGGTCCCTGGCCCTCTTTGCCCCCTCCTCTGGCCCAGCAATCTGCTCGGCTGTGACCCGTCTTACGGCAGTTACCATACCTCTGGTCCTTGTTCCTTTTCTCCAATTTACATTCGCAGGCCCTGTGTCCGAGTTTGCCGCAGTTGTAACAATTCCCAGAAGAGGTCACCGCTGCTACCCTCCCGCCGAGTGCTTCCTTACCCTTTCTGCTTCGCGTATCTACCTCGGTGGCCCACTCCACAACTTCCTTAAAGTCAGTTCCCACCAGTATTCCTAATTCAAGGATCTTCTGGTGTTCTGCACTAAGTCCTTCCTTCAACATTTTTAGAAACACTGGATCGTCTCTACCTGGGTTATCTGTTCCCGAGAAGTCGCAATACGTGGTGTATTTTCGCTCTGTGTACTCATGGGCCCTTTTGCCTTTATTCTGGGTTAGTCCCACCACCACTGACCAGTTAGATTGGGCTTCCCCTAGTCCTCCCTTTACCAATCGCTTAAAACGGTTGTATCATCCTGGCTGATTCAATCCCCGTGCATCCTTCCAATTTTCACGAAGGATTAAGTTGGGCATCCCTAGCCAGGTTTGCCGGGGTACCTTGGACTTTACGAGGACGTGTATATCTTCCGGGTGAAGTGAGTGTACGTATATCATCTCCTCTAACTTATTCCAAAAGTCGGTGTTTGCATGGTTTGTTTTAGGGGTCGGGAGGTCCCTCGTCATCATCTGTTTCTCGGCTGGGGTGAACTGGACAAATCGTACTGTAGTCTGAGCCTGCCCATTTCCCATTTGTCTAATCTTTGTCGTAATAGGGGCCATGACCATTACGCCCTTCGTCCCGGTTTCGGGCAGTGGCGGGGCCGATGGTCCCTCTGCATCATATTTAGATGGGGGCTCACAACCCCCGTCACCATCCTGTCTGTCGTAATCTGCAGCTTCTTTAATTCTCCCCAGTCAATGTTGTCATTATCGTCTGTCGCTCTAAACCTTGGTCCCAGTGCACGCACCGCACTGACCTTAACCTTTTCCTTTTCTATATAACTTTGTACACGTTTACTGAGTCCTAAGTAGCTAATAATAATTATATGTATTCCCTTCTCTTCCTTACCCTTACACTGGGCGCCCCACCATTCCCTTTGCCTGTCCGGACTGTCGTTCGGACTCCAGCCTTTCTTTTTCATTTTCTCAATTAGTTTCTTATTTTTTCTGCTATAAATTTGGTTATGGACCCTTCCGGTCCCCAATCTTCCCCTCCTGTGGCCATTTTTTTAATTCCTCTGGCCTGCGCAAACGGTAACTCGGACCTTCCTTCTACAACACGGTTCTGGTTACCTACGGCGGCTCGCGGTTCTACTGCGCAGAGATCACTCCAATACCCGCTAGTCTCCTGTTCTGATTCCCTACAGTCTCACGTCCAGCCTTCTGGGGTCCCGCACCTAACTATGGGTGGTAATATAAGTAAGGTACTCACCCGACTTGCGGCCCCATTATGGTTGGTCGTTCGACTGCGTCCTGGGAATCCTGCTGACTATGCCAAGTTGTTGTGGGATTTATAAGAACATAATAAAAACATAAGTAGGAGCAGGAGTAGGCCATACGGCCCCTCGGGCCTGCTCCGCCATTCAATAGGATCATGGCTGATCCAAATCTAGACTCACGTCCACTTCCCTGCCCTCTCCCCGTAACCCCTAATTCCCTTATCTGCTAGGAAACTGTATCTCCATTTTAAATTTATTTAATGTTGCAGCTTCCGCAGCTCTCTGGGGTAGCAAATTCCATAGACTTACTACCCTCTGAGTGAAGAAGTTTCTCCTCATCTCAGTTTTGAAAGGGCAGCCCCTTATTCTTAGATTATGCCCCCTAGTTCTAGTCTCACCCATCAGTGGAAACATCCTCCCCGCATCATAAGAACATAAGAACATAAGAAATAGGAGCAGGAGTAGGCCAATCGGCCCCTCGAGCCTGCTCCGCCATTCAATAAGATCATGGCTGATCTGATCCTAACCGCCAATCCACTATCACAGAACCATCTCCTGAATCTAACAGAATTAGACACACGAAATAGGAGCAGGATCAGGCTACACGGCCCCTGGGCCCGCTCCGCTACCCACAGGGCCATGACCGATCCGAACCTAGACTCATGTCCAAATTCCTGCCCGCTCCCCGTAACCCTTAATTCCCTTTACTTCTAGGAAACTGTCTATTTCTGTTTTAAATTTATGTAATGATGTAGCTTCTACAGCTTTTTGGGGCAGCATATTCCATGGACCTACCACCCTCTGAGTGAAGTAGTTCCTCCTCATCTCAGTTTTGAAAGAGCAGCCCCTTATTCTAAGACTATGCCCCCTAGTTCTAGTTTCACCCATCATCGGGAACATCCTCCCCGCATCCACCCGATCCAACCCCTTCACAATCTTATATGTTTCAATAAGATCGCCTCTCATTCTTCTGAACTCCAATGAGTAGAGTCCCAATCTACTCAACCTCTCCTCATATGTCCATCCCCTCATCCCCGGGATTAACTGAGTGAACCTTCTTTGTACTGACTCGAGAGCAAGTATGTCCTTTCTTAAGTATGGACACCAAAACTGTACGCAGTATTCCAGGTGCGGTCTCACCAATACCTTGTACAACTGAAGCAATACCTCCCTATTTTTATATTCTATCCCCCTAGCAACGAAAGCCAACATTCCATTGGCCTTCTTAATCACTTGCTGCACCTGCATACTAACCTTTTGAGTTTCGTGCACCAGGACCCCCAGATCCCTTTGTACTTCAGTACTTTCCAGTTTCTTGCCATTAAGATAATAACTTGCTCTACGATTTTTCCTGCCAAAGTGCATAACCTCACACTTTCCAGTATTGTATTCCATCTGCCAAATCTCTGCCCACTTACTTAGCCTGTCTATGTCCCCTTGCAGGTTTTTTATGTCCTCCTCACTCACTACTTTCCCTCCCATCTTAGTATCATCTGCAAACTTTGATATGTTACACTCGGTCCCCTCCTCCAAATCGTTAATATAGATTGTAAAGAGTTGGGGACCCAGCACTGACCCCTGCGGAACACCACTAGTTACTGATTGCCAGTCTGAGAATGAACCATTTATCCCAACTCTCTGCCTTCTGTTAGATAGCCAATCCTCTATCCATGCCAGAATATTACCCCCAATCCCGTGATTTTTTATCTTAAGCAATAATCTTTTGTGTGGCACCTTGTCAAATGCCTTTTGGAAGTCTAAATACACTACGTCCACTGGTTGCCCTTTATCCACCCTATACGTTACTTCCTCAAAGAACTCCAGCAAATTTGTCAAACATGACTTCCCCTTCATAAAACCATGCTGACTTTGTCCTATTAAATTATGATTATCCAAATGTCCTGTTACTGTCTCCTTAATAATGGACTCCAAAATTTTACCTACCACAGATGTTAGGCTACGGTCTATAGTTTCCAGCCTTCTGTCTGCTGCCCTTTTTAAATAAGGGTGTTACATTAGCAGTTTTCCAGTCTACCGGGACCTTTGCCGAGTCCAGGGAGTTTTGGAAAATTATTACCAATGCATCCACAATCCCTACCGCCACTTCCCTCAAGACCCTAGTGTAGTGTATGTAACTGTTCTACCTTTAAGAGAACTATTGTATGTAACCGTCCACCTTTAAGAGAACTATTTTAGGTGTGGCACTACTTTATCCTGGCTGCTGTATACTGTAATACCGACGGTGACCACACCGGTATATAAGTGCTGTGGCAGAATTTATTGGGCAGATTCGCCCTGACCTTCGAATAGTAAAGTCCTGTTAAAGTTACTCTTGTAGTCTGTGTATTACTTCGCTATACAACCCACAGACTTTACAGTGGCGACGAGTTCGATCTTACCCTGCGGCAACAATACTTCTGAAGAAGTAAACGAGTGTCGAGAAGAGGCACCCGCCCTCGTCGTTTTGCTGAGAGAAAACTCGAGTCTGCAGACCAAGAAAGGAGGAAGATTTCAAACACGAAGTCTTCCATCAGCAACAGGCACGGATTGTCCCTTCTGCCACGGTGGTGAGTGAGCCGATCAACACGAGAAGCAAGTCGGCCACGGTGACTGTGATTAAAGGGAAAATTAAAAAAAAATAAACGGAGGATAAGGGCAGTGAACTCGACCACGGTCGAGGGGGAAAGGAGCCGGACAGAAGTCGGGCCCAGAGGCGCTGAGATGGGGCAGCGTGGAGCACGGAAGCTGCGGTACAAGCGGGCTGGGGAGCGTTGTGAGACGGCTAGACCGCGACGGCGAAAAAGGCCGGACAACTACCGCGAGCACGAGGCGCTGCGACCGGGATCGTAAGGCGCGGGAAGATATAAAAATAAATAAGCCACGGAGAACTCAGCCGCAGCTGGGGAGGAAAGCACCGGACTGCGAGAGGGCTGGGAGGCGCGATTGGAGCGAAAAAGGCCGGGCACCTACCGAGGCCGCGAGGCGCTGCGACCGGGATCATAAGGCGCGGAGGCAATAAATAAATAAATAACTAAATAACCCGCGAAGAATCAGCCGCAGCCAGGGAGGAAAGGACCGGACTGCGGGAGGTCTGGGAGGCGCGATTGGAGCGAAAAAGGCCGGGCACCTACCGAGGCCGCGAGGCGCTGCGACCGGGATCATAAGGCGCGGAGGCAATAAATAAATAAATAACTAAATAACCCGCGAAGAATCAGCCGCAGCCAGGGAGGAAAGGACCGGACTGCGGGAGGTCTGGGAGAGGCGTTTAAAGCCGCTGAGGGAGAGCCGCGCGAGCGGGAGAGACAGAGCCCGAGAGAGAGACCGAGCGAGGTTCCGGCCAGCGGCTTGCAGCAGCTGCCGTGAAGGACCAGAAGCTGGATCTGTCCGACGCCAACTGGTTGTCCCCAGCGCCGGTTGCCCCTGCCGAAAAGAAGAAGGGGGGGGGGGAAACAAGGAACGCGATCGACTTTTCTAGCGCGCGCTTCAGAATAAACTGAAGCCGGCGCACAGGCTACAAACCCCGTAAACCAGCGGTCGTCGCCCGAGGGCAAAGCTTACCCCTCCCACCAGAGGAAGAAGTCAGGAGCGGGAAACCGCCATTTTGCCAGTAGGGGGGAAGAAGACAAGCGCGGGAAACCGCCATTTTGCCAGTAGGCGGGGAAGAAGACAAGCGCGGGAAACCGCCATTTTTGGAAAAAAAAAAGAAAAAGTTAAAAAGTTAAAGAGAAATCCTGTTGTTTCGCAGAAAGATAGTGAGAGATAGTGAAGATGCCTAAGCATGGTAACATCAACAACTTCGATGCCGAGGTGGAAGATTGGGCCACGTACGTAGAACGTATCGAGATATATTGTGAGGCCAATAAAATAGAAGATGATGATAAAGCTATAACCTTGCTAAACTCGATGGGCGCGAAGGCATACGGGTTATTGAAGCATCTTCTATCACCAGCTAAACCGGCGGATCAGACTTTCGATAATATTGTTGCTGTTCTGAAGGATCACTTGAACCCCACACCGCTGATGTTGGCGGAACGATTCAAATTTTATGCGAGAACGCAACGGAAAGAGGAAAGCAACGCAGAATACTTGGTCAAACTGCGTAGACTAGCGAAATACTGCCAGTTTGGAGGAAATCTGACAGAGGCATTGCGAGACAAGTTCGTGTGCGGGCTGTCGAAGGAAGGAACGCAAAAGCGACTACTCGAAGAGAACGACCTTACACTTGAGAGGGCTGTCCTTATTGCAGCATCGCACGAAGCCGCAGCGAAAGGAACTGCGGAAATGCAGCTAAAGGCAGCGGTACTCAGTGTGGATCAAATTACTTCGGGTACAACGAAATGTTATCGTTGTGGGAAGACAACACACGACCAGAACCAATGCTGGTTTAAAAACCAGGAATGTAGAAAATGTGGCAAACTGGGTCACATAGCTAAAGTATGCCGGTCAGGAAAGAAGACCAACAACCAAAAAAAGCCATCACAGGGAAAGTACAACAAAGTACACAAGGTGGCTGAGAAGAGTTCAGACGAACAGAATTCGGATTCAGACCCAAACGGCTAGGAACTGGGTAGTCTGAGAATTCACAATGTGAGTAAGAAAGCTGACCTACAAACTATCTGGCTCATGCTAAAAATAGCCGGAGTCCAAGTGAAAATGGAGTTGGACACTGGATCAGCCCTATCAGTCATAAATCGAAGGGATTACAACCGGCTATTCTCACATATACCCTTGAGAGATACCAAGTTCATATTGCAGACATACATGGGGCATAAAGTATACCCCATGGGGAAGATAAGAGTCAAGGTGAGAGACAGGGGCAAAGAACACCCAGGAATGGACTTATATGTACTACCTGAGGGAGGACCACCACTTCTAGGACGGGAGTGGATCAAGAAAATAGACATGGAATGGCACTACCTAAAAGCAATAACGAGTGAGGACTCGGTGCAGACAATCAGCTCAGACTCTGAAACGGATGACGATGAGACCAGCCCAAGTATGAAAGACAAGTCTAAAATGAACTTGCTGACTGAGGTTGGAAAAACGAAGGCGTGCATAAAGGCTTATGCTCCAGAGGAGAACAAAGCTTCAGAACAGAATTCCACTGAACAACAACAACATAGTTTGACAGAGAATTCTGAGTCTGTCCAGTTTACAGACATATACATTACTGAGGAACACCGAGCTCAAACTCAACTTTATTTCAAATTACAACAGCAATTAGAACAATTGAGTTGCCGTCTTGAGCAAGAGACAACAGCAATGAAAAAGTTCTTGGACACAGAGTGGGAGAATCTGGAAAGACAACAGAAGCAGCTGGGGGAGAAAATGGAGCAGGAGCACACAAACCGTCTGCGCGAGGAGGCCAAACGAATCAAAGCTGATTCGGTCTCTGAAGGTGCGTGCTCTAATCTGGTGGAGCAAGATGTTCAGCAACTGAAGGCGCTTGTTAGCAGGTTGCAGGCAGAAAAGGCTGATTTGGTCGCCATGAATTCCGAGCTCCTACTGAAGTCGGGTGCAGCATCACCGGACGATTCATTTGTGGAAATTCGAATGGTGGAGGCTGCGGATGATGGCAAAGTAGAAGCAGCAAAGGAGCCCCAGGACAAGGTTCTAAACAGCCCTGCAGCTAATGGAAAAGGGATGAGGACAGAAGAGTTAACAGTCAGCCAACTCCTCCAGGGCAAGGTTATAAACAGCCCTGTAGTTAATGGAAAAGGGATGATGGCAGAAGAGTTAACAGTCAGCCACCTCATTCATATGCTGAGGGATAAAACTCTAAAATGGGAAAAACTTAAATACGAGCCTCAATCTTCAAAGGGAAGGGAGCTCTCAAAAGTCATTGGAAGAGCTGAGGTGGCAACCCAGACTGAGAAGTCTGCAGCGGAACAGCCCTTGGATACCAAAAGTACGCTGACGCACGGCAATGCAGAACAACAGAATACTGAAACAGCTACTTCAGTAGAGGGATTGAATAGTCCGATCAATCAATCTCCGAATGAAGTTGAAGTATTGAAATCACAAATGATGTCATTAGTAAAAGACTTGCAGGAAGCCCAGGAAAAGCGGGATGAAGCTGAACACATGAAGAAGTCTCTTCAGGAAAGATGTCAGGATTTGGAACAAAAGTTGGCTAACATCCAGCTGGGTAGGGAGGAAATAGAAGACCCTCCCGCTGGCTTAGCTCAGGACGACACCGAATATGACCATGACCTGTTGAGCGACATCGAATATTACGAGGGCCTGTTCTGCCCAGCTTGTGATGAAAACTCCCAAAGTGCAGAAACCTTGATGAATCACAAAAAGTCTAAGGAACATCGGGAGATGGTGGCGCTACTACGGGAGGAACTGTGCAGGCAGCTGGCAGCTGACAGTGGAGCCCAGAGAGTCTCCAAGAAGCAGAAAAGGAAAAGACGAAGCAGAAAATAATGACCATCTGAACCATTATCACCTCTACCAGACACGCACGTGCTCCCTCCGAATGGAGCCAAGTCAGTTGGAAGTAGAAAAACTTCCCAAGGAATCCAGTGGTTTTTAAAAGTCAGCAATGCTGGTTCAGGAGTGACGGAAGTTCAAGCTGTTAAGTTTAGGGAAGGACTATTGGATGAGTCACTCCAGCAACGTGAACCGACTACACCACCGGGAACTGCTACACCACGGAGGCGTTGTCCGGACTGAGTTAAGAAGCACAGGAGACGCCTCCACAGAGACTAAATCTGTGAACTGTTTTCCACAGAGACTGAAATTGTGAACTGTTTTCCACAGAGACTATATCTGTGAACTGTTGTAACATGAAGTTGGATATGTTATGATGCTATGTTAATGGGGAATAAGTATGTTGTAAGCTAAAAAGGGAGGATTGTAGTGTATGTAACTGTTCTACCTTTAAGAGAACTATTGTATGTAACCGTCCACCTTTAAGAGAACTATTTTAGGTGTGGCACTACTTTATCCTGGCTGCTGTATACTGTAATACCGACGGTGACCACACCGGTATATAAGTGCTGTGGCAGAATTTATTGGGCAGATTCGCCCTGACCTTCGAATAGTAAAGTCCTGTTAAAGTTACTCTTGTAGTCTGTGTATTACTTCGCTATACAACCCACAGACTTTACACCTAGGATGTAAGCCATCAGGTCCAGGTGATTTATCCACCCGATCAAGTCCCCTCACAATCTTATATGTTTCGATAAGATCGCCTCTCATTCTTCTGAACTCCAGTGAGTAGAGTCCCAACCTACTCAACCTTTCCTCATATGTCAACCCCCTCATCTCCGGAATCAACCGAGTGAACCGCCTCGAGAGCAAGTATATCTTTTCTTAAATATGGAAACCAAAACTGCACGCAGTATTCCAGGTGTGGCCTCACCAATACCCTGTATAACTGCAGCAAGACTTCCCTGTTTTTATACTCCATCCCCCTTGCAATAAAAGCCAAGATTCCATTGGCCTTCCTGATCACCTGCTGCACCTGCATACTAACTTTTTGTGTTTCATGCACCAGGACCCCCAGATCCCTTTGTACTGTAGCACTTTGCAGTTGCTCTCCATTGAGATAATAATTTGCTCTTTGATTTTTTCTGCCAAAGTGCATAACCTCACACTTTCCAACATTATATTGCATCTGCCAAATCTCTGCCCACTCACTTAGCCTGTCTATGTCCTTTTGCAGGTTTTTTATGTCATCCTCACTCATTGCTTTCCCTCCCATCTTTGTATTGTCGGCAAACTTGGATATGTTGCACTCGGTCCCTTCCTCCAAATCGTTAATATAGATTGTAAAGAGTTGGGGTCCCAGCACTGACCCCTGCGGAACACCACTAGTTACTGATTGCCAGCCCGAGAATGAACCATTTATACCAACTCTTTGTTTTCTGTTAGATAGCCAATCTTCCACCCATGCCAGTATATTACCCCCAATCCCGTGATTTCTTATCTTGATCAGTAATCTTTTGTGTGGAACCTTGTCAAATGCCTTTTGGAAGTCCAAATACACCACATCCACTGGTTCCCCTTTATCCACCCTGTATGTTACATCCTCAAAGAATTCGAGCAAATTTGTCAAACATGACTTCCCCTTCGTAAAACCATGCTGACTCTGTCCTATTAAATTATGTTTATCCAAATGCTCTGTTACTGTTTCCTTAATAATGGACTCCAACATTTTGCCAACCACAGATGTTAGGCTAACTGGTCTATAGTTTCCAGCTTTTTGTCTACTTCCCTTCTTAAATAAGGGTGTTACATTAGCAGTTTTCCAATCTGCCAGGACCTTTCCTGAGTCCAGGGAGTTCTGGAAAATAATCACCAATGCATCCACAATCCCTACCGCCACTTCTCTCAAGACCCTAGGATGTAGGCCATCAGGTCCGGGGGATTTATCCGCCTTAAGTCACATTATTTTACTGAGTACCATCTCCTTAGTGATTTTAATCGTCTTTAGCTCCTCCCCCCCCCCCCCATTGCCCCCTGTTTGTCCATTGTTGGGATATTTTTAGTGTCCTCTACTGTAAAGACTGATACAAAATATTTGTTCAGCGTCTTTGCCATCTCCATGTTCCCCACCACTAGTTTCCCGGTCCCATCCTCTAAGGGACCAACGTTCACTTTAGCCACCCTTTTTCTTTTTATACAGCTGTAGAAACTCTTGCTATCTGTTTTTATATTTTTTGCTAGTTTACTTTCATAATCTATCTTCCCTTTCTTAATTAATCTTTTAGTTATTGTTTGCTGGCTTTTAAATGCTTCCCAATCTTCTATCCTCCCACTAGATTTGGCTACTTTATATGCCCTTGTTTTCAGTCGGATACTATCCTTTATTACTTTACTAAGCCACGGATGGCTGTCTTTTCTTTTACTCCCCTTTTTCCTCAGTGGAATATATTTATCTTGAAAGATGTGAAATATCTCCTTGAATGTAAACCACTGCTCTTGTACCGTCTTACACTTTAATCTGTTTTCCCAGTCCACTTTAGTCAATTCTACTCTCATACCTTCATAGTCTCCTTTATTTAAGCTCAGTATGCTGGTTTGAGATCCAACTCTCTCACCCTCAAACTGAATTTGGAATTCAACCATATTATGGTCACTCATTCCAAGGGGATCCTTTACTGGGACATTTTTTATTAATCCTGTCTCATTACACAGGACCAGATCTAAGGTTGCCTGCCCCCTGGTTGGTTCAGTTACATACTGCTCAAGGAACCCGTCCCTAATACACTCTATGAACTCTTCCTCAAGGCTGCCATGCCCAATTTGATTAGTCCAGTCTATGAAAGTTAAAATCTCCCATGATTATAGCTGTTCCGTTATTACAAGCCCCAACTATTTCCTGATTTACACTCCGACCAACAGAGTTGCAACTGTTAGGAGGCTTATAGACTACGTCCACTAGTGACTTTTTCCCCTTCTTATTCCTTATCTCCACCCAAACTATTTCACTATCCTGATCCTTTGACCCAATATCATTTCTGACTATTGCAGTGATTCCATCCTTGATTAACATAGCAACCCCACCTCCCTTTCCTTCCTGTCTGTCCTTCCTAATTGTCAAATACCCTTGTATGATTTCTCTCTGCCTCAAAGCAGACGGAGGCGAGCATGTACTGGTTCCAAGCGATCTTTATTCAAGCACGTGCAGGGAGAGGCCCTCTCAGTCTGAGCTGAGACGGGAGTCTAATTTTTACATTCGAACAGTTGGCTTATATACAATCTTACATCTTGTTTCCTTCACATCTTTGGGACTTGGCCAATTAATTGTCCAAGTCACGTACACTTAATCACAGCTCCACAAAACACATCTTGTTTATCTCATTTGCCCTGTTTCCACATCTGCCATTGTTCTATCCAATTTACGTATGCTTAACCTCATCTTCGCAAATCACATCTTGGCAGCCCATTGTTCAATGTATGGCCTCCTTGATTCTTTTACTCCCCCAATCATCATGTAATATGCTTTTTCCAACTGTCTTTGTTCTGCCAGACTTCCCCTTTATTACATCAGCCAGCTAGTCAGTTAAGCCGCTAATCTAACTTTTAACCCTTTCAGTCTGCAGTCCTGCTTTGGTCTCTAAACTGTAAAGGAAGTGGTTTCCGTTACACAACATCCAAAGGATCAGTGCCCAAACTCATTGATTGAGGAGGAGGCAGCTGCACCAGCTTTTGAGGGGAAGGTGAGAAATTGGTGATTCATTATTTTATCAAATCAAAGTATCAATAAAATTCAGATCTAAAGTCTCACTGACAATAAAAAACAGACAAAACATCAAATTGTCCAAAACACCTCACCTAATAATAATCACTGAAAACCCCACATATAAGTTTACCTGCCTGAGGGAGGAATGACTCATACTGGTAACTAGGTTAGCCAGAGATCATTCCCATAGGAACATAGGAGCAGGAGTCGGTCATTTAGCCCTTCGAGCCTGTTCCGCCATTCAATGAGATCATGACTGATCTGTGTCCTAACTCCATTGTGTCAGCTCCAGTTGTTATACTAAAGCTAACACAACACTGTTGGTCCTCTTTCTTGAGGAGTCTGAAGGAGGCACAACAATGACTCCAAATATATATGTGCACCTTGTACTTGAACTGGATTTATGTTGGTTCATATAGGCGTAGATCTGATATAAAATGGTGAGAGCACCTTCATCACACGGACTGCAACGGTTCAAGAATGCGGCCCACCAGCACATTCACAGGGCAATGAAGGATGGGCAATAAATGGTGGCTTTGCCAGCAATATCCACATCCAAAGAATGATTTTTTTAAATTGAAACTAGAGAAACAGCATTGGATAGAATTCAATGCGTTCTGATAGTAGTAAAAATTAAAAAAACACATTCTTTGACGATTACCCAGCAGAGGGCAATATCACACTATGGGGATATTTAGAAAACTGAGAGATTACAGCTATCAGGAAATCTTCAAGGAGTTTGTTTTTTTTATTTTCAAAGACAAGGACCAGAACTGTCTAAATACAAAAGTAGTATTTGTGCTAGTTTTAGAAATATTATATTTCTGTCTAGGAGATTCTACTCCTACTGGTCTGAATGCAGCCAGTGCATCTTCAGCAATGGCTTCTCTTTCTGCCTCTGCACCATCACTGCTGGTGTCCCCCTAGGATCTATCCTTGGCTCTCCTGCTTTTCCTTATCTACATGCTGCCCCTCAGTGATACCATCCACAGGCACAGGGTCAGCTTCCAAACGTATGCTGTTGATAGCCAGTTCTACCCCTCTACCATTTTATTCGACCCTATGGCCATCTTCGTGCAGTCAGACTGTCTGTCTGATCATAGAATTACATAGAATATACAGCATAGAAACAGGCCATTTGACCCAAATAGTCTGTGTTATGTTTATACTCCACATGAGCCTCCTCCCTTTCTAACCATCTCATCGCAACCTTTCAGCATATCATAGAATCATAGAATAGTAGGAGTAGGCCATATGGCCCCTGGAGCCTGCTCCGCCATTCAATAAGATCATGGCTGATCATCGACCTCAACTCCACTTTCCCACCCGATCTCCATATCCCTTGATTTCCCTAGAGTCCAAAAATCTATCTATCTCAGACTTGAATATACTCAAAGACTCAGCATTCACAGCCCTCTGGGGCAGAGAATTCCAAAGATTCACAACCCTCTGAGTGAATAAATTCCTCCACACCTTGGCCTCTACCTCTGCTGAAGCCACAGGGGTTGCACCAAGTAGGAGCAGAAGGAGGCCATTCGGCCCATCGAGTCTGCTCCGGCTCTTTCGAAGGCTATTTCTATTTCCTTTTCTCTCATGTACTCATTTAGTTTCCTTTTGAAAGCATCTAAGCAATTTGCCACAATCACTTCCTGTGGCTAGAGGTGGCCGAGGAGGTCAGCAACACGATTGCTGGATTCAGCGCAGGAAGTGCTTTAATGACCTAACCAGGTCAGGAAAGGTGAGTACAGTTACACATTCACTTACATCCGCTGTGCACATCACCCCACCCCTCACTCTGCCTTGTCAAGCCTACTCCATCACATCCTCACACCCACTTACCTTGCACCTGCACCCATCCTTCTTGTTCTATGCACTTCTTCACATCCCCATCTATCCGTCCATCACTTCCACTCACCCTCATCCTTATGCAATTTCATGCCTCTCCCTGATAGTCACCCTCACCAAATGCATTGCATCCATCAGGTGAACACATGCCATTACAGTCACTCATAGGTTTGCCCGCGCCCCCGAGTCAGTACCCGACATGCTGCCTCATGTCCCCATGGCCAAGTCTGCCCCTGCACAGGTGCAGGTGCAGCAGTCTTTGGAGGGGTCCTCACGGGCTCCAAAACCCAGCGAACATCAGCCAAGAGCATCTCAGCAGTCAAAGCAGCGATCTGAGCAGCCTGCCTCTACCTCTGCTGAAGCCACAGGGGTTGCACCAAGTAGGAGCGGAAGGAAAAGGAAGAGTAAAGTTTTGGAGTGGCACAAAGGTATGCACATGGGTGTATGAGAAAATGTTATGTTGTTAAGTTTCTGTTCTTTAGTTCAATCACATGAATGTTATTCGTTTGCACCAGTTTCCGTCTTGCCCATTCTTGGTTGCTGGGTGGTAAGGTGCCTTTTAACTTGTTTGAAGATGAATGGGAAGGCATGAATTACATGTGCTTCTGACATTGGCCCACTTGTGCAACCTAAGTGAACCTTGCATTAATAAGAGCATCCCTGGCACCAATGTGAGCAGCTACATTGCCTTCATCGCCTTCCTGCTCCTCATCTTCCTCCTCTTCGGAATCGTTTGAAGAGGATCTGAGCTCTGCGCCTTGTTCCTCGTACAGGTCAAAGCCTCGCTGCTACGCAATGTTGTGCAGAGTGCAGCACAAGGTGATCATTCTGGACACCCTGGCTGGTGAGTACTGAAGGGCGCCTGCAGATCTGTCTAGGCTCCTGAAACGCATCTTCAGCATGCCGATGGCTTGTTCGATCACACATCTAGTGGTCATATAGCATTCATTGTTACGCTGTTGGGCTTCATTGGGCGAGTTTCTGACGGGTGTCATCAGCCAAGTTTGAAGTGGGTATCCCTAGCTTCCACCCCTTAAGTGTGCTTCCAGGTCCGAAGACGACAGGGAGGTTGGACTGCCATAGGACGAAAACATCATGGCAGCTCCCCGAAATCTTGTGCACACCCGCAGAAATATCTTTTTGTGGTTGCACATCAGCTGCTTGTTGATGGAGTGGAAGCTCTTGCGGTTGAAGAATACTCCTGGATTGCCATGTTTGTGCAGTCAACGACACCCTGCACCTGTAGGAAGCCAGCCAGAGTTGCAAATCCAAGCTCCCGCTCATTCTGACTGGCATCATCGCAGACAAAGTTCACATAATTGCCGGCCCTGGCAAACAAGCCATCGGTCACCTGTCTTTATGCATTTGTGGGCCACTGACTGCGAGATCCTGGATATGTCTCCGGCAGAGCCTTGGAAGGATCCGTAGGTAAAAATGTTGAGGGTGGTGGTGACTTTGACAGTCACTGGTAACGCGTGGCCACCAGGTCCAGCACGCAGCAGATCGTCTTCTAGCAGGCTGCAGATGTCTGACATCACCTGACACAACAAGCTGAGCCTCCTGAGGCACTGCTGTTCGAACATGTCAAGGAAACTCAGCCTCTGCCTGTAGACCCTGTGTTGCGGGTAGTGCCTCCCGTGAGCTGCATTCCTCTGCTACTCCCCTCTCTGCTGTCCAGCTACAGGTCTCGCAAGAGCAGGCTGCTGCTGCTGCTGCTTTTTGGTCCTCGTCCGAGGTCCAATCTAAGGCAGCCAAGGCGCCACCCATCCTGATGTGATTCAGAAAACCTTCAAAGTGTAGAAAGTAAACTCTCCGCAAAAGAACTGTGAACAAACCTGTAGGGGGTTGGCGTGCGCCCAGTCAGCTTCGCCTCTGACTGTCTTTTGAGTGGTTCGAATCGCTTCCACACCCCTGGGTTCTAGACACTGGATTTAGGTACAGGCGGCGATACAGAAAATCGAGTAGACAAGTGGTTTGGTGTAAGAAAACCAAAATTTTATTAAAAGCAGAATAAAACAATCTTATGAAAATTACTGGTATGAAAATACAGGCATAAACAACTTACACTTATATGGGAATGGGGAACACATGGCACATCGAGGGAAAACAATTACATTAACAATCCCCTTATCCTTAATCCCACCCCCTATACCTAACTAGATTAAGCTATGAGGGGCCAGGAATTCATGCTCACCAATCCAAAACCTGTTGCTTTAATTGGGTTGGTTTTGAGGTCCGTTCTTGCTGTCCTTTGGGGTGTCCCGTCGCCACGTGGTCTCAGGGCGCGGTGCTGAAGTTGTTGATGCGAAGCACCCTCCTTTTCCTCAGCTACCGTCGTGGTCGAGTTGCAATGGGTTTTCTTCTTCTTCTCCCTCGGGCAGTCGTCAGCGGTAATGTTATGGTTGGGGGTCGGTTGGCGGTTTTTACCGTCTAAATGATTTTACTATCCAAGCTTCGAACGCCAGTTTATTCGTCATGGGCGCTGCTACCCATTCTTTGAACGCCAGCTTATTCGTCACAACGGGGTTTTACTGTCCATGCATGCAACGCCAACTTATTCACCAAACGCCAGCTTATAACTAAGCGTTTGGTCTTCCCCAATGCAGCTTTCGCTGCCCTTCTCTGCTCTTATCGGTTTACCTTCTTCTTCGTCTCATCTCGTCTCGTCTGCCCGTTTGTGGCCTGTGTGTCCTGTGTGGGTTTGAACTTGGGTCTCGTTCTCCTCCCGCGTTTGGCCCCCGGTGTAATGGGCGTCCTTGGTTGTTGAGCGGTGCGGGGAGCGAGAAGAGAGCCCGCCACGAGGCCAGGGCACGAGAACGAGAGGCAGCAGCAAGAGCTAAGGGCAAGAGCCAAGAGAGCGATTACCACTGATGGGCCTACAATTATACCCGTTCTTCAACTCCTTATCTGCGCGCCAAATCAGGTCAGTCCTTTTGTCTAACTCCTGGCGGGCTCGTTTAAACTGATTACAGCCATCTATTTTAACGACTTGTGGAGTGGTTGTCTCCGGGTCTAATGGCCCCGATGTCCTGGTTGTTTGTCATGGATGAAACTTAATTGTCCCCATCCTGACTTGATGGCTACTGTGAGCTGTTACCGATTAAATATGCAGAAACCTAATGGCCTCGATTTTAGGCCCATTCTAGCTTGATTTGTTACAAGTCGAATGAATGCATATCTTGTGTTTACTTTGGCTGTCTGTCTCCACAGAGTCCTTCTCACAGATTCCTGCATTTTAAGTTTCGTCTCCAGGCCTGCCTGTCTGCAGAGCCATGCTTTAAAAATCCTGTCGGTTTTGGTCACGAGGCTGCAGAAGCAATTTTGGGTACCCTGTTTTTAATAACTTGTCCAAAACAGGGTCCCTTGATCCATAATTTGGGGAGTGCGGGAATTTTGAGAACCCTGGACTTACAAACCCTTTCCCACTAGTAGGTAAGAAAGCAGCTGTGAGCACTGAGTATTTAGTGCAGTATTTCCATGGGTTTGAATCAGCCCCCTCAATTGCCATTGTCTTCTCGCCTTGTTTTCACTGGCGAGTTTCAGGAAGCCTGGGAAACCCGTGGATGAGCCGTTAATTTTGAAAGTGAGTTGAAATATCGCTCTAATTGAGTGATTAACTTATGTTAATAGGCAACCAACTACTCTTGAGAAGGTTGCACACAAGAAGCCGAATGCGCTTGAGTTAAACGTGGAAGTCAGCGGGTTGGAGCCAGCTTCCCGATGCGCTCACATTTTCCCGATTTTCAACCCCCACCCACAGTCAAACCCACGCGCTCCTCCAGGTTAAAATTTCCCCCATTGCTTTCAGCCACCACCATAAACACCATTCCCATCACACTCTATTATCCTCTCTGGCCACTTGCTTAGAATGAATAAGACTGTATGAAACTTTGACCTCCTGTTCAACTCAGAGTTGAACTTCAACTTCTATATCTTATCCATCACTAAAACTGTTTACTTCCACCTCAACATCACCTGCATCTGCCTCCTGCCTCACCCCCACAACTGCTGATATCTGCACTGTTGTCACCTCCAGATGCCATTTCTCCAAAGTCTTTCTTCTCAACCTCCCATGCTTCACCTCCCCCCCACCCACTCTATAAAAACCAACTTGTTCAAAATTCAGCTGCCTGTTTCCTGTCACCCACTAAGTCCCACTCACCTATCTCATGAAGCTGCATTGGCTCCCTGAACCCCAAAACACTGAATTTAAAATCGTTGTCCTCATCCAATCCCTTGGCCTTGCCTTGCCCTATCTCTGCAACCTTCTGGAGCCTTACGCCAATCCTGCACCTGTCAGTCCTCTGACTCTCGCACTAGGTCCCGGTCACCAATCACCCCTATGCTCACTGACCTACATTGACTCCCGGTCCTGCAATGCCTCGATTTTAAAATTCTCAGCCTTGTTTTCAAATCACTCCATGGACTCGCCCCTACCTACCTCTGTAACCTCCTCCAGCCCTACAACCCTCTGAGATCTCTGCTTCTCCTTCAATTCTGGCCTATTGCGCATCCCCGATTTTCTTCACTCCACCATTGACAGTCGTACCTTCAGCTGCCTAGGCCCTAAGCTCTGGAATTCCCTCCCTAAACTTTTCTATCTGTCTCCTCCTTTAAGATGCTCCTTAAAACCTACCTCTTTGACCAAGTTTTTGGTCACCTGTCCTAATATCTCCTTATATGGCTTGGTGTCAAATTTTGTTTGATAACGCTCCTATGAAGCACCTTGGGGTGTTTTACTATGTTAAAGGCGCTATATAAATGCAGATTGTTTTGTTTTGTGCATCTGCCCATGCCTTTCATCCCACTGTTGACGGTAAAGCCTTCAGCCACCTTGGAATCACTGGAATTCACCCTGAGACCCCCGAGAGTGGGGAGATGTTTATGTGCCAAGGCTGTACTCTTCCTGATAATGAAGTGTTTAAATAGTTCACCTATGTAAACAGTATATGGGCCAAATGGTTTATTGATTTTGCCATAATGGATTTATGGCTTCCAGAAACATTGCAGGTGTTGTTACCAATCTTCTATTACTGTAAAAACATGTTATACTTTAGAGATGTTAGAGCATATAGTGCTTTGCCACATGGCGTTGTTGAGGCAGAGACCATTGCATCTTTTAAGGGAAAATGGATAAATAATTAAAGCAGAGGAAGCTATTAGCATACAAGGAAAGAGCAAAATCTCCCCCATTACCCAAAGAAACTCTGACCAGTTACACATGCCACCAAATAACCTGCCCAAACCACCAAATCTCATCTTGGCATGCCCACATATGCCTTCAGCATCTTTCCCTCAATTGAACACCTCACTCTTCCAACACCCTTCTCATCTCTCCATCTACTGCCTCATCTCCTCCCTGTGCTTTCCTTGCTGAAATTTGTTTCCTGTCATCCACTAAGTCCCACTCACCTATCTCATGAATCTGCATTGGCTCCCTGAACCCCACTGGGAAACTCCTCATCCTTCGTGACTTCAACCTGTACCTGACCCCTCTCCTTTCCTCCCTCAAACTCACACTCCACACAAACTCTCCATCTAACATTGACAAAAACCCCCTTGACATGGCTATCACACAAGGCCCACTAACTTCAAGATCACAGTCTACCTCCAGTCATCACTTAATTTATTTCATAATATATATCACCCGCCCTCCCACTCTTTCACTCTTCTTACCTGCTTCATGTACTTAAATTGAAACTTCCATTGATCTACTAAATAACTAATTTGCAATAACCTTTCAAATCCTCATTCCCACCAATTCCCTTTTTTTTATTCGTTATGGGATGTGACGTCGCTGGCAAGGCCAGCATTTATTGCCCATCCCTAATTGCCCTTGAGAAGGTGGTGGTGAGCCGCCACCTTGAACCGCTGCAGTCCGTGTGGTGAAGGTACGCCCACGGTGCTGTTAGGGAGGGAGTTCCAGGATTTTGACCCAGTGACGATGAAGGATCAGCGATATACTTCTAAGTCAGGATGATGTGTGACTTGGAGGTGAACTTGGAGATGGTGGTGTTCCCATGCGCCTGCTGCCCTTGTCCTTCTAGGTGGAAGAAGTTGCGGGTTTGAGAGGTGCTGCTGAAGAAGCCTTGGCGAGTTGCTGCAGTGCATCTTGTAGATGGTACACACTGCAGACACGGTACACCGGTGGTGGAGGGAGTGAATGTTTAAGGTGGTAGATGGGGTGCCAATCAAGCGGGCTGCTTTGCCCTGGCTGGTGTTGAGCTTCTTGAGTGTTGTTGGAGCTGCACTCATCCAGGCAAGTGGAGAGTATTCCATCACACTCCTTACTTGTGCCTTGTATATGGTAGAAAGGCTTTGGGGAGTCAGGAGGTGAGACACTTGCTGCAGAATACACAGCCTCTGACCTGCTCTTGTTGCCACAGTATTTATGTGGCTGGTCCAGTTAAGTTCCTGGTAAATGGTGACCCCCCAGGATGTTGATGGTGGGGGATTCGGTGATGGTAATGACATTGAATGTCACATAGCAGTGGTTGGACTCTCGTTTGTTGGAGATAGTCATTGCCTGGCACTTCTGTGGTGCAAATGTTACCTGACACTTATCAGCCCAAGCCTGAACATTGTCCAGGTCTTGTTGCATGCGGGCATGGACTGCTTCATTATGTGAGGAGTTGTGAATGGCGCTGAACACTGTGCAGTCATCAGCAAACATCCCCATTTCTGACCTTATGATGGAGGGAAGGTCATTGATGAAGCAGCTGAAGATGGTTGGGCCTAGGACACTGCCCTGAAGAACTCCTGCAGCGATGTCCTGAGGCTGTGATGATTGACCTTCAATCACCACAATCATCTTCCTTTGTGCTAGGTATGACTCCAGCCAGTGGAGAGTTTCCCCCCCGATTCCCATTGACTTCAGTTTTACTAGGGCTCCTTGATGCCACACATGGTCAAATGCTGCCATGATGTCAAGGGCAGTCACTCTCACCTCACCTCTGGAATTCAGCTCCTTTGTCCATGTTTGGACCAAGGCTGTAATGAGGTCGGAAGCCGAGTGGCCTTGGCGGAACCCAAACTGGGCATCAGTAAGCAGGTAATTGGTGAGTAAGTGCCACTTGATAGCACTGTCAATGACACCTTCCATCACTTTGCTGATAATTGAGAGTAGACTGATGGGGCGATAATTGGCTGGATTGGATTTGTTCTGCTTTTTGTGGACAGGACATACCTGGGCAGTTTTCCACATTGTCAGATAGATGGCAGTGTTGTAGCTGTACTGGAACAGCTTGGCTAGTGGCACAGCTAGTTCTGGAGCACGTCTTCAGCACGATAGCCGGGATGTTGTCAGGGCCCATAGCCTTTGCTGTATCCAGTGCGCTCAGCCGTTTCTTGATATCATGTGGAGTGAATCGAATTGGCTGAAGACTGGTTTCTGTGATGATGGTGGGGACCTCAGGAGGAGGCCGACATGGATCATCCACTCAGCACTTCTGGCTGAAGATGGTTGCAAACGCTTCAGCCTTGTCTTTTGCACTCACGTGTTGGGCTCCACCATCATTGAGGATGGGGATATTCATGGAGCCTCCTCCTCCCGTTAGTTGTTTAATGGTCAACCACCATTCACGACTGGATGTGGCAGGACTGCAGAGCTTTGATCTGATCTGTTGATTGTGGGATCGCTTAGCCCTGTCTATAGCATGCTCTTCCACTTTTTAGCATGCATGTAGTCCTGTGTTACAGCTTCCCCAGGTTGGCACTTCATTTTTAGGTACGCCTGGTGCTGCTCCTGGCATGTTCTTCTACATTCCTCATTGAACCAGGGTTGGTCCCCTGGCTTAATGATAATGGTACAGCTGGGCCATGAGGTTACAGATTGTGGAACAATACAATTCTGCTGCTGCTGATGGACCACAGCGCCTCATGGATGCCCAGTTTTGAGCCGCTAGATCTGGTCTGAATCTATCCCAATTAGCACAGTGGTAGTGCCACACAACACGATGGAGGGTGTCCCGAGTGTGAAGACGGGACTTTGTCTCCACAATGACTGTGCGGTGGTCACTGCTGCCAATACTGTCATGGACAGATACATCTGCGACAGGTAGATTGGTGAAGACGAGGTCAAGTAGATTTTTCCCTCATGTTGGTTCTCTCACCACCTGTCGCAGGCCCAGACTGGCAGTTATGTCCTTCAGGACTCGGCCAGCTCGGTCAGTAGTGGTGCTACCGAGCCACCCTTGGTGATGGACATTGAAGTCCCCCACCCAGAGTACATTCTGTGCCCTTCCTACTCTCAGTGCCTCTTCCAAGTGGTGTTCAACATGGCGGAGTACTGATTCATCAACTGAGGGAGGGCGGTAGTTGGTAATTAGCAGGAGGTTTCCTTGCCCATGCTTGACCTGAAGCCATGAGACTTCATGGGGTCCGGAGTCAATGTTGAGGACTCCCAGGGCCACTCCTTCCCGACTGTGTACCACTGTGGCGCCACCCCTGGTGGGTCTGTCCTGCCGGTAGGATGGTCTTCTTCTGCCAGCACTCCCCTTGGCTAAAACGCTACCTCCAGCATCTCAAGTCTGTGAGTCAGAGACAAGAGTGAACATGGCATATAATCAGCCTGGCTGTTGACTGCCAAATGTGAGTTAACAATCTCAAGCAGTAGCACCTCTCCCTCCTTGTGGGCAAATTCTCCCATGACTCCAGGGTCATCGCTAAACTCCTCTTCACCAGCACTAATTTTCTCCTCTAACCTTGTTCCCCCACATCCTCACCACTAATTCTAAATACAAGAAGGAACAAAAGAACGCACAGGAGCAGAACAGACCATTGCAGTCTATCTGGCTAGTCCCAGTGTCTAGGAAATACCACATCTCACAATAACCCTCTATCAAAATTGTTGCCAGGTACTTATCCAACCATTTCTTGAATGTGCTGGTACAATCAATTGCGTAAAGGAGTTAAATCTGATTTGTCTTTTTACCTTCCCTCCTCAGATTTGGAGGCAATGTCCTCTTGTTGTAGAATCTGTCTTTATGTTAAGCATACTGAAGTTTATCTTACCTATACTCCTCGGGATCTTGAATACTTCAATAAGATCACTCCTGAACCATCTCTTCTTCAGGAGCTCATGGATTTCTGTGGTTCCAGGACTCCTGATACAAATTTTGTATCTCTAGAACAAAGCAAAAGAATGAATGGCGGAGAATTGGTTTCGTGCCTGGAACGCAGCCCAAAGACATTGGTCAATGAGGAGTTACTCAAGTTGGGACTTGAGTCTCACCTACCTAAAATTGGCTGTATGAGCCCATTTTATCGGTGCCCTCCAGTGGCCCCTTTAAAACCTCTGGTTAGCCGCTGTAGACCCGATAGCTCCACCCAGTTTATGCCGAATTTAGCAGTGGGGTACTGAAACAGGCATTAGAGGTTTGATTACCATTTAAATAATTGAAATTGCTTTGTTACCGGGCCAATGTTTGGGAGTCCAGAAGACAGCAATATAAGATGTTGTCTTGATATCTCAAATAATCATCAGATTTGGACTTGACTTTCTTTATTTCAGATATTAATTACAATAAGCAATCAGACAATACATGCATGTGTCTACAAGCAAACAGCTCATTGGGATAACCTGGCCCCCCAGTTCTTAACTCTAGCCTATGTACTTCAAGCTGCTCAACTTCTCTGCCAAACCTCATCCTCATCATATATATATCACATAAACTACTTATTTCTTGTTTCATCATTCTTGCCTAATTTGGGCAAATGTGCAGGTCAGCACATTCTCCCCCCACCCCCCCACCCCTCTCCCTCTCCCCCTCCCCCCCCCCCACCCCCCTGCAAAGACCCCTGACTACTAGTAATCTATTTAGCAGGGCCAGACAGATCAGGAACATACTTCTAATAGAACCAGACAGTTCAGAAGAGACAGGACGGAAGCAACGGTCACCAAGACTGTTCACACAGGAAGATAGTGTTAGAAGCAGATCATCTAGTTAGTGGTTAATCACATCACAAGCTGGTACTAAATGAGTCAGCCGTGCAAAGACAGGGATAAGGAAATATGCCAGTCCTGTTACTCAGATAAGGGATGTCTGCTCATTGCAGCAGTCAGAATATATGGTGCTCGGCAGTTTTCGCTGGACCCTTAACCCTTGCTAACTAACCTTTTCCATAACCCTTCACACCTTAGCCTTTTTCAGAAAACTTATCCTAAAACCTAGTCTACCTAACAGTTCTTTTCCATAAACATATCCTAAAACCTGGTTTACCTGACAAGCAACAGAATCACCTAATTGTCAGAGACTTGCAACTACAATGCGACAGGATGTGGACATAGGGATTATTCCAATCTAAAATGTTGGTATGATAATATAAGGTTTTTAATTATAATAGTTGACCTAAAAAGCGTGACAACAGGAAGTAAGAATTGCGAACAGGATATGTGGAGCATCTACAAGAACGTTAACATCATAGTAGAGATTCTCATGCTCTGAAGCAGGACAGAGCCTCAGATCTGTCACTGAACTGCTGGACTATTTCTCTTGCAAAATTGTTCGATTGCAAAAGCCAAAGCTGTAAATTATATGAAGAATCTAAACCAAAGGGTATTAGAGAAGTCTTTTGCCCCTTTTCCACAATCTACATAAGAAAAGTGGGAGATTTACCATTGTCTAACTCTTTTAATTGAACCATTAAGGAGACACCATCAACCCCAAAAAAACTAACAAAAGTGTCCCCTTTGTAGAGAGACACAACTAATAAAACCCAAATTATACAAACAAAGGAAACTTAATAAATTAAATAATATTATTTAGTGTTGACTACGCACTCCAGCCCCTGCGGTGCGCACCGGTGCCAGATGATCTCGTGTGTACTGGCGGACACCACGTGCTCCTTCTCCAGGGCCAACCGGGCGTGGGCAAAGCCGCGGAAGAGAGGCAGGCAGCCAGAGCGACCACCCCCACGGGCTGCTTCCAACCTGGACCTGTGGATGGCCACCTTCCCCACAAGGCGGTCTGCCGACTTGCCTGTCCCCCTGCACTCCGGGTGGCCAAAATCAGGAACGTGGGACTGAAGTGGAACCTGAAATTGAGGAGCAGCCCCTTCAAATAATGGACCATTCATGTCTAAAGTTATTCAATACCAATGCCTTTGAACAGTCTTAAGTTAAATTCAGCACAAAAGGAGTTAAATCTTAACAGCATCAACGTAATAGAAATTAATCCAAAATCCTTTCAAGGCCAAAAAAATCAAAAATGCTGAAACATGACAATTACCATTTAAAAAAAATTTGTTTATGGGATCAGGACGTCGCTGGCAATGCCAGCATTTATTGCCCATTCCTAGTTGCCCTTGAGAAGGTGGTGGTGAGCCGCCTTCTTGAATCGCTGCAGTCCATGTGGTGATGGTACTCCCACAGTGCTGATAGGTAGGGAGTTCCAGGATTTTGACCCAGCGACGATGAAGGATTGGCGATATACTTCTAAGTTAGGATGGTGTGTGACTTGGAGGGGAACTTGGAGGTGGTGGTGTTCCCATGCGCCTGCTGCCCTTGTCCTTCTAGGTGGAAGAGGTCGCCGGTTTGGGAGGTGCTGTCGAAAAAGCCTTGGCGAGTTGCTGCAGTGCATCTTGTAGATGGTACACACTGCAGCCACGGTACACCAGTGGTGGAGGGAAGGAATGTTTAAGGTGGTGGATGGGGTGCCAATCAAGCGGGCTGCTTTGTCCTGGATGGTGTCGAGCTTCTTGAGTGTTGTTGGAGCTGCACTCATCCAGGCAAGTGGAGAGTATTCCATCACACTCCTTACTTGTGCCTTGTAGATGGTGGAAAGGCTTTGGGGAATCAGGAGGTGAGACACTCACTGCAGAATACCTAGCCTCTGACCTGCTCTTGTTGCCACAGTATTTATGTGGCTGGTCCAGTTAAGCTTCTGGTTAATGGTGATCCCCCAGGATGTTGATAGTGGGGGATTCGGTGATGGTAATGCTATTGAATGTCAAGGGGGAGTGGTTAGACTCTCGCTTGTTGGAGATAGTCATTGCCTGGCACTTCTGTGGTGCAAATGTTACCTGACACTTATCTGCCCAAGCCTGAACGTTGTCCAGGTCTTGTTGCATGCGGGCATGGACTGCTTCATTATCTGAGGAGTTGTGAATGGCGCTGAACACTGTGCATTCATCAGCGAACATCCCCATTTCTGACCTTATGTTGGAGGGAAGGTCATTGATGAAGCAGCTGAAGATGGTTGGGCCTAGGACACTGCCCTGAGGAACTCCTGCAGTGATGTCCTGGGGCTGTGACAATTGACCTTCAACCACCACAACCATCTTCCTTTGTGCTAGGTATGACTCCAGCCAGTGGAGCATTTGCCCCCTGATTCCCATTGACTTCAGTTTTACTAGGGCTCGGTCAAATGCTGCCTTGATGTCAAGGGCAGTCACTCTCACCTCACCTCTGGAATTCAGCTCCTTTGACCATGTTTGGGCCAAGGCTGTAATGAGGTCGGGAGCCGAGTACTCTTGGCGCAACCCAAACTGGGCATCAGTGAGAAGGTTATTTGTGAGTAAGTGCCGCTTGATAGCACTGTCGATGACACCATCCATCACTTTGCTGATGATTGAGAGTAGACTGATGGGGCGGTAATTGGCCAGGTTGGATTTGTCCTGCTTTTTGTGGATAGGACATACCTGGGCAGTTTTCCACATTGTCGGATAGATTCCAGTGTTGTAGCTGTACTGGAACAGCTTGGCTAGAGGCGCGGCTAGTCTTCAGCATGATAGCCGGGATGTTGTAGGGACCCATAGCCTTTGCTGAATCCAGTGCGTTCAGCTGTTTCTTGATATCACGTGTAGTGAATCGAATTGGCTGAAGAATGGCTTCTGTGATGGTGGGGACCTCGGGAGTATGCTGATATCGATCATCCACTCGGCACTTCTGGCTGAAGCTGGTTGCAAACGCTTCAGCCTTGTCTTTTGCACTCAATTGTTGGGCTCCACCATTATTGAGGATGGGGATATTCTTGGAGCCTCCTCCTCCCGTTAGTGTGCCATTCACGACTGGATGTGGCAGGACTGCAGAGCTTTGATCTGATCCATTGATTGTGGGGTCGCTTAGCCCTGTCTATTGCATGCTGCTTCCGCTTTTTAGCATGCATGTAGTCTTGTGTTGCAGCTTCCCCAGGTTGGCACCTCATTTTTAGGTACGCCTGGTGCTGCTCCTGGCATGCTCTTCTGCACTCCTTATTGAACCAGGGTTGGTCCCCTGGCTTGATGGTAATGGTAGAGTGAGGGATATGCCGGGCTATGAGGTTAGAGGTTACAGGTTGCAGCTGCTGATGGCCCACAGCGCCTCATAAATGCCCAGTTTTGAGCTGCTAGAGCTGTTCTGAATCTATCCCATTTAGCACGGTGGTAGTGCCACACAACACGATGGAGGGTGTTCTCAGTGTGAAGACGGACTTCGTCTCCACAATGACTGTGCGGTGGTCACTGCTGCCAATGCTGTCATGGACAGATACATCTGCGACAGGTAGATTGGTGAGGACGAGGCCAAGTAGATTTTTCCCTCTTGTTGGTTTACTCACCACCTGTTAAGGCCCAGACTGGCAGTTGTGTCCTTCAGGACTCGGCCAGCTCGGTCAGTAGTGGTACTACCGAGCCTCTCTTAGTGATGGACATTGAAGTCCCCCACCCAGAGTACATTCTGTGCCCTTGCTACTCTCAGTGCTTCTTCCAAGTGGTGTTCAACATGGAGGAGTACTGTTTCAGCTGAGGGAGGGCAGTAGGTGGTAATCAGCAGGAGGTTTCCTTGCCCGTGCTTGACCTGAAGCCATGAGACTTCATGGGGTCCAGAGTCAATGTTGAGGACTCCCAGGGCCACTCCTTTCCGAATGTATACCACTGTGCTGCCGCCCCCGGTGGGTCTGTCCTGCCGGTGGGACAGGACATACCCAGAGATGGTGGTGGAGGAGTTTGGGACATTGGCTGAAAGGTATGATTCTGTGAGTATGACGATGTCAGGCTGTTGCTTAACTAGTCTGTGGGACAGCTCTCCCAATTTTGGCACAAGTCCCCAGATGTTGGTGAGGAGGACTTTGCAGGGTTGACTGGGCTGGGTGTGCCGTTGCCCTGTCTATAGCTGGTGCCGAGGTCAATGTCGGGTGGTCTGTCCGGTTTCATTCTTATTATTTTGTTTCGTAGCGGTTTGTTACAACGGAGTGACTTGCTAGGCCATTTCAGAGGGCAGTTAAGAGTCAACCACATTGCTGTGTGTCTGGAGTCACATATAGGCCAAAGCAGGTAAGGACGGCAGATTTCCTTCCCTAAAGGATATTTGTGAACCAGATGGGTTTTTACGACAATCCGATAGTTTCATGGTTATCATTACTGATACTAGCTTTTTTTAAATTCCAGATTTATTTAATTAACTGAATTTAAATTCCCCAGCTGCCGTGGTGGGATTTGAACTCATGTTTCTGGATCATTAGTCCAGGCCTCTGGATTACTAGCCCAGTGATATTACCACTACGCTACCGTTCCCGCTTTACCATGTTATATTTAAAGTTTGTTTTCAGTAAATCACTGGTAAAGTTCCAGCCATGAAAATTCAGACTATTTCACGATCCTCTTAGAAGCCCAGACATTCAATCTTGTCGGTCTAGTAAATTGGCTGTTGTTGCATCAGCTGTTTAATCTTCCCTGGTATTCTCAGCTCTACCTCTGGGCATGCCTGTAATGAGTCGGCGTCTATGGTCATTGTCTCCCTTCTCTGGTCATCTCATTCTACCTGAACTAACCTTGCATGTGCATCTCTTGCACTGTTTTATTTATTTGATACCTCTGTTTAATTTTAGAGACTTGAGCTGTTACAGAACAGTATCTCACACAAAATTAATTGTGTCAGATTAACCTTTCTTAATCTTCCAATTTTCACTTTTAACATTCCTTGGCTTAGAAGACCTGCTCTTTAAAACTTTCTTTAACATTCCTTTTTCGAAAACCTTCTGGGCTGTGTTGCGAAAACCCTATCTTTTATATATTTAATTTAACAAGTTAAACCCCTTTGCACCTATATCATTATTTGACCAACCAATCAGATAAGGGACAGCCACTGTGCATGCCACGCAGCAGAACACGCACTTCATGGGTATGGCAGTGCAGTGGCCTGGATTAATAATCCAGAGGACGTAAGTTCAAATCCCACTATAGCAGTTTGAGAATTTGAATTTAGTTTAAAAATCTGGAAATAAAATTTGGTACAGTCCCCACCTCCTACAGCTGGTGTTAACACAATTTGCCCACTATATGCAGAGGGCGGCAAAACCAAAAAAACAATGTAACCGACATATTTTTAAAAATCAGGAAATCTCCATTTAGCAACTGCCTCTCCTAATCATTAGCAGTTGCATCCAGAATCTCATCACTAAGCTAATCGCACCTTAACAAGGTACAAACAGCTGATTGAAACTGCTTGAAGGCCTGACTTTGTCTGAAATCAGCAGAGCTTTTTAAATCAGTAAACACAAGGTAAGTACTTATCGAACGACCCAAAATAATTGGTGCACTTAATATGTTTTAAGCGGCACCTTTGTAATTGACTCCTAGGGCAACGGAAAATGGTTAGCACCATTTGCTCATATAAGTGTGAACAGTGTAAATGTTGGAGACAGTATCAGTAAAAAGTAACCTTGAAGCTGATGTATTTTCATAAAAACCCAACTGGTTCACTATAGGGGAGTAAACCTGCACTTCTTACCCAGTTTGGCCTATGTGTGACTCCAGTCCCACACTAACTTGGTTGACTCTTAACTACCTTCTGGAGTGGCCTAACAAGCCACTATAAAACCACTACAAAGGACTGTAGTGGTTCAAGAAGAAGGCACACCACCAATTTCTCAGGGCAACTGGAGATGGGCAATAAATGCCAGCCTTGCCAGCAATTTCCACATCCTGAAAATGAATAAAATGAAAATCAAGCATTGAGGCAGTGCAGCTGATCTCCAGCCTTAGCTGTCTGAGTAATGAAGAGTGGAGAATTGTGGACTTTTTGGCCCGGATAGAAGACATCTGAGAGGTTATCTTCTAGACTGTAAACGGTATGGGAAAGGTAAATCTCGAAAATTAAGTTAAATTAAATTGTGACAGTGGGACAAGGGGTCAAATCAAACTAGTATAGGGCAAATTTAGGACTGATATCGGGAAGTATTTTTCTTCAACTAAAGAGTGATCAACACACAGAACGGACTCCCAGACACAGTTGTGTAAGTGAAAACCTTGGAATATTTAAAGAAGTACTGTCAATAGATACTGCAATGGTGGAACTTTAGCGTCGTTCTGGATCGATGTACTGCAATTGGCCTTCCTCATCCACAATTAGAAACATAGAAGATAGGAGTAGGCCATTCGGCCCCTCTAGCCTGCTCCGCCATTCAATGCGATCATGGCTGATCATCCAAGTTCAGTACCCAGTCCCTGCTTTCTCCCCATACCCCTTGATCCCTTTAGCCTTAAGAAATATATCCAACACCTTCTTGAATATATTTAATGAATTGGCCTCTACTGCCTTCTGTGGTAGAGAATTCCACAGGTTCACCACTCTCCGGGTGAAGAAATTCCTCCTCATTTCTGTCCTAAATGGCTTACCCCTTATCCTTAGACTGTGACCCCTGGTTCTGGATTCCCCGACCATCGGGAACATCCTCCCTGCATCTAGTCTGTCCAGTCCTGCCAGAATTTTATAAGTTTCAATGAGATCCCCTCTCATTCTTCTAAACTCCAGCATGTACAAGCCCAATCGTCCCAATCTCTCCTCATACGTCATTCCTGCCATCCCAGGTATCAGCCTGGTGAATTTTCACTGAACTCCTTCCATGGCAAGAATATCCTTCCTCAGATAAGGCGACCAAAACTGCACACAATACTCAAGATATGGTCTCACCAAGACCCTGTACAACTGCAGCAAGACAGCCTTGTTCTTGTACTCATCTGCCTTCGTGTTTTTGACACCAAAGTGGATAACCTCACATTTATCCACGTTATATTGCATCTGCCATGCTTCTGCCCAATCACCCAACCTGTCCAAATCATCCTGGAGTTTCTCGGCATCCTCCTCACAGCACACACGCCCACCCACCTTTGTGTCATCTGCAAATTTGGAGATATTACATCTAGTTCCCTTGTCTAGATCATTAATATATATTGTGAATAGCTGTGGTCCAAGGACCGATCCCTGCAGTACCCCACTAGTCACTGCCTGCCACTCGGAAAAAGACCTGTTTATTCCAACTCTTTGCTTTCTATCTGCCAACCAGTTCTCTATCCACATCAATACCTTGCCCCCAATCCCATGTGCCTTAACTTTACACACTAATCTCTTATGTGGGACCTTATTGAAAGCCTTCTGAAAGTCCAAATACACCACATCCACTGGTTCTCCCTTATCTATTTTACTAGTTACATCCTCAAAAAATTCCAGTAGATTAGTCAAGCACAATTTACCTTTTGTAAATCCATGTTGACTTTGTCTGATCCTGTCACTGTTTTCCAAGTACTTGTGATCCAGTTCGGACCCCTTGATTTACTGACTCTGTCCTTCTTTTTCACTTCACCTTTGTAGCAGAGGTGTCGTCACCATGCCCTTGCATTCTTTACCCCTGCTGCCTCGCTCCCCATTTTCAAAAGTCTCAAGACCTACCTCTTCAAACTATGCTTTTAGTCAAAAAGAAAATACTGCAGCTGCTGGAAATCTGAAATAAAAACAGAAAATGCTGGAGATACTCAGCAGGTCAGGCAGCATCTGTGAAGAGAGAAACAGAGTCAACGTTTCAGGTCGATGACCTTTCGCCTGATTTTGTAGTTGCCTTAAGATTATTTTCTGACGTGGAGTTGCTAGGCTATTACTCTGGTAGGGCTGCCTGGATTATTTTCACATAGATCACTGAAGATTTACGATGATATTGTTCTAATGTTGCTGTCCAACTTTATTTTCTTACAGGGAACTGTTGCGTTACTATTCTAGTGTTACAATCCTGAATTACTTTTTGATAGGAAGATGCTTGGTTATTGTTCTGGTGATACCACTTTGATGTTGTAGCCTGGGTTATTTTCTATTGAGGTAACTACTTGGTTATTACTCTGGTGACATTGTTTTGGTTGCGCTACAATTATTTTGGTGATACCCCTGTAGTGCCATGGATTATTTTCTGCTAGATTATTACTTTGAAATTTCTTTGAATTATTTTCTGATAAGGAACTGCTCGATTATTTCTCTGGTGTTGCAGGTCTGAAACGTAATAAAACTCACTACGCACTTGGTTTGAGTATAAAGCAAGGCTTTAATCAACTTGTTTCAGAACATGGAGGTCTAGTTGTACTTCACTAGTTCCTGTCTTACAAAATGTCCCTGGACAAGCTGGGCCCACGCCCAAGTATTTATACTCCTTGGACGGCGCCACCAGCTGGCCGTCCAGTGTTATTTCATGAGTTGTTTCTTCATGATGATGAGATTTATAACATTCTTCCTGCCTAAAAGATTTGGAAGTCCGACGACTTCCTCTTAGCGGATTAGGTGGACCACGAATAGCTGCAGTCTTTTAGATCTTTGTTTATGGCTAGAAGGCACATCTCCCCGGACCGTGTCTTGGTCCCTGGGCCACTTGATCCGTACCGGTAGATCGACAGGGCCCGTGTTGCCCTGATCGACCCGAGGGAGGCTGGGAAGATCGTGACTCCGGGTGCAGGTCCCCACAGGCGCAGAGCTGGCTTCATCCTGTTTGATAGCTGGGGATTGACCGGCGTCCTGGCCTCGGGTGGCCATCCCACGGGGAGCGCTCGGCTCCCCGAGTGGATCCGGTTGGGCAGCCGGCAGGTTTCTCGATGTCTCAGGTAGGGCGTCATCTTCGAGGGAGCGCAGAGTGTCGGCATCATCACCGTGGGTCCCTCTATCAGTTGGGTCCGTGGAACCGGCTGGACAGAGAGCCAGGTCCCGGAGCGAAATGGTGGACTCCCGGCCATCAGGATAGTACACGTGCACATACGTGGGATTGACGTCCGTGAGTTCTACCTCGTCGACGAGGGGATCGTTTTTAGAAGATCGGACAAATCTTCGGAGCAGCACGGGGCCGGGAGATGCCAACCATGACGGTAGGGACGTCCCATGAGTGGAGTGACGCTGGAAGCTGAAGAATCGCTTGGGAGGTGTGACATTGGTGGATGTAGAAAGAAGAGACCTGATGAAATGCAACACGTCAGGGAGCATAGTTTCCCACTGCTGGTCTGGTAGGTTGCGTGACCTCAGTGCAAGACGAACAGCGTTCCAAATGATAGCATTGTATCTCTCAACCTGTCCGTTACCGATGGGATGGTACGGTGTCGTTTTACTTGTGACGATTCCCCATTGGGAAAGATAACTTTTGAATTCGCTTGACATAAAGGAGGAACCCCGATTAGAGTGGATGAAATTGGCCGTACCGCAAAGGGAAAAGACTTGATGAAGGCATTTGATCACTGTGGAAGTAAGCATATTGGGACAGGGGAAAGCAAAGGGAAAGTGTGAATATTCGTCCACCATAGTCAGTAAGTAGGTGTTTCGTGTTGAGGAAGGCAATGGCCCTTTAAAGTCAATGCTGAGTCGCTGCATAGGCTGTATAGTGTGTATGAGTGAGCCATCCGATGGACGGAAGAATTGCGGTTTTAATTCCGCACAAATTCTACAGGAGGAGCATGTTCTTTTCACATCTTCCGTAGAAAATGGGAGATTTTTAGATCGCACAAAGTGCAACATACGGGTAACGCCAGGATGGCATAAGTCAGTATGAAGATCTGCAAGAGTCGAAGTTGACATAAAAGAGCAGAATGCCCGCGTGAGGGTATCCGGGGCCACATTCTCTTTGCCGGGTCGATAATGTATGGTGTATCCAAAGGCGGCCAATTCCATCCTCCAGAGTTGTATTTTGTTATTCTTGATCTTTATGCTGGATAACCGGAAACGCACTAAGGCCATGGAGCGCTGATCGGTTATAAGTGTGAAATGGCGACGAGCGAGAAAATGACTCCATTTACGTACAGCTTCGATGATGGCCGTAGCCTCCTTCTCGACAGGAGGATAATGGAGCTTGCTACCCTGCAAAGTTCTGGACAGAAATGCAATGGGTCGACCACCTTGATTCAAGGTAGCAGAGATCGCCACATCCGATGCATCGCACTCGACCACGAAAGGGAAATTTTCATCAATGGAGCGAAGCGTGGCTTTTTCCAGTTGTCGCTTGAGGAGGTTGAAAGCTGAAATAGCCGTTGCCACCAATGGAAATTGTAGTGTTCGCGCCTTAATAATACACGGACCGCAGGAGAACAATAAAACAGGTATTTACTGAACGGGGGGTAACTTAAGACTGAAATACAGAAGCCTGCTATGGCTTTATATACAGGGGTGGTCACTGCCGGTACTGCAGTATAGAATCAGTTCTTCTCTTAAAGGCACATACACAACAATTCCTCCCCTTTTAGATAAACAGTACATAACATTCATTTAACAACTAAATAATAACTAATTACAATTACAATTTTCTCTGTACTATATACATCAACTGAAATAATCATTTATAAGTTCAGTCTTTGAGGAGGCTTCCTGATCCTGACTGGATAGCGCCTTTCTCGAGTATCCTGTTCTTGTGGCGGAGTTGATTCTGGCTCATTGTCATTGGTTGGTTCATCAGCTTCCAATACCACTGCTTCTGAGGTAGACGCAATCTGTACTTCGGGTTGATTACCAGATGCACCTGCTCGTGGTATGGGTTTGGCTTGTTCCTGTGACTCTAGAATCTGGTCAGCATGGCGTCTCACGATGCTCTCTCCAATGTCCACTGTGTACATTAGTGGTCCCTGCTGTGTGCATATCGTTCCTGGCTGCCATTTTTCTGTTCGGTAGTCGCGGGCCAAGACTGGTTGCCCTATCTTGAAGCTCCTGGTTGGCTTCTCATTTATGAGCTGGAATTGCTTATCCTCAACATCTCATCTTATGTTTGGTTTGAGCAAATCCAGGCGACATCTTAGCCTTCGGTTGAAGAACATTATGGCTGGAGCTTGGTTGGTGACTGCATGTGTCGCATTCCGGTAAGCAAACAAGAAATTATCCACCTTGTGTTGTAGTGGTATGTCGTCATTATGCATTGCCTTTATGGCCTTTTTAAAGGTCTGCACAAACCTCTCAGCCAATCCATTTGTGGCTGGATGATATGGGGCAGATGTGTAATGTTTCACCCCATTATTCCTCAGAAACCTCCGGAAATCCTCGGACACAAACTGTGGCCCATTGTCGGAGCAAATCTGTTCTGGCAAGCCATTCCTGGCGAAGATGGTCCGTAGGACAGCAATAGTTTTCTCCGTGGTGGTGGAGGACATTTTGATGACCTCTGGCCATTTTGAATGGGCGTCCACAGCGATTAGGAACATTGAGTCCATAAATGGACCAGCAAAATCAATGTGTACCCGTTGCCATGGAGATGAGGGCCACTCCCATGGATGTAGCGGGGCCTGTGGTGGAGCGTTTTGGACCTTCTGGCATCCTGTGCATCTCTTGGTCATATCCTCGATTTCTTTATCGATTCCCGGCCACCACACAAATGCCCTGGCTAGGCTCTTCATTTTTACCCCTCCCAGATGACCCTCGTGAAGCTCATTGAGCACTCGATCTCTCAACTTGGGTGGAATTACCACTCGGGATCCACACATCAAGGTCCCCCGGCACACTGACAGCTGTTCTCTCCTTGGCGAGAATGCTGGCAACAGTGAGTCGCCATGTGCTGGCCATCCCTTCACCGTCAAATCATAGACCCGAGAGAGTGTCGGGTCATTTCAGGTTTCCTTCTCTATACTTGAGTTTGTAACAGGTAGACATTCGACTATGGTCGCATGGAATATCTCAACAGGGTCCACTGCAGGTGCTTCCTCTACCGTAGGCGCGACAGCCCATCAGCGTTTCCATGCTGTTTCGTACCCTTGTACTCTGTCATACTGATGTGCCCCTAGAAAAAGTGACCATCTTTGCAGCCGTTGCGCCGTCATCACCGGAACGCCCTTCTTTGGGTTAAAAATGGAGACCAGGGGCTGATGATCAGTCAGTAGGGTGAATTTCTGCCCGTGCAGATAGTGATTGAACTTCTTCACCCCCCACACCAGGCTGAGGGCCTCCTTGTCAATCTGGGCGTAGTTACGCTCGGCTGAGGTTGACGAGCGCGACGCAAAGGCTATTGGCCTTTCTGAACCATCAAGGAATTTGTGTGACAGCACCGCTCCGACACCGTAGGGAGACGCATCACATGCTAACTGAATCGGTAGTGTTGGATTGTAGTGGGCCAATACTTCTTTTGAAGTGATTAGGCACTCATCACTCCATTTCCATGTTACTCAAGTTTGCAGTAGGGCGTTCAGTGGATGCAGAATTGTAGATAAATTCAGCAAGAACTTATGGTAGTAGTTCACCAACCCGAAGAACGACCTCAGTTGCGACACATTTTCCGGTGCTGGAGCCTTGACTACAGCCTCAATCTTGTCCGGCGACTTATGCAACCCTTCCTCATCAATCATGTGGCCACAAAACGAGATTTGTCTCCTGAAGAACTCGCATTTGGGACGGTTGGCTCGTAGCCCATATTCCTGTAATCTCGTGAGCACCTGCTCCAGGTTGGCAAGGTGTTCACTGTCATTTTCGCCCGTAACCAGGATGTCGTCCAAATAACACTGGGTCCCCGGGATCCCTTGCAGGACTTGTTCCATCGCCCTCTGCCAAATAGCCGGGGCTGATGCTACCCCGAATACCAGTCGATTGTACTGGTAAAGGCCTTTGTGAGTGTTTATCGTGAGGTATTTCCTTGATGCTTCTTCCACCTCCATTTGTAGATACGCTTGGGCCAGATTAATCTTTGTAAAGCGTTTCCCTCCAGATAGTGAGGCGAAAATATCTTCTATCCGTGGAAGTGGATATTGTACTGTGTGCAGGACTGGGTTCACAGTTACCTTGAAGTCCCCACAGATGCGAACCTTCTTCGGTTCCCTAGGCGTGCTGCTCAATGATTTCTTCATTACAGGAACGATGGGTGTGCCCACTCGTTCCAGTCCACCTTGGACAGCACACCCGAACGCTCCAGACTCTCCAGCTCTGCTTCAACGGCTGGGCGGATCGCGTAAGGTACCGGTCTGGCCTTAAAAAATTTTGGGTTTGCGTTATCTTCGATTTTTATCATTGCCGTTACTCCTTTTAGAGTCCCAAGTCCTTGTTGGAACATCTCTTTCGCGTCAGTTAGAATTTTTGACAGTCGTCCAGGTGTGACGTCATCATCCTTTTTATCAGTCACAGTTAGCGCCTGAATGGAATGCCAATCCAATTGTATTTTTCGGATCCATTCACGTCCCAATAATGGTGGTCCTCCATCTGGTAGTATATATAGATACAGTTTCTGTGTTTCCTTGCCCTTGTATTCAACTGGCACCCTTATTTTTCCTCTGGGGTAGACTTTTTGCCCCATGTATGTCTTCAATACAATGGACGTGTCCTTCAAGGGTATGTGTGAGAATAGCCGCTCATAGTCTCGTCGATTCATGACAGTTAGGGCTGATCCTGTGTCGAATTCCATCTTTACTGGGGACCCTGCTATCATGAGGGTGACCCAAATGGTTCGGTGATCCTCCTTTGCGATCACGTTGTGTAACTTTAGACAACTTAGTCTCCTGCTCCCGGAGTCCTTATCACTCTCCTGATCTTCCGAACTACTGTCTGTCAATTTCTTTACTTTCTTGTACTTTTCCTTAGTAGTTCTTGTAGTGTTGGTTTTCTTTCCCGACCTGCAGACTCTTGCTATGTGTCCCATTTTCCCACATTGCCTGCATACTTTATCCTTAAACCAGCAGTCCTTCTGATCATGGGTTGTTCTGCCACAGCGATAGCACTTTTCTGCTCCATACGCCATTTCGTTAGCGCTGTATTCCTGTGGTTTCTGTTGTATTTCCGCAGCTCCCCGTGCTGCTGCTTCATAGGCTACTGCCACGCTGAAAGCCTGTTCTAGCGTCAGGTCCTTTTCCGAAAGTAGTCGTTTCTGGGTTCCTTCACGCTGGAGCCCGCAGACAAACTTAGACAAACAAGGTGTCTGCCAGTCCTGCTCCGAACTGGCAGTGCTTCGATAACTTGCGTAGTTCCGTAAGATAGTCAGCATTGCTCTCCTCTTTGTGCTGGTTTCTTTTATGGAACTTGAATCTTTCTGCTATCAGCAGCGGTGTAGGGTTTAGGTGTTCCTGTAAGATATTAACAATCTCCTCAAAACTTTTCTCCATTGGTTTAGCTGGGGTAATTAAATTCCGCAATATTCGTACGTTCTCGCGCCCATCAAATTTAATAATACCGACGCCTTCTTTCCATCGGCCACCTCATTTGCCTCGCAGTACACTTCAATTCTTTCCACATACGTGGTCCAGTCTTCTACCTCGTTGTCGAAAGCAGTGATACTGCCACTTTTTGGCATCTTGGGTGATTTAAAATGGCGCCTCCCGCGCTTTTTCTTCTTCACCAATGAATTAAAATGGCGCCTCCTGCGCTTTTCCTTCTTCCCCAATGGAATAAAATGGCGCCTCCCGCGCTTTTCCTTCTTCCCCTTGCTGCCACGCTGTTCCTAGCGTTCTGCAGGGTAATGGCGGTGACCCGCGGCTTCGGCGCGTCTCACTTTTCCTTCCCCTTGTTTTATTTTCGCTACGCTGCCCGGTTCTTGAGCACCGACCGCGCCCTGTGTGCTCCACCCTCTCTCTCTCTCTCTTTTCTTCCCGACGACGCTGCACGGCCCCTTTTGCAGAGCCGTTCGATCGAGCTCGAGCCCGCCGCAGTGCGGAAGGATCAGCGCACTACCTGCTACCAGCACGATTTGCTGGAACACCTTGACTGGGGAGCCAAGCCCAGCTCTCCACAGCCTCTCCTGCAACTCTCCGAACTCCGATGGATCCTTGGGCGGTTGCCCGCGGTCGACGCCCGTTGTTCTGACTTCGACCTCCAAGAAGTTTCTTCTCAGGGAAAGATCCCCGTGAGGTGATGCAGTATTGCAGGTGAGTTCGAACCTGCTCGTCGCCACTGTAGTGTCCGCGCTTTAATAATACACGGGCTGCAGGAGAATAATAAAACAGGTATTTACTGAACGGGGGGGGGTAACTTAAGACTGAAATACAGAAGCCTGCTATGGCTTTATATACAAGGGTGGTCACTGCCGGTGCTGCAGTATAGAATAAGTTCTTCTCTTAAAGGTACATACACAACAGAAATGATTTTGCGTGAAGCAGGGCTGGATCTTGTCGGAGAAGTGGGGTATCCATTTTGCATAATAGGCGAACATGCCGAGTGCCCGACGAAGAGAGCCGAGAATGTCAAAAAATTTCTGGAGATTGGCATCATGCTCCTTCTTGTCATGACCAGCAATGGTGATATTATCCAGATATGGAAAAGTGTCCGCTAAGTTCTCCTGTTTGACTAGGCTATCCGTTGCCCGTTGAAAGACGGCCACCCCATTGGTGACCCCAAATGGAAGGCGACAAAACTGGTAAAGCCGACCATTGGCCTCAAAGGCTGTATACTTTTTGTCAGAGTCCTTTAACGGTACTTGATGATATGCGCTCTTTAAATCAAAATTGAAAATACCTTGTAGTTGGCAAGGTTATTGACCATCATCGATGTGTGGTAGTGGGTAGGCATCAAGGTCGGTATACTGGTTAATAGTTTGCGAGTAATCGATGCAAAGACGTTTCTTGTGTTGCTTCAGAGAATTTTTTAACAACGACAACTTGAGCCTGCCAGGAAGATGAACGTGGCTCAATGATACCATCAGCTAGAAGGTGAGAGATTTCTGCCTCGATAAAGGATCGATCATCTTGGCTGAAACGTCGTGATTTAGTGACTATGGGCTTGCATCGGGGGGAAAGATTGGCAAACAAGGAGGGCTCGTTGAGCGAAGCCGCCGAAAGCGCACAAAACGGTACTTTGGAAATAGTAAGCTCCGGCTTTGACCCTCCAAACTCGAAAGTGAGTCTTTTGTATTGTTTCTGGAAATCCTGTCCCAGGATCACATCACTGCATAGGTTTTTGAGCACTCCGAGCCAGGTGGAGAAATAAGTGCGGCCATTGAGAATAAGGCCGACAAGACAAAAAGCGGAAGAATTGGTGGTCAGTGTTGTCAGAGCCATTGCAATTTCCCTGTCTGAGGAGTAAATACGCAGTTTTAACTTACTGACAGCCCGCTCACTAATGAAGCTGCCAGATCTGCATGAGTCGATTAGTGCGCTCAAAATGTGTCCATTTACCGAAACCTTCATGGCTGCATGGGACAGACTTTGGGGAAAAACAGCTGTGATGGGAGGAGGGGCAGTTTTACCCTTGACAACTGTAACCTTAGTAGTGGTTCTTGGGGGAGGAGCAGTTTCATAGCTAGCAGCTGAACCTTAGTAATGGCTCTTGGCGGAGGAGCAGTTTTATAGATAGCAGCTGCAAAACTAACAGGAGCTCTCGACCGGTATACCTTAGAAAGGTGGCCTTTCTTACTAACAGAGACTCTTGACTGGCATACCTTAGAAAAGTGACCTTTCTTGCTGCAATGATTGCAGGTTGCATTACGAGCAGGACAAAATTTCCTATAATGGAACGCACCTCCACAGAAGAAACACTTCCTTCCAGATTGCCAAGATGCCACTAGGGTGGGGTCATCATCAGTGAAGGCTTCTCGGGTAGGGTTTTTATGCACTAGGTTAGAGTCATCATCAGTGCGGGCTTCCGCCCGAGACCTGTCGAAGGAGTAATTAAAAGTGATAGCAGCAGCCCGTGCACGAGGTAAAAGATAGGTATCTGCATTCCTCTTTGCTAAGTCCAGGGAACATGCCTGGTCATAGGCAGCCTGTAACTCGAGGGTTTTATTCTCCAACAGACCTGGTGTATGAAGGGAGACGCGATCCCATTAATAAAGGAATCACGAATTAACTCCTCCTGGTACTGCTCAGCTGTGACAGCTTTAAGATTACAATCCATGCTGAGCCTGCGAAGTTTCTTAAGGAATTTGTCAAGTGATTCCCCGGGTTGTTGTCGAGTTGTGGCCAGTAGAGGCTGAGCAAAAATTTCGTTTGGGGCCTTAACATATAGTCACTGTAATAATCGGATAGCGGAGTCATAGTCTACACAGTCTTCGATATAGTCAAACACATGAGGAGATACATAATTGGCAAGTGTCTCTAATTTACCAGGAACATTCTCACCACACACCCTGAGGAAGTTGCTGAAAGTATGATACTGTGGGGGACTACGGTCTCCCGCGTAAAGAAATAGGCAACACGGCGAGCTACAAGAAATAGGTCTTTACTCCAACTCTCACAATACAGTACTGAATTCGTGAAGCCCGCGAACCTGTGATGACTCACGGATTAGTCACCTGCTGGAACCTGATAGAAGGAAAACCAATCAGCAGCAGGCAAGTCTGAACGTGCCTTATTCCTCTCAGCTTGCAACTGTCCTGTGGGGGGAGGGGAATACAGCAGTTAAAAGGGGATTATACAGGTTTATCTACATACACAGTGTTTCCCCAATGTGGCAACGCCACATACGCCCCCCCCAGAATCCTCGTTAACTGTAAAAGTCAGTCTCTGCGGAGGTTTGACCAAGCGGCCGTAGTAGCCATCTGGCGTGTGAGGAGGGCTGTCTGGGAGGTCGGCCGGTCGGTTGGTTCGTCGGCTGGTCTGGCGGCTGGTCTGCCGGTGGGCTGGCTGCCGGCGAAGGTGGGGCGGCGGCCAGAAAGTAAGGTTCTGGCGTGTCTTGGTCCTCTTGTGGGGCCGCCGCCAACGCGGGAGGTCTGCCCCGCCGTGGGGGAAGAGCCGGCCGAAACGGGAAGCTAAGGTCCAGGTGCGCCGCTTTGAGGCGGTCTACTGAAATAAGGTCCGGCTTCCCGCCGACATTGATAAGAAAAGCTTTGTCCCCCCGTCTCCAATACTGGGAAGGAGCCGGTGTATGGTGCCTGCAGCGGGCCTCTGTGCGCGTCCCGGCGCACGACGATGAACTCCGCATGGCGTAAGTCTCGAGGCACGTAGGACGGCTGCGGGCCGTGTTGCGAAGTGGGCACTGGACGGAATTGCTGGGCCGCGTCCTGGTGCAGGGAAAGCTGTCTGGCGGCTGATCACGGCTCCATTGTCAAGGGGAGGAAGTCGCCTGGTACTGAGCGGTTGGCCATAGACCATCTCGGCCGCAGAGGCGCGGAAGTCCTCTTTGGGCGCGGTACGCAATCCCAGGAGAACCCAGGGTAGTTTGTCGATCCAGCTGGTATCGACCAGGCTGGCGCGGAGAGAGGCTTTCAAAGAACGATGAAAGCGCTCGCAGAGCCCGTTGGCCTGCAGGTGGTAGGCTGTTGTCCTGTGCAACTTGGTGCCGAGGCCGGTGATGATGGCATTCCACAAGTGGGAGGTGAACTGGGGGCCTCTGTCCGAGGATATGTCGGTCGGCACGCCGAACCGGGCCACCCATGTTGAGACGAATGCTCGCGCGACATCGGTCGTGGTGGAGGAGAGGGGAACCACCTCGGGCCATCTGGTGGTGCAGTCGACGATCGTGAGCAGGTGTGTAAAGCCGTGCGACGGCGGCAAGGGGCCTACCAGATCGACGTGGACGTGGTCGAAACGCCTCTCGGGCACCGGGAAACACTCCAATGGCGCCTTGGTGTGCTGCTGGACCTTAGCGCGCTGACACGGCACGCATGTGTTGGTCCAGTCTCTCACATCCTTGTGGAGTCCAGGCCAGACGAACTTGGCGGACATAAGTTTCTGAGACGCATGCATCCCTGGATGTGAGAGGCCGTGGATGATGTCGAAAACTCGCTTGCGCCAGGCGGATGGAACGACTGGCCTAGGCGAAGGGACTGCGACGTCGCACAGGAGGGTTGTGCCGGCTGCGTGGAAGTGGATGTCGGCCAGAGTGAGACTGGTAGTTGACGTCCTGAGGGCCTGGATCTCCGCGTCAGCAGCCTGGTCTCTCGCTATGCTGGCGTAGTCGACGCCCAGGTGCACTGCGTGGAGCGAGGGTCTCGAGATGCAGTCGGCCACCAAATTATCCTTGCCAGCGACGTGGCGGATGTCCGTAGTTAACTCCGAGATGAAGTTCTGTTGGCGCGCGGACCAGGGTTCGGTTACTTTGGCCATGGCGAAAGTGAGCGGCTTGTGGTCCACGAATGCGGTGAACGGCCGGCCTTCCAGAAGGAAACGGAAGTGCCGGATTGCCAGGAACAGGGCCAGGAGCTCTCTGTCGAACGTGCTGTAAGCCTGCTCGTTCTTGCGCAGCTGTCTGCTGAAAAATGCCAGTGGCTGCCACGCGCCTTCGACCCACTGTTGCTGGACGGCGCCGACGGCGTAATCCGAGGCGTCCGTGGTGAGGGCGGTCTTGGCGCCCGGGATGGGGTGGGCCAGTAATGTGGCTTTGGCCAAGGCGCTTTTGGTCTGGTGGAAGGCTGTCACCAGCTCGCTGGACCAAGTGAGTTGCTTTTTGCCCGTTTTGCCCCTGGTGGCTTCGTAGAGGGGGCGCATGAGTGCGGTGGCCTTGGGCACGAACCGATGATAGAAATTGACCATCCCCCAAAATTCCTGCAGCGCCTTAACCGAGGTGGGCTGGAGAAAGTCCGCCACCGCTTGCACCTTGGAAGGTAGGGGAATGGCTCCCCATGGCGAGATTCTGTGGCCGAGAAAGTCAATTTGGGCTGCTCCAAACTGGCATTTGGCCAGGTTGACGATTAGCCCGTGTTGGCTGAGGCGCTGGAAAAGGGAGCGCAAATCCGCGATGTGCTCGGCTTTGCTGGTACTGGCCACGAGGATATCGTCCAGATAGATGAACAGGAAGCCCAGGTCCTGTAGGACGGAGTCCATGAGCCGTTGGAAGGCCTGTGCGGCGTTCTTAAGCCCGAAGGGCATGCGCAGGAACTCGAACAGTCCGAAGGGGGTGATGACCGCCGTCTTCTGGACGTCTGCATGGTGGACGGGGACCTGATGGTAGCCGCGAATCAGGTCGACCTTGGAAAAGACGGACTTTCCTGCTAGGTGTGCCGAGAAGTCTTGGATGTGCGGAATGGGGTATCTATCGGGCGTGGTGGCGTCGTTGAGCCGTCTGTAGTCGCTGCAGGGGCGCCAGCCACCGCCCGGCTTGGGCACAATATGGAGGGGGGACGACCAAGGGCTGTTCGAGCGGCGGATGATGCCCAGTTTTTCCATCGTGGTGAATTCTTCCTTGGCCACCGCCATCTTGGCTGGGTCCAGGCATCTGGCTCGAGCGAACACTGGTGGTCCCGTAGTGGCGATGTGGTGCTCGACCCCATGCTTGGCTGCCGCGGCTGAGAAGGTCGGTTGTGTGAGCCTTGGGAAATCTGCAAGTAGGCGAGCGTAGTCGTCATGCGCCGGGGCGGAGCAGGACCCGACGAGGGCCGGGCTGTTGCTCTGCTGGCAGGCCAGTGAAGTGAAAGTTGCTGCGTCGATCAGGCGCCTGTCGCGGACGTCGGCCAGGAGTCCGTGGGCGCAAAGAAAATCAGCGCCCAGCAAAGGATGTGCCACCGAGGCCGTCACGAAATCCCACGTAAATCGCTGGCCGTTGAAACAAACCTCGGCCCGTCACTTTCTGAAAGTAGCGATGGCTGCGCCATTTGCCGCCACGAGGGGTGGGCCTCTGCGGCCTGCCTGGATGTCGAGCTGGGAGGCAGGAATTATGCTGCATTGGGCTCCGGTGTCTCAAAGGAATCTGCGCCCTGAAAGAGAGTCGGTTATGTACAGCAGTTTACCTGCGGTGCCAATGGCCATCGTGGCGGCGGGGGTGCGGTCAAGCGGGCCTAGGCGGCGGCGCGGGGCTGGTGCGTTGGGCCGGGCAGCCATCTTGGCTTGATCGAAAGAGCAGGGTGCTCTGCAGCGTTGGGCCTTGTGGCCTGTGGTAAACCACTGTCATACCTGTCTGTGTCTGTATGTGTATTCCACTAGGTACAGGTCTGGACATGCCTCGGCTGACTCCTCCCACTATTCCAGGTATATAAGTGACTACCTCCCAGTCCCTTAGTATTCTGGACGGGTCGACCACTCGAGACAAGACCTTCATTCTTTAGTTAATAAAAGCCTGATTGTTACTCGCTCAACCTCAGTCTTTTGAGTAATTGATGGCGCATCAATTTTATTAACTAAATTTTTTATAATGGAGAAGATCCTCACACCAGCATGCCTGGACCTGGACAGTCGGGAAGCGGACGCTTCCACCAAGTTTGCTCACTGGCTCACGTGCTTCGAGACATTCCTGACTGCCTCCACTGCGGTCGAAACGGATGCGGACAAACTGTCTGTCCTGTTCTCCAAGGTGAACCACCGAGTGTACTCAGTCATCCGGGACGCGACCTCGTACACAGCTGCCCTCCAGCTCCTCAAGACCCAGTACACGCGCCCTGTGAACGAAGTATATGCTAGGCACCTTCTGGGGAGTCGCAAGCAACAACCTGGGGAATCGACTGAGGAATACCTCCAAGCACTGTCCGTGCTTGGCCGGGCCTGTGGGTGTAAGGCGGTAACGCCCACTAAGTACACGGAGGAACTGATCCGGGATGCCTTCGTAGCGGGCCACAGGTCCAACTACACCCGACAGCGACTGCTGGAGCAGAGTGACCTCACCCTCGACAAAGCCTCCGACATCGCACTAACGCTGGACGCAGCCTTCCGGGGCATGGATGCCTACTCCTCTGCACCGTGGACGCCGCGGGGAACGACAACCTGGGACACGGTAGGACAGCCCCATAGCACCGTGCCACCCCAGCCACAGCCCAACAACGGCCCAACTACCGCAGCAGTGTCCCAAAGCCAGACAGCAGTATCCCAAGGCCAGAAATGCTACTTCTGTGGCCAGGCCAAACACCCCAGAGCGCGCTGCCCGGCGAAGAATGCGACCTGCTCGGGCTGCGGGAAAAAGGGACACTACGCCAGCGTCTGCAAGGCCAAAGCCACCCCGAACGCCAGCAGCGCCGCGTGTGGGCCGTGCGAGCCGCCATCTTGGGCAACCCCAGCCATGTGCGAACCACCGCAGCAGCAGCCATCTTGGACGACTCCAGCCACATGGGAATCATGGACACCGCCATCTTGGACACCAGCCGGGACGCAGCAGACCGCCAACCCCCCCCCATCTGATACTCGCAGCAACACACCGACCCCTACGCTGGCCTCTGTGACGCTGGACCAAACGAGACCGCACCAGCTAGCTCGGTCCAAAATGGACGTTAAGGTAAACGGCCATGCAATAAACTGCCTTTTTGACTCCGGGAGCACAGAGAGCTTCATCCACCCCGACACGGTGCGGCGTTGCTCTCTCCCAGTCCTGCCTGCGCACCAGCGGATTTCTATGGCCTCCGAGTCCCAGTCAGCGGACATTGGCGGCTACTGCGTGGTGACACTAGTAGTAGACGGGACTGTGTTCAATAATTTTAAACTCCTGGTCCTGCCCGACCTCTGCGCTGCCGTTCTACTGGGGTTGGATTTCCAGTGCCACCTCAAAAGCGTTACGATGGCGTACGGTGGCCCCCTCCCCCCACTCACAGTCCGCAGCCAGCAGCCTCCAAATTGCCCGCCGCGCACCAGATGCAACCTCTCCACACTCAGAGTCCCACCCCCCCCACTGTTTGCTAACCTCACCCCCGACTGTAAGCCCATCGCCACAAAGAGCAGGCGATACAGTGCCGGGGACAGGGTTTTCATCAAAACCGAAGTGGAACGGCTCCTGAAGGAGGGGATTATTGAGGGCAGCTCCAGCCCCTGGCGAGCCCAGGTTGTGGTCGTTAAGACCGGCGAGAAACAACGCCTGGTCATCGACTACAGCCAAACAATAAACCGCTACACCCTGCTGGACGCCTACCCACTCCCCCGCATAGCTGACATGGTCAACCAGATCGCGCAGTACCGCGTCTTTTCGACCATTGACCTGAAATCAGCATACCACCAGCTCCCCATCAGCCCTGAAGACCGCCAGTATACTGCTTTTGAGGCAAACGGCCGCCTCTATCACTTCCTTAGGGTTCCCTTCGGCGTTACCAACGGGGTCTCCGTCTTCCAAAGGGAGATGGACCGGATGGTCGATCAAAACGAGCTGCAGGCCACTTTCCCTTACCTAGATAATGTGACCATCTGCGGCCATGACTTGCAGGACCATGACGCAAACCTCGAGAAATTCCTCCGCACCGCCCAACTCCTGAACCTGACATATAACAAGGAGAAGTGCATATTCCGCACAGACCGCCTCGCCATCCTTGGCTGTGTTGTAGAACACGGGGTCATCGGTCCCGACCCGGACCGGATGCGTCCCCTTATGGAACTCCCACTGCCCCACTGCCTAAAAGCTCTGAAGAGGTGCCTAGGGTTTTTTTCCTACTACGCTCAGTGGGTCCCCTACTATGCAGACAAAGCCCGTCCGCTGATCAAGTCCACCTCTTTTCCCGTGACGGCAGAGGCCCGCTTAGCCTTCCACCGTATCAAGGAAGACATTGCCAAAGCCACCATGCATGCAGTGGACGAATCCATCCCCTTCCAGGTGGAAAGCGATGCGTCCGACTTCGCTCTGGCCGCCACCCTTAATCAGGCGGGGAGACCTGTGGCATTCTTCTCACGAACCCTCCAGGGCCCAGAGACCAGACACTCCGCGGTCGAGAAGGAGGCCCAGGCTATCGTGGAGGCTGTGCGTCATTGGAGGCACTACCTGGCCGGAAAACGATTTACCCTGCTCACTGACCAGCGTTCAGTTGCTTTTATGTTCAACAACAAGCAGAGGGGCAAAATCAAAAATGACAAGATCTTGAGGTGGAGAATCGAACTTTCCACCTACAATTACGAGATCTTGTACCGGCCCGGGAAGCTCAATGAACCCCCAGATGCCCTATCGCGTGGCACCTGCGCCAGCGCGCAGATCGATAGGCTGAGGGCCCTCCACAATGACCTCTGCCACCCGGGGGTCACCAGGTTCTTCCACTTCATCAAGGCCCGCAACCTGCCTTACTCCATCGAGGAGGTCAGGACCATGACCAAGAACTGCCAAGTCTGCGCTGAGTGCAAACCGCACTTTTATAGACCAGACAGAGCCCACCTGATAAAAGCCACTCGCCCTTTCGAACGCCTGAGCGTCGATTTCAAAGGGCCTCTCCCCTCCTCCGACCGCAATGTGTACTTCCTCAACATCATTGACGAGTACTCCCGGTTCCCGTTCGCTATCCCCTGCCCGGACATGACCAGTGCCACGGTCATTAAATCTCTGAACAGCCTCTTCACCCTGTTCGGTTTCCCCAGCTATATCCATAGCGACCGGGGCTCATCGTTTATGAGCGACGAACTCCGCCAGTACCTGCTCGCTAGGGGTATAGCCACAAGCAGGACCACCAGTTACAACCCCCGGGGGAACGGACAGGTGGAAAGAGAGAATGCAACTGTTTGGAAGGCCGCCCTACTAGCCTTAAAGTCTAGGGGCCTTCCGACCTCCCGCTGGCAGGAGGTGCTCCCCGATGCGCTCCACTCGATTCGGTCACTTCTCTGCACTGCCACCAATGCCACCCCTCACGAGAAAATGTTTGTCTTCCCAAGGAAGTCCACATCGGGGACATCGCTACCGCCATGGCTGACGTCCCCAGGGCCGGTACTACTGAGAAGACACGTGAGGGCCAATAAAACGGACCCCCTGGTCGAGAGGGTCGACCTCCTCCACGCCAACCCCCAGTACGCTTACATTGCGTACCCGGACGGGCGGGAGGACACAGTCTCCATACGAGACCTCGCACCCTCGGGGACCGCTGTAACCCACTACCCATTACCACCCACCCCCACGACCCGATATCCAACCCCAGCAGCCGGCACGCCTGAGCCCGTCACCCACGAGGACTACACTCCAGGGCCCCAGCCTACACGGGACGCGACGCCGGAAGCTCCACCACCCCTGCCGTCGCCACGTCGATCACAGCGGCAGACAAGACCTCCGGAGAGACTCCAATACACGAACTTTTAAATACACTTCACCCCGCCGGACTCATTTTTAAACAAGGGGTGAATGTGGTAAACCACTGTCATACCTGTCTGTGTCTGTATGTGTATTCCACTAGGTACAGGTCTGGACATGCCTCGGCTGACTCCTCCCACTATTCCAGGTATATAAGTGACTACCTCCCAGTCCCTTAGTATTCTGGACGGGTCGACCACTCGAGACAAGACCTTCATTCTTTAGTTAATAAAAGCCTGATTGTTACTCGCTCAACCTCAGTCTTTTGAGTAATTGATGGCGCATCATGGCCGAAACGCGCGTGGTAGTAGCATAGTTCTGCGGCCTGGCGTGGCGCGCTCGGTGGCGTCGGGGAGCCTTGCGGCTGCACAGCCGAGTTGGGCGACGGCGAAAACTTTGTCCGCGGCGGCTGCCAGTTGTACGCAGTCCGTGATTGGGGACCCCGCGAGGGCAGTCTGTACCTGCTGAGGAAGCAGGCTGAGGAAAAGGGCCCGAAACAAAAAGCACTGCGGTTCAGAGCCCAGGAGCGCAAGCATCCGGCTCATCAACTGGGTCGGGGTAGAATCGCCGAGGCCTGGTAGTGAGAGAAGCCTGTGGGCCCTCTCCTCCTTGGACAGGCCGTAACCCTGCAGCAAGCGGCCCTTGATGGTTGAGTACTTGCCGATCTGTGGTGGGTTCCCCAGCAGGTCGAGAACTTCGGCGGCGGTAGAGCTTGCTAGTGCCGAGACTACGTGGAGGTACCTTTCTTCATCGTCTTGAACCCTGCGAAGGGTGAATTGGGCCTCCGAGTGCGCGAACCAAGCTGGTGCTTGGTGTTCCCAGAAGGTGGGGAGCTTCAAGGACGCGGCGCCGGCTGACATCAAGCTGCTGCTGGTTGCCATCGGGTCGTTGCTGGCCTCTGTAGGGCTGCGTGAGTCGGGGGCTTCGGCCGCCGACATTCGGGGTCACCAATGTGGGGGACTACGGTCTCCCACGTAAAGAAATAGGCAACACAGCGAGCTACAAGAAATAGGTCTTTACTCCAACTCTCACAATACAGTACTGAATTCATGAAGCCCGCGAACCTGTGATGACTCACGGATTAGTCACCTGCTGGAACCCGATTGGTTTTCCTTCTATCAGCAGCAGGCAAGTCTGAACGTGCCTTATTCCTCTCAGCTTGCAACTGTCTTGCAGGGGGAGGGGAATACAGCAGTTAAAAGGGGATTATACAGGTTTATCTACATACACACAGTGTTTCCCCAATGTGGCAAAGCCACAATACCAGTGTTTCCATACCTTAGCAGTTGTAGGTGAATTCGGGTCCAGGTGAAGACGGGCGGGTCTGAGTAGTTTGTCCATGATGGATTGATTACTATGCCGGAGTTCCCTTCTGCAGTCGAAGTCGTAGCTGGCTGTTCCCGAAATCACTCAGAGCGTGGAGTTGATATCAAGTTGATTAAATTGATGTAATAAAACTCGCTACACACTTGGTTTGAGTATAAAGCAAGGCTTTAATCAACTTGTTTCAGAACATGGAGGTCTAGTTGTACTTCACTAGTTCCTGTCTTACAAAATGTCCCTGGGCAAGCTGGGCCCACGCCAGAGTATTTATACTCCTTGGACGACGCCACCAGCTGCCCATCCAGTGTTATTTCATGAGTAGTTTCTTCATGATGATGAGATTTATAAGAGTCTGTTCAAAAAAATATAATTGATGGAGTGTTGTTGAATTGCATAGTGTCAGCTGTGGCTCAGTTGGTAGCACTCTCGCCTGAGTCAGAAGGTTGTGGGTTCAAAGTCCCACTCCAGAGACTAGAGCACAAACATCTAGGCTGACACTCCAGTGTAGTACTGAGGGAGTGCTCTCTTTTGGACTAGATGTTAAACCAAGGCCTGTCAGGTGGCCATAAAGTATCCATGGCACTATTTCAAAGAGCAGGGGAGTTATCCTTGCCAAAATATCTCTCCCTCAATCAGCATCACTAAAAAAAATTATCTGGTCATTATCACATTGCTGTTTGTGGGAGCTTGCTGTGCACAGAGTGACTGCCCCGTTTCCCGACATTACACTTCAAAAAGTATGTTTTGAAAGCGCTTTGAGGCGTCCGTGAAAGGCACTACATAAATGCAAGTCTTTCTTCCATCGACAAATTATTCCTTTCCTGCTCCAACCCTGGACGACTGTTGAAAGAATGACCTCCCGTCGCCAGCCGCGCCTTTTATATGAGTGCGCAGCGAGGCGCTCGCTAATTGGCCGCTGGGCCACGTGGCCCCGCCTTCCCGTGCGCGGATGACGTTCGAGTGCGAGAAGAAGACATAGGGAGCATGGCGCAGGGACATTGAGCAACTGGGCCGCGCTGTTCACAAACACACAGATCCGCTCTCAGGCCAGTAAAATGGCTTCTCACAGCGACAGCGACAGTGAGGGGAAACGAGTCCCGATTGTGAAAGAAGGCAGTCGGGAGAGGTACCCGAGTAGCGAGAGCGGGGTTGGAGCTGCCGGCAGGGCGAAGCCATCTCTCCTCCGAAACGCTTCGAAATCCAAACAACAAAATGGCGAACCAACCAACAGGCCGCTGGCAGGAAGCGCCCCCGGGCTGCTCCGAGCGGACACGGCTGCGGCTCCGAACGAATTCGCTGTAGAAAGCGAGGAGCACGGAGCCTCAGCCGTTCAGAAAACCACCGAAGATCTTGTTCGGAAGAGTTTTCAGATTCCCAAGAAGAACAAAGAAAAGAAAGGTGCTTGATCTGTTAAAACACAGCGCTGTTTGCTTCTTGATGCTAGCCATAAATTCATTTGCCTCTTGCTGGAAAGAGGTTGGAAACCTTTTTTTTTGATAGGGAACGTTCGCAAATAAGAAAATAAATACTCAATCATTGTTTCTACTTCTGGCTCTTTTAACAGGTAAGTGGACCGCAAGGCCAGCATGTGGTCTGTGGTCAGAAATGTGGAATTCGGTACTTATTACGGTTACCTGACCAGACCTTCATTGTATCTCCAACCCTGTGGAACGTTCATACTTGCATTTATGCGAGGTCTTGTGGAGAGACTCTTACTTATTTACTCGCACTTCAGATTTCTTCTTCATCAACATTGATGCAATGGAAAGTGGGGTTATTATTGACCCACTTCCACTCGGTTTTGTTTGGCAGAACATCCATTTCTTTGTTCTTGTTAATCCGACCATATGAGTTGGGATAGTCCATCCCAGCCTTATGTAGGGTTTTGGGCTTGGTGGAAGACCCTGGAAGCATATGGTTATTGATTTGAATGTTTCAGAGCGACTATAATCTTGAAAATACAAAAGCGAAATACTACAGATGCTGGAAATCTGAAATAAAAACAAAATGCAGGAAATACTCAATAGGTCAGTCAGCATCTGCAGAGAGAGAAACAGAGTCAACGTTTCAGGTTGATGAACTTTTGTCAGAAGTTGACCTGAAAGGTTAACTCTGTTTTTCTCTTCAGATGCTGCCTGACCTGCTGAGTATTTCCAGCATTTTTCTGTTTTTATTTCATATTCTTGAAAATAGTTTTATTTTGCAGTTTTGCATTCCCCAAATTTTGTATCAAATAATGCACTTTTGAAAAGGGTGCCAAATCTGAGATGTCAGCTTTAGTTTTTTTAACACTGTATTTCAGTGGTGTATTGTATGAAGGAAGAGAAAATGCAACTGCTTTATAATTTGATCTGTAAACTACCGTGTCACATCAATGCTATACAAGATATAGTTATACTATGGGCTTAGAGCCACAATAAAATGTTTTGTGTACACAAGCCACTTGAAATAGTGATTCAATTCTGTTTCACTATTCTTGAAATCATACAGCACAGAAGGAGGCCATTCAGCCCATTGTTCCTGTGCCAGCTCCTTGAAAGAGCTATCCAGTTAGTCCCACTCCACTCTCTTTTTCCCCCCATAGCCCAGCAAATTTTCCCTTTTCTAATATATATTCAATTCCTTTTGAAAGCTGCTGTAGAATCTGCTTCCACTGCCCTTTTAGGCAGAACCAGTGTCTTCTAGAGCATAACCGCTCACTGTGTAAAATAATTCTCTTCATCTGGTTCTTTTGCTGTATCTAAAGACCAGTGGCCATTATCTCTAGATTACGATGTCATGTACTGTCTACTGAATGATGATGGTCTTGGACATAGTCGCATAGATGAAGTTCATTGCTTAGGAGCTCTGTTAATATTTATTTGGAGTAAATAACTGGAACTTTATATTTGACCAGTTGATTTGTAGCATGTGTACTGTTACTAGTGTAGGGAGCTATTGGCTTTCATGGTTGCTCACTAGTTGGCCATGATAAAATGTAATGGAGGTTTGTTACTGGACGTGTGCGCTGTGAGGAGGATGCTGAGAAACTCCAGTATGATTTGGACAGGTTGGGTGATTGGGCAGGTGCAGTATAATGTGGATAAATGCGAGGTTATCCACTTTGGTGGCAAAAACAGGAAGGCAGATAATTATCTGAACGGCAATAGATTGGGAGAAGGGGAAGTGCAACGAGACCTGGGTGTCCTTGTGCACCAGTCGCTGAAGGTAAGCATGCAGGTGCAGCAGGTGGTTAAGAAGGCAAATGGTATGTTGGCCTTTGTAGCGAGAGGGTTTGAGTACAGGAACAAGGATGTCTTGCTGCAGTTGTACAGGGCCTTGGTGAGACCACATCTGGAGTATTGTGTGCAGTTTTGGTCACCTTATCTGAGGAAGGATGTTCTTGCCATGGAAGGAGTGCAGCGAAGATTCACCAGACTGATACCTGGGATGGCAGGAATGACGTATGAGGAGAGATTGGGTCGATTGGGCTTATACTCGCTGGAGTTTAGAAGAATGAGAGGGGATCTCATTGAAACTTATAAAATTCTAACCGGACTAGACAGACTAGATGCAGGAAGGATGTTCCCGATGGTGGGGGAGTCCAGAACCAGGGTTCACAGTCTAAAGATAAGGGGTAAGCCAATTAGGACAGAGATGAGGAATTTCTTCACCCAGAGAGTGGTGAACCTGTGGAATTCTCTACCACAGAAGGCAGTTGAGGCCAATTCATTAAATATATTCAAGAAGGAGTTGGATATATTTCTTAAGGCTAAAGGGATCAAGGGATATGGGGAGAAGGCAGGGACAGGGTACTGAGTTTGGATGATCAGCCATGATCTCATTGAATGGCGGAGCAGGCTCGAGGGGCCGAATGGCCTACTCCTGCTCCTATCTTCTATGTTTCTATGTTACTTATACTTCATTATGTCCATAGTACAACATGACAGCAAATCTACATTTGAGTTAAATTATCATTGACATTATTGGATGGGCTGGGTTCTAGTTAAGAAACAATGAATTTTCCTAGTTACCTGATTAAATTCCATAGGATGCAAATAGATTAAACTTTAATGATGCGTTGCTGCCCAACTCTGCAGCAGTGTAAGAAATGTGTAAATAAAGGACAGACTTGCACTCCTGTCGCACCTCCCATATCCTCAATCTCCGAAAGCACTTCAGTGAATCACATTTTTGGAAACACAAGTCCCTTCTGAGGCAAACTTGGCAGCCAGTTTATGTACAGCAGCAATAGCCCAGAAATTGGAAAAATAATGGTGAATTCACAGTGCCTGCTAATATTGGTGTGTTTAAAAAAAAAAAAAAAAAAACAGCAATTTGTTGTAAGGAGGTCCGCGCCATGACTTGTGAATTGCCACAAATTGTTGGATGATGCACCACGTTTCGCCGTTGGTCTCGCAAAAACAGGAGCTCGCTGTCGACCTCCCAATGAGTGTCCAGAAATTGCTTGATTTGCACCGTCAATACGAATGAATCTCATCGCAGACATTTAGGACAGGTATTTCATTTTGTAAGGACCTTGTTAACGATGGGATTGATGCTCCTGACATGAAACTCAACCTTGGAGGCCCAGGAAGGGAACAATTGAAACACTAGAGTCTCACTCCTGCAGGTGGTAAATTATTCCCAGGAGGTTTTTAAAAAAAAAAAAAAAAATTATTCTCCCTCTGTCTCTTTCTCTCAATCCAATCTTTCTTTCCCCCTCCTTATTTCTCTTTTTTGTATCTAATTTGACTCTAATGCACCCTATTTTCTTCTCTTGTCATTCTCTTTCTTTATCCTTAAATTTAATTGGTTGAGGCGATAGACAATTGAACCCTACACCCACGAGGTTTCAGATACCCCGTTGATATCACGGTGCCATTATAAATTTGCATTTCCAGCAATTTATGTCATAAAAATAATGCAATCTGAAGGGTGAGGAAAAAATGTAATTGATGGCGCTCGCGTTCCAGCAATTTCTGGGCCATTGAGATGAATGACCAGTTGATTTATTTTTGGTGGTGTTGGAAGGATGAATATTAGCCAGGATAACTCCCTGCTTGTAAACAAAATGGGAGATATAGTTAAAATAACAGAAAATGCTGGAAACACTCAGCAGGTCAGGCAGCATCCGTGGAGCGAGAAACAGATTTTCCATTATTTCAGATTTCCAGCATCTGCAGTATTTTGCTATTGTAGTAGATATAGTTTGTGCTTATTGCTGACTGCAGTGAAAGGGGATCATATGTTGTAGCTAGCTCCTTGGAATCTGCATAAACTTGAAAAACAAATGTTCTATTTTGATTGCTCAGGAGATGATGGTAGACCTTGTAGTAACGTACCTGAGCCAGCCTTTGTATTTGATTTTGTGCAGTATAATTTGTGTTGCTAGTGTGTTAGAGTAACCTGGTGTTGCTAAATAATATTGTATCTTTGCTTACTGGATATTCTTGAAGACATGTAAAGTTATCAAATCTTCCAACAGATAGTTTGTTAGCCTATCAAAGTGCTCATGAAATTGAGATGTGGCTAATTGGTTATTATCCAACACTTGGATGGGCTCTTGTGGTCAGCCTTATTCAATGATTGCTCTTGCTTGTAATTCCACTTTTTCAGAGCAAGTCTTCCAGTTATTTGATAAATATAGTATGTTGCTAATATGTTAGAACTTTGTTGCAATATGGACATAATCCTGATGTTCAGCATCATGATACTGCATCTAAATTCTGTTTTTTTTTCTTGGTCTAATGTAAATTACAGTACTGTCTGTCTTGGTTTGAGATTCTTTTGGGTCACATATGGCATCCTTCCACCATACAGGAAACTTGGATGGTCTATACTCTTTCTAAAAATGAATGGAAAAAGTTTTAAGCATATACTGAATGGTTGCGAACATTGTGGGTCCATTTCAATAAATTGTCAGCTCAATTCAGTTCACAGAAATCACAGAAACCCCACAGTGCAGATAGAGGCCATTTCGGCCCATCAAGCCTGCACCGACACATATCCCACCCTATCCCCGTAACCCCACGTATTTAATCCCCCTAACACTAAGGGTCAATTTATCATAGCCAATCAACCTAACCCGCACATCTTTGGACTGTGGGAGGAAACCGGAGCACCCGGAGGAAACCCACGCAAACACGGGGAGAATGTGCAAACTCCACACAGACAGTTACCCGAGGCCAGATTCGAACCCGGGTCCCTGGCGCTGTGAGGCAACAGTGCTAACCACTATGCCACCGTTGGACCAATCTTGCTTCTGAATCAGAAGATTGTGGTTTTTAGCCACATACCAGGCTTGAGTGCATATTCTGGGGCAAAGTTCTGGAGTGCTGCATTGTCACCAACATGCTGTCCTTAAAATGAGGTGTTAAACTGAGGCCCTTGCCTATTCTGGTGGAAGCTAAAGATCCCATGGCACTATTTGCGAAATAGCAAGGTGTTATCTTGTGTCCGAGCCAACCCTTGACCAATAAAATCCATCTCATTGCTACTTGTGGGTTCTTGTTTGCAAAATAGTTGCTGTGTGTGCAACTGCAAAGCATATAAGGCACTGCATTTCAAAGTAGTGCATGTAGTGCTTTGAGACCGAAACCACTATATAAATCAAAGACTACCTAAAAGCCTCCTTGCTTTAACTGCAGTCGCCTGGTCTCTGGGTTTTGATGCGGTGCAAGGTGTAATCATTTGAAGGATAACTCAGTTATTTGTTCTCCATACATGCCACATACTTACCTGACCCACGTTTTTAACGATAGTTTCACCACACATTCTTTGAGCATAAAAACTTTGACATGCATTATTTCCATTAGCTGGTGTTGTAACTGGAACCTTTAGTATGTGCAACCCATAGAATATAGATAGGTGGATGATTGGAGCTTGTACATTATTGGAAAAAATTCTGAGGGACAGTATAAATTATCATTTAAAAAGTCACAGATTAATAAGGACAGTCAGCATAGATTTGTTAAAGGAAGGTCGTGTCTGACTAACTTGATTGAAATTTTTGAGGAGGTCGATGGGGGTAGTGTAATTGATGTAGTCTACATGGATTTTAGCAAGGCCTTTGACAAGGTCCCACATGGCAGCTTGGTCAAAAAGTAAAAGCCCATGGAATCCAAGGGAAAGTAACAAGTTGGATCCAAAATTGGCTCAGTAGCAGGAAACAAAGAGTAATGGTCGGGTGTTTTTGTGACTGAAAGGCTGTTTCCAGTGGGGCTCCACAGGGCTCAGTATTGGGTCCCTTGCTTTTTGTGGTGTATATCAATGATTTAGACTTCAATGTAGGAGGCATGATTAAGAAGTTTGCAGATGATATGAAAATTGGCCGTATGGTTGATGGTGAGGACGATAGCTGTAGACTGCAGGAAGATATCAATGGACTGGTCAGGTGTGCAGAAAAGTGGCAAATGGAATTCAGTCCAGAGAAGTGAGGTCACGCATTTGGGGAGGGCTAACTAGGCAAGGGACTACACAAAAATGGTAGGATACTGAGAAATGTAGAGGAACATGTTGGGAGTGCATATCCACAGGTTCCTGAAGGTAGCAGGACAGGTACATAAGGTTGTTGAGAAGGCATACGGGATACTTTCCTTTATTAGCTGAGGCATAGAATATCAGAGCAGAGCGGTTATGCTAGAACTGTATAAAACACTAGTTGGGCCACAGCTAGAGTACTGTACAGTTCTGGTCACCACATTACAGGAAAGATGTGATTGCACTAGGGGGTGCAGAGGAGATTTACGAGGATGTTGCCAGGACTGGAGATTTTGCTATGAAAAGATTGGATCGGCTGGGGTTGTTTTCTTTGGAACAGAGGAGGCTGAGGGGAGACTTAATTGAGGTATATAATATTACGAGGAACCTAGATAGAGTGGATAGGAAGCACCGATTTCCCTTAGCAGAGTTCAATAACCAAGGGGCATAGATTTAAAATAATTGGTAGGATTAGAGTTGAGGAGAAATCTTTTCACCCAGAGGGCGGTGGGGGTCTGGAACGCACTGCCTGAAAGGGTGGTAGAGGTAGAAACCCTCATCACATTTTAAAAAGTACTTGGCTATGCACTTGAAGTGCCGTAACCTGCAATGCTACGGACCAAGAGCTGGAAAGTGGGATTAGGCCGGATAGCTCTTTTTCAACCGGCGCAGACACGATGGGCCGAATGGCCTCCTTCTGTGCTGTAAATTTCTATGATTCTATTATCTTCCTGTTAAAAATATCTTGCTGGCATCTTGAACCCTTTCTGGCTCACCCATTATAAATGTTTCTTCAAGATGGCCCAGTACTAAAAAGCTCATAAAGCACTTGCATATATACCAATCCTATAACAAAATGGAAATTGTTTAGGGTACAGACTTAGTGACTGCATCATTACCACTGGTACTCAGTTAACATTTATTTGTTAGGAGCCTCTTGCAATTGAATGTCAGACTCTCTGTATAATTTCAGAGGTTTTAAGTTTAAGACTAATTATTTGGGGTATTATTACAGGGCACATTTTGCAAAGAAGGTCTGAGCTACATTGTGTTTTTTTGCACAACAATAATGCTACCACTTAAATTCCTCCGTTTACATTACATTAAATTCGTGCAGCCCTCCGGTGATATTGCAACTGGAGGAGGATGTTGAGAAAGTAGGCCGTCTCTAGACAAAATTGAGGATTGTTTGTTATCAAAGATTCTATAGTCAATAAAAAACCCATTTAGGAAAAAATAAACTTTTTTTTGTGTGAGCAACTAAAGGAATTCTCTTTTTCCCTACCCCTTGGCTTTGAAGGCACTGACTCCTGAGTAAAACTGACTGTAAAACTTTTATAGATATGTGAAGAGAAAAAGATTGGTGAAGTCAAGCGCAGGTCCCTTGCAGTCAGAATCAGGGGAATTTATAATGGGGAACAAAGAAATGGCAGACCAATTATTAAATACATATTTCGGTTCTGTCTTCACAAAGGCGGATACAAATAACCTCCCAGAGATGTCGGGGAACATAGGGTCTTGATGAAAGGGAGGAACTGAAAGAAATCAGTATTTGTAGAGAAATGGTGTTAGGGAAATTGATGGGATTGAAGGCCGATAAATCCCCAGGGCCTGATAATCTACATCCTAGGGTACTTGAGGAAGTGGCCCTAGAAATAGTAGATGCATTGCTGATCATCTTCCAACATTCGATGGAATCTGGAACCGTACCCATGGATTGGAGGGTAGCTAATGTTACCCCACTATTCAAAAAAGGTGGTAGAGAGAAAATGGGGAATTACAGACCGGTAAGCCTGACATCGGTAGTGGGGAAAATGCTAGAGTCCATTATAAAAGATGTAGTAGCAGAGCACTTGGAAAACAGTGACAGGATCGGACAAAGTCAACATGGATTTACAAAAGGTAAATCGTGCTTGACTAATCTACTGGAATTTTTTGAGGATGTAACTAGTAAAATAGATAAGGGAGAACCAGTGGATGTGGTGCATTTGGACTTTCAAAAGGCTTTCAATAAGGTCCCACATAAGAGATTAGCGTGTAAAGTTAAGGCACATGGGATTGGGGGCAAGGTATTGACTTGGATAGAGAACTGGTTGGCAGATAGAAAGCAGAGTTGGAATAAACGGGTCTTTTTCCGAGTGGCAGGCAGTGACTAGTGAGGTACCGCAGGGATCGGTCCTTGGACCCCAGCTATTCACAATATATATTAATGATCTAGACAAGGGAACTAGATGTAATATCTCCAAATTTGCAGACGACAAAGCTGGGTGGGCGTGTGTGCTGTGAGGAGGATGCTGAGAAACTCCAGGATGATTTGGACAGGTTGGGTGATTGGGCAGAAGCATAGCAGATGCAATATTACGTGGATAAATGCGAGGTTATCCACTTTGGTGGCAAAAACAGGAAGGCAGATTATTATCTGAATGGCAATAGATTGGGAGAAGGGGAAGTGCAACGAGACCTGGGTGTCCTTGTGCACCAGGCGCTGAAGGTAAGCATGCAGGTGCAGCAGGCGGTTAAGAAGGCAAATGGTATGTTAGCCTTCATAGCGAGAGGGTTTGAGTACAGGAACAAGGATGTCTTGCTGCAGTTGTTACAGGGCTTTGGTGAGACCACATCTTGAGTTGTGTGCAGTTTTGGTCGCCTTATCTGAGGAAGGATATTCTTGCCATGGAAGGAGTTCAGCAAAGGTTCACCAGGCTGATACTTGGGATGGCAGGAATGACGTATGAGGAGAGATTGGGACGATTGGGCTTGTACTCGCTGGAGTTTAGAAGAATGGAGTACTATGCACCGTTCTGGTATTCATATTACAAAAAGGATATAGAGGCAATGGCGAAAGTACAAAAAATATTTACAAGGATAATACAAGAACTGAGAGACTATAACTATCAGGAAAAACTGAACAGGTTCAAGCTCCTTTCCCCAGAAAAGAAAAGGATGAGGGTGACCTAATAGAGGTCTTTAAAATTACGGGCCAGAATTTGCAGTGGGTATGATGGCGTACTCGAGTACGTCGTCATACCGCCTTTGAAATGGACAGCAAGTTCAGGATTTCCACATACGCTTGCGTGTGCACTAAATCCCAAACTTGCGATCCGCACCAATCAGAAAACCTAATTGCTGGTGCAGAGTTGGGCTAACTGCCCAGCAATTGCGTATGAAAATTTTCCGACTGGTGAAAACAGGCACAGGGCCTGTTTCTACAGCGTAAGGGGATATCTCCTGACAAATGCAAGTAGCTTTAAAAGCTTATGAGGCTGGAAATGGAAGCATTTTAGGATTTTGTCCATGGAAAGTATTTAATTGTCCAAGATAAGTTCGGAGGAAGCGGTTGCTACATTGATTTTTTTTTTGGCATCTATGTGGGGCATAAGCTTAAAAAAAAATCCAAACAAAGTAGATTTTTATCCCAAAGGCTCTAGTAATGAGGGTTTGTTCTTTTTCCTTTCCGGAGATTATAAATGAATGAGACCTTCTGTTTGATTGGAGCACCAGGTCCATGTGATCCCGGGTATACTTCCGCACACACTGCCCCCCCCCCGGGATCCATGGGCCATCACGCTGCCCTCGAGCACTCATCGTCAAACAGTAAGTTCGCGAAGGAGGGTCCCCATCAGGTAAGTTGGTATTTTATTTGGATGCCAGCGGCATACTCCGTAGGTACGCTGCCAACCGCAAAATCTGCCCCCTTAGATGGGGTAGAAGTAGAGAAGATGTTTCTACGTGTGTGTGGGGGGGGGGGGGGGGGGGTGTCCAAAACTAGGTGGTATCATAAATATAAGATAGTCCCTAATAAATCTAATAAAGATTTCAGGAGAAACTTCTTTACCCAGAGAGTGGCTAGAATGTGGAACTTGCTACCACAGGGAGCAGTTGTGGCGAATAGCATAGATGCATTTAAGGGGAAGCTAGATAAATACGTGAGGGAGAAAGGAATAGAAGGATATGCTGATGGGGTTGGATGAAGTAGGGTGTGAGGGGGCTTGTGTGGTGCATAAACATCGGCATAGATCAGTTGGGCCAAATGGCCTGCTTCTGTGCTGTAAAATCGATATAATTTGATCATGTAAACCCTAGTTCAATCATATTTATTAACTTCCTTCCACTTTTATTTGTTTAAGGATGAATGTCAATTAACTACATTTGAAATCTTTAATGCTTCTTAGTTATGACTAGTAGTGAATAGTTTAAGCCTGCAGATTGACCTGTAGCTATGAACTTAAAGTTGCAGTTGCTGCAGTCATCTGCTCATGGATATGGGTATAGTCAACTAAATTTCACTCAAAGGAAGAAAATACTTGCATTTCTATAGTGCTTTTCATGCCCTGAGGATATCTTTAAAATGCTTTACAGCCAATTAATTATTTTTGAAATGTAGTCACTGTTTTGAAGCCAAGCAAGGCAGTAACTTTGCACACACCAAGGTCCAGGTAATCTGTTTTGATGGTGTTGGTTGAGTGATTCTATTGGACACTGGGAGAACTCCCCATCTCTTCGAATAGTGCCATGGATCTCTTGCAAACAGGGTCTCTGAATAATTTCTCATCCGAAAGATGGTATCTCTGACAATGTCCCTCAGTGCTGCACTCAAGTGTCAGCCTAGATTATGTGCTCAGTTGTGGATTGCAGCTTTGAATCCATGGCCACCCGAGACTTCAAGGCAAGAGTGCTGCCACTGAGTCAAGCTGGGACACTGAGTTTACCTTTTGACAAATGGTATAAGTGAACAAACATCACATTTAAAAAATAATTTTTGATTACAAAAATAAATAATGCTAACAAGCAACCAGGATGAATAATGTAGGACGTAAGGTAAGAGATTTTTTTTTTTAATTTTGCTTGGTTTTAAACCAGTTTGGGCAGTTTAGGTGGTGAATGTCTGCCGGCTCTATGATCATGAAGATTCAGAGACATGCCAGATTCTGTCCACATGCAACCCATCTCAAGTAAGAATTGCTAGATAATGCTCCAGAGAAGATACACTGACAACTTCCCATTTGCCTTGGAACCCTGAGGCTGGGGTTAAAGTGGACTATTCAAAACCGGCTAACTCATTTTTGATCTTGACTTTTTTAACCTTTTCCATGGTCATCAGATTTCTTTGTTTTTCTTACTGACCTGTTACCTGTTTCAGTAAGCCAGGAGTGTTAAAGGTTTTTGCCATTGGCTACTTGGGTGCATGCTATGAAGCTTCAAGGCTCACATGAAGTTTAAATCATTATCCCCATTAACCTGGACACAATACTCCAGCTGGGGCCTAACCAGTGACTTATATAAATGTTTAGCATAATGTCCTTTTGTAATTTCTTCCTCTTCATAAAGCCAAGGACACAAGTGCTTTTTTTAAATAGCCTTCTCGACTTGTTCTGCCACCTTCAAAGATTTGTGTACATACACCCCCAGGTTTCTCTGTTCCTGCACCCCATTTAAAGTTGCAGGTTTGGGAGGTGCTGCCGAAGAAGTTGCTGCGGTGCATCTTGCAGATGGCACGCACTGCAGCCACGGTACGCCGGTGGTGGAGGGAGTGATTGTTTAAGGTGGTGGATGGGGTGCTTTATCCTGGATGGTGTCGAGCTTCTCGAGTGTTGTTGGAGCTGCATTCATCCAGGCAAGTGAGAGTATTCCATCACACTCCTTACTTGTGCCTTGTAGATGATGGAAAGGCTGTGGGGAGTCAGGAGGTGAGACACTCGCCGCAGAATACCTAGCCTCTGACCTGTTCTTGTTGCCACAGTATTTATATGGCTGGTCCAGTTGTTTCTAGTCAATGGTGACCCCCAGGATGTTGATGGAGGGGCATTCGGCGATGGTAATGCCGTTGATTGTTAAGGGGCGGTGGCTGGATTCTCGCTTGTTGGAGATAGTCATTGCCTGGTGCGAATGTTACCTGCCACTTATCAGCCCAAGCTTGAATGTCGTCCAGGTCTTGTTGCATGCGGGCATGGACTTCATTATCTGAGGAGTTGTGAATGCGGCTGAACACTGTGCATTCATCAGCGAACATCCCCATTTCTGACCTTATGTTGGAGGGAAGGTCATTGATGAAGCAGCTGAAGATGGTTGGGCCTAGGACACTACCCTGAGGAACTCCTGCATCGATGTCCTGGGGCTGTGATGATTGACCTTCCACCACCAGAACCATCTTCCTATGTGCTAGGTATGACTCCAGCCAGTGGAGAGTTTCCCCCTCGATTCCCATTGAATTCAGTTTTACTAGGGCTCCTTGATGCCACCTTCAGTCAAATGCTGCCTTGATGTCAAGGGCAGTCACTCACCTCGCCTCTGGAATTCAGCTCCTTTGACCATGTTTGGACCAAGGCTGTAATGAGGTCGGGAGCCAAGTGGTCTTGGCAGAGCCCAAACTGGGCATCAGTGAGCAGGTTATTGGTGAGTAAGTGCCGCTTGATCGCACTGTTGATGACACTTTGCATCATTTTGCTGATGATTGAGAGTAGACTGATGGGGTAGTAATTGGCCGGATTGGATTTGTCCTGCTTTCTGTGGACAGGACATACCTGGGCAGTTTTCCACATTGTCGGATAGATGCCAGTGTTGTAGCTGTACTGGAACAGCTTGGCTAGAGGCGTGGCTAGGTCTGGAGCACAAGTCTTCAGCATGATAGCCGGGATGTTGTTGGGGCCCAAAGCATTTGCTGTATCCAGTACACTCAGCCGTTTCTTGATATCATGTGGAGTGAATCAAATTGGCTGAAGACTGGTTTCTGTGATGGTGGGGACCTCGGGAGGAGGCCGATATGGGTCATCCACTCGGCACTTCTGGTTGAAGATGGTTGCAAACGCTTCAGCCTTGTCTTTTGCACTCGTGTGCTGGGCTGCACCATCATTGAGAATGGGGATATTCATGGAGCCTCCTCCTCCCGTTAGTTGTTTAATGATCCACCACCATTCACGACTCGATGTGGCAGGACTGCAGAGCTTTGATCTGATCCGTTGATTGTGGAATCGCTTAGCCCTGTCTATGGCATGCTGCCTCCGCTTTTTAGCATGCATGCAGTCCTGTGTTGAAGCTTCCCCAGGTCGGCACCTCATTTTTAGGTGAGCCTGGTGCTGCTCCTGGCATGCTCTTCTACACTCCTTATTGAACCAGAATTGGTCCCCTGGCTTAATGGTAATGGTAGAGAGTGTGATATGCCAGGCCATGAGGTTACAGATTGTGGTGGAATACAGTTCTGCTGCTGATGGCCCACAGTGCCTCATAGATGCCCAGTTTTGAGTTGCTAGATCTGTTCTGAATCTATCCCATTTAGCACGGTGGTAGTGCCACACAACACGATGGAGGGTGTCCTGAGTGTGAAGACGGGACTTCGTCTCCACAATGACTGTGCGGTAGTCACTGCTACCAATCTCTTAGGCAGTCCCTCGGAACCAAGGATGACTTGCTTCCACATTAAAAATGAGTTTGCAGGTGACTGATGAGTCTAATGCGGGACCTACAGTCTCTGTTACAGGTGAGGCAGACGGTGGTTGAAGGGGCGGGTGGGTGGGGTGCTTGGGCTGACGTGCGCTGCCTGCGCTTGGCTTCCGCTTGCTCCCGGCGAAGAGACTTGGTGTTCGGCACCTTCCCGGATGCTTCTCTTCCACTTTGTGCGGTCTTGGGCCAGGGATTCCCAGGTGTCGGTGGGGATGTTACACTTTTTCAAGGAGGCTTTGAGGGTGTCCTCGGAGTGTTTCCTCTGCCCACCTGTGGCTCTCTTGCCGTGTCAGAGCTCCGAATAGAGCGCTTGTTTCGGGAGTCTCGTATCGGACATGCGGACAATGTGACCTGTCCATCGGAGCTGATCGAGCGTGGTCAAAGCTTCAATGCTGGGGATGTTGGCCTGAGCAAGAACACTGACATTGGTGCGCCTATCCTGCCAATGGATTTGCAGGATCTTGCGGAGAAAGCGTTGGTGGTACCTCTCCAGTGCTTTGAGGTGCCTGCTGTACATGGTCCATGTCTCTGAGGCATACAGCAGGGCGGGTATCACTGCTGCTCTGTAGACCATGAGCTTGGTGCCGGGTTTGAGGTTCTGGTCTTCAAACACTCTCTTCCTCAGGCGACCGAAGGCTGCACTGGCACACTGAAGGCGGTGTTGGACTTCGTTATCGACGTCTGCCCTTGTTGACAGTAAGCTCCCGAGGTATGGAAAGTGGTCCACGTTGTCCAAGGCTTTGTCATGAATTTTGATAATCGGGGGCAGGTTGGTAGAGGACCTTTTGTCTTACGGATGTTTAGTGTGGGGCCCATGCTCTCGTACGCTTCGGCGAAGGTGTTGACGATGGTTTGGAGTTCGACCTCCGAGTGAGCGCAGACGCAAGCATCGTCTGCATACTGTAATTTGACGACAGAGGATGGGACTAACTTGGATCTGGACTAGAGATGACGGAGGTTGAACAGTTTCCTGTTCGGTAAATTAGCTCCACTCCAGTGGGGAGCTTATCGAGGGTGAGATGGAGCATTGCAGCAAGGAAGATCAAGAAGAGCGTTGGTGCAATGACACAGCCTTGTTTGACCCCGGTTCGTACGTGAATTGGGTCTATGGTGGAACCGTTGGTCAGGATCATGGCTTGCATGTCGTCGTGAAGCAGGCGGAGGATGGTGACAAACTTTTGAGGGCAGGCGAATTTGAGGAGGACACTCCATAATCCCTCACGGTTGACAGTGTCAAAGGCCTTTGAGATCAAAGAAGGCCATGTACAGTGGTTGGTGCTGTTCCCTGCATTTCTCTTGTAATTGACGTGCAGTGAAGATCATGTCCATTGTGCCCCTTAGTGGGCAGAATCCGCATTGCGACTCTGGGAGGAGCTCTTCGGCCACTGGGAGAAGGCGATTGAGGAGGATTCTTGCGATGACTTTCCCTGTGGCAGCAGCATGGACCAGCTGTGGGGTCGGGGCCCAGGGAAGGTGCGGCACGGGCCAACAATGAGGTCGGGAAGACCACAATGGATCCTACGGAACCCAGGTGAAGGAGGGAGGAAGATAGTAGGAGTATGCTTGTGTATGTGTGCTAGGCCGTTGTCGCAGAGCCTGGTCTCCAATCGTCTTGGATATCCTTGCCATTGGACCAAGATCTTGCTCTGTCAAGCCCGTGTGGTAGCTGGTGTGCAACGGCCACCTAACGTTAAAAGAATTCACGTACAGGCATCTTTCACCCTTTTTAAAATGAAGTTCGGGACCTGGAACGTCAGGACCCTCATGGACAACCCCAACAGTGACGGACCGGAAAGCCGTACTGCTATTGTTGCCCGGGAGCTCAGATGTTTTGACATTGACATCGCCACCCTAAGTGAGACCCAGCGGGCAGGGGAAGGCCAGCTCAAGGAGCAAGGTGGTGACTGCTACCAATACTGTCATGGACAGATGCATCTGCGACAGGTAGATTGGTGAGGACGAGGTCAAGTAGGTTTTTCCCCTTGTGTTGGTTCTCTCACCACCTGTCGCAGTCTTAGATTGGCAGCTAGGTCCTTCATCCACTCTTGGTGATGGACATTGAAGTCCCCCACCCAGAGTACATTCTGTGCCCTTCCTACTCTCGGTGCTTCTTCCAAGTGGTGTTCAACACGGAGGAGTACTGAGTCATCAGCAGGAGGTTTCCTTGCCCATGCTTGACCTGAAGCCATGAGACTTCATGGGGTCTGGAGTCAAATGTTGACAACTCCCAGGGCCACTCCTTCCCGACTGTATACCACTGTGCCGCCACCCCTGGGACAGGGATGGTGATGAAGGAGTTTCAGATGATTTGAGTATGACTGTCAGGCTGTTGCTACAGCTTTCCCAATTTTGGCACACAAGTCCCCAGATGTTGGTGAGGAGGACTTCGCAGGGTCGACTGGGCTGGGTGTGCTGCTGCCGTGTAGCCGGTGCTGAGGTCGATGCCGGATGGTCTGTCCGGTTTCATTCTTATTATCGTGTTTCATAACGGTTTGTTACTGAGTAGCTTGCTAGGCCAGTAGTGGTGCTGTCAAGCCACTCTTGGTGATGGACATTGAAGTACATTCTGTGCCTTGCTGCTCAGTGGCAATTAAGAGGGCATTGCTGTGGGTCTGGAGTCACATATAAGTAAGGACATTAGTGAACTAGATGGGTTTTTACGATTTACTATTACTGATTTATTTTATTTAAATAACTGAATTTAAATCCCCAGCTGCCATGGTGGGATTTGAACTCGCATCATTAGTCCAGACCTTTGGATTACAGTGACATTACCACTATGCTACCGTTCCTTGTGGCAATGTGCATCTTTTTGATGGTATGGCTGAGATCAGGAACTTGGCATGTAGAGAGTTGTGGATTTAAACAACATTCAAATACAACAGCACATTTTGTATACCTAGGTGCTTTGCTCACCATTACTCAAAACAATAATTTGTACATGAAGTCTGTTAGCAAAAGGCACATGCCTATTGATACATTGCAATCTACAGTAAAAACTATATGTTCATATTGCAAACTAGGGGAAAATATAAAGTATTTCTGAAAATGTGCTGTCGTTGTACTAATTGAATAAATTTGCTTTCAGAGCTCTATCAACTAGTACCAGTGGGCTCCAGAGAATTTAGACAAGATATTTTGAAAATTCTCAATTCTTCTTGCCTGGAGACTTCATCCAGCGCTAACTTCACCTATTTGAAAGCTAGTATGGTTCGCAACGAAAGACTAGAAAAAGAGGTTGGTATATATCATTTTGATTTAATTTTTTATTGCATATGTTCTTTCCAGGTTGCGCCCATGTGAGTGAAATGTATTTTTTAATATTTCTAGTACATGGAAAAAAGGAAGGAGCTGAGAAAGGAGGGTCGTACTGAAAAGGAGTTGGCAGAATCGTATGCATTCTTGCTTATTGACAAATCACGGGTGTGTATCGCTCATCTTTATTTTAAGTGAAATTTTTGAAATTAGCCTGTTGAGTGCTGCTTTTGTATTCCGACGTATAGTGCCGCCGATCCACCTTTCTGCAGTTGAAATTTGCAAAACGGGCACATGTTTCAATGTTTAGTTCTCAACACATTCACGTGCATCATTTCAACTATGTTACCAAGGGCCTAAGCGCTCTAATTCCCTGCCGAAACCTCTCCACCTCGCTACCTCTCTTTCCTCCTTTAAGATGCTCCTTAAAACCTACCTCTTTGATCAAGTCACCTGCCCTAATTTCTCCTTATGTGGCTCAGTGTCACAAACTTTTTGTCTTTTAATACTCCTGTGAAGCACCTTGGGATGTTTTACTACGTTAAAGGTGCTATATAAATACAAGTAGTTGTTGTTATGAACATGTCTGAGTCAATATTATTGGACTTTAATCACCACTTGTATTGCACTACCCCATAAATTGCATAGGAGAGCTTTAACTTAAATTTGAGATGAGTTTTCTTTGTTTTAATCCCGTGCTCTGATGACAAACCAATTCAAAAGACTAGTATTTGCATATAACTTCAGCAAGCAGTGTGACAAAACTGAGTGCAAATCGACACATACCAATAAATGACTGCACTCAGCAAGTGGAAGTATCCACTTTGAAACTTTTTAACAGTAAAGATAAAGGGCCGTATTTTCCGATCGAAGGCTTCCCGGGTGCGGAGACCTCCGATCTGGAAAAAAATCTACGGACTTACCTGAGGGCTCCCGAGGTCCGGACACCTCCGCTCCTGGGCCTCTCCAACTCTAAATGCGCAGGGCCTACGTATCCCAGAGGTGCATGCAGTTCGCAAGTGTCCCTGGGATCACGTGGGCCAGGGGGAGCCAATAGCAGAAGGGAATCTCCCTTCATACACTTGACAGATAGACCTGTCATATATATGAATGGAGATCACCCCAAAAACACTTTAAAACATTAAATCAGATTTTAGAAAATATATCATTTTTTAAAAATTAGTTGAAATTACAATAAATTAAATATTTAATTACTTTTTTCAAAAAATTTAATTTTTGTTTAAGTTTTTTACAGGACTAAAAAACTTAGCTTTTTAAAAAATACTTTTAAATGATAAATGAGTGAAAAAATTTTAAAAACTTTTTTCAAATCTTATGCTGGTAAAAGCAGGCCTTACGCCTGCTTTTATCAGGTGTAAGATTTCTAAGGGTTTTCAGCGGGCGGAGGTTCTGCAGAAAGCGGAACTATCCGCCCGCAGAGGCCCTTCGCCAGGGCAGGTGTCCGATCTTGACAGATCGGAAATGCCGGTTTTCAGCGCTTGGCATGACTGAAACCGGCATTTCCGATGTCCCTACGGGTGTGCACACCTGTAGTGATCGGAATATACGGCCCAAAATACTGTTGTAGGTTGTCTATACCAATGTACCTATTGTCTGTTAAGTGGAGTGCATTTACCCAATTGAAAATCTGGAATTGCATACCAATTACTATTCATTTAAGCATCCATCACACATTTTAGGGGTGAAGCCTAGCTTGGTTGGTTCTGCAACAATCATCTATGCACATAAATATGTCATGATGTTGCAGGTAAGAGGTGCTGCACGTGGTTTGCTCATGTTTCGTATGAAGTCCAGGTCCAGTGCCATGGTTGCAGTTTGTTTTCCCAGCTAAAATTTGCATTCGCTGCTCCTCATGTTGCTACTAAATTCCCCCATGTTTGCTGACCTCAATCTGTTACTGCGTCATTAATTAAAAAGTATAAAAACTATTCTCCACCCCACTATTTTCTTCTTTCTAAAGTCTTGGAATGTATTTTTGCTTTAATTTTACTCCATTGCTCCCTGTTTTGAGGCTTTCCAAATCAAACTTCTGCCCCACCCACAATACTAAGACCATGCTGATCAAATTTATTAACATCCAGCTTGCTGTCCCTCCTCATCTTTGACCTCCCTGCAGTCAACAACTTCTATCCTCTAGTCTCCCTCACAGTCATGGCACTCCTGTCTCATGGTATCACTCATACTGTTGCATCATAACCACTACATTACCTTCAATGCCTTCTCCTCCAGTGCCCTCGTGGCCACCTCTAATGTACTTTTTGCGATCCAAGATTGGAGAACAACTTAGCGACATAATTCAGAAGGATGGCATCTGACTACTTTCAACTTTACTCACCATCCACCCCAGGACTGTTGTCACTCTACAATTGCCTATCTGGCATGAAGACATGGATGAGCCAAATTGTCCTCCAGCAAAACCGAAGGCATCTATTTCTGCTACTGAAAACACCTGCATTCCTCCATCGACTTCCCTGGCCACCACCTTGGAATAAGCCTAAAGGTGCTCATTCCTCGACATTGCTTTCTCCCCTACATTTTTTTCCCCTCTCGCTCCAATGCCTGCCCCTCCCCTCTCTTTGGCTCCCTGTACCCCAGGGAATTGGCTTCAAGACTGTTCATCATCTCACCCTCCGCAATCTTCTCCAATTATGTCCCTTTGAACACCCTCTGCTCCCATGAAACCTGCATGTTTCGCCTTTCACAGCTGTTTCTTCAAGCACTCTCTCTGCTCTGTACCTGTTGCTTCTATATCACCCTGCTAAGTGCTTTGAAGCATCTCTCTCTGACAAATGCTATAGAATTGTATTAGTCACTGATCCTTCAGAGCAACAATGTGAAATAAATTCAGTCTGTCTGCCGATGCGCAAAGAAGATTGGCTGGGGAAAGCGAGCAAAGCTATACAGCCAATCCTGTGCTCACTAAACCCTTTAGGGAACATTAAACTGGCAAAATGAATGAGCATACAAGAGGACAGAGCACAAATCATAATTTTATACTCGGTGCAGTGTATGTTCCCTCTTCTGAGCTGTGGTAATGTGATGTAATTTGGTACTGACCACACAAAATATTTCATTAAAACAAAATTTAAAAACTTTGTCTCCACATTTGGTTCAGCATCTGTGCACCAACATCTGCAAAAGACTTTAAAAACTGGACAAAATACAATAGCAAATCAAGAGGCACTCAAGATTGTTTAAATGCTTTTCAGCAAAGCATGACAATCTGCTTGTCATTAAGGGGGCTAAAGTTAGATCTGGATTAAATTCAGGCTAATATAGGGCAAAATGGTAATGTTTGACTGGACAACATGACAGTAGTTTACTACACCAACCCCATTCCCTTTGCCAGGACATATACCCAAAGGTGTTTCAAGAAATTTTTCAGGATTTAGGGATGCCTGGAAATAGATCTATTTGCCTTGTAGACATGATTTCTGCTTGAAAATGAAGGCCACCTCAGCCTGGAGGCCTGATAGTCTCCTTTACCTGGATACATTTCTGATAGAGTAATTCAAAAGATTCATGGAGATGGAGTAATTTTGGTTTCCTTGTTTAGTTCCTGCAGTGCATCTAGTGATTTGTCTGTTTCAGTTTTGCTTCATGGACAAAATAGATTGGTGCAGGTCCTGGAGCTTTGTATGTCATAGAAGATCATGTGTGGCACTGCTATTTACAATGTCATGACAACATTTATAGATGCATGCATAACATTTGACGTCCCCAGAATCGGCCAGGTAAGCTTTATTCCTACAGTGTGTGGAGGATGCATATAGTTAAAACCCTACAAAGTAGGTAATCTATATTTTGTTGTTTTATTTATATATCTTAATGAATCAATGGCTTTTCAATAACCACTTTTTTTCCTGCTAGATTCCCATTATTTGTGAGAGAGGGTTGCCTGTGGGGAACTCCAAAGTAACAATTCTCGGAAATCCTACAATGGGTAAAAAAAAGTATTTCTTCACTGAAGCAGTAATTGGTATTTTTAAAAGATGTATAGTGTTGTATAATTATGTTGCTTAAGTTCTTACTGGAAATATTGAGTATTTAAATTTTCTCAGATTATCCTAATGGAAACCTTTGAAACAACAACTGAGGATTTAATGATTTTTTTCCCCCCCTCCACCAGGCATTTATCTTTCAAAATACTGTGACATACTTCAGCCCAATCCTTTGGATAGTGGAAGGAAAGCAGAGATAATCATTTTCAAAATCATAAAGGTAATGTCTGACTTAATTTCTTTTTAAGGCAGCTGTTTTGTCTATTGTTTTAATTTTCACTTCTCTTTTCACACCCAGCCACCGCCCCAACTTCAACTTCATTCCTGTGCAATAAAATGTACTTTTCTATATATTTTAATGTTCGTCTGCAGAAGACCGAGGAATAAAGATTTCAGTGTTCAAGCACAACATGTGGTGGAATGGTGATGCTGTACAGGAGGACTATGCAACAGATTACAGGTTCTCCTTGTCATTTTTGATGTGGTGATTTGCTGGCCATCAGAGGAAAGGCAGTGAGTGGAGGCTAGGTGTTGGTCCTAGGTCATGTAAAAAGGGCAGGTCATATTTCTGTGATCAGTTTGGAGCAGTATTGCCAGAGGGCTGGGAACGGATCCCTGTCCAATTGCTCATTTGAAAATGGTGCGCCATTTAACACACACAGCTAATTTTGACTTGTTTAATTTTAATTTTTCAGGGAAGGGTAAAAGCTGTGTTTGATAACACCACCAAGAATTTCACTCCTCCAACACCGAAGCACGATTGCCACGTTTTTAGAAACCTTAACCGGGTCATTTCGCTGTTCACTTACAGAGCATTTGATCTTACACAGGTACATTTTGAAAACCCTACAATGTATTGTAAAGACAGTATACATTGTTATTTCCATTCCTTGAAATAATAAGCGTTTGACTTTATCTGTTGGCACTTCCTGAAAAGTGAGAATTCAGTTTACTGTTGATTCAGATGTGATCTAAGCTAACATAGAGAAATGCACTTTGTTCTTTTTGCTTCATCAGCTAATAACATTTGTCACTTTTTAATTTTTCAGTTTTATCTTTATGAATTTGGAAATGAAGGCATAAGGCAGTACCCAAGGCATGTTTGCCCCTATGCTGTGGTATCCTTCGTTTACAAGGAAAATAAAATTCCCAAAATACCCAAACCAATTGTGCTCGGGTAAGTAAAGTGTGTGTGTGTTTGTTTTAAACCTACTATCTGAAAAGGGACTTCTAGCGAGTAATGCACAGTATCAGCCCATGCAATCAAGTATTTTGTAACTTTATTTGTGCTTTGGTTCCATCTGTCTGGAAAAAAATATCGCCTTAAATGAGATCAGCTGAGTGAGCGCAGATGAGGGATTGAACCTTGGATCTTCTGTAGCTCAGTACCACACTGGGTAGTGAATTAACACATTGAGATGTAATTTATATTTATGGATTTTTTCCATCATACTTTAACACTTCCTGTTATGTTTCTTTGCTTTTATTTCCAATTAACCTGTTTAGTCTAAAACTGGCACAGCTGTGAAATAGTGGTATTTTGGAATGCTGAGCTCTCTGGGTCATATGGTTTAATCTTACAAAAACACCAGCTACAGGAAACTTTGTGCTATCCGGCACCGACGGGACCGAGCTGTTGCCGTCCCATCAAAACTGCCGGACAAACCAGCGCTAATTTTGAAACATACGGAGATTTTGAGCTCCGTATCTGGCAACAAACCCTGTTGCTTAGCTTCTAAACAGTTGGCCGTACCTTGCAAGCGTCTCTGTAGCTTAGCAACAGCTTCAGCGAGACCTTGCAGAGCCTGACTGGTGGGGGGGAAAAAAAAGCAACGAAAAGAAAAAAAAAACTAACGAAACGGCTCCTCATTTTTGCCGGTGGCTCGAGCATTCCGGGCAGTTAACCTCCGGATAAACCAAAGTTTCCTGTAGTTCCTAACTTAAACATTTAATAACTTCTCTGGTTCAACAAATCTTTACATTACTAAAGATGTTTGTCAACTACTTGTTACAAAACTGATCTCTTGCCAGTATTTTTGCCAAAACGGGACTTATGGTGGACTAAGACCTTAATGCTAAGGGTTTTTAAAAGTATTAAGGTTATTGATTTGAAATCTTCATTTATTAACTTACTAGCTGGAGTGCCCGGCGGTGCCCATGGTTTTTTGAGGGCACGTTGTTGTTGGAAGAGAGAGAGACTGGGGGGGAGAAGAGAGCGACTGGGGGGAAGGGGCAGAGAGCAACTGGGGGGGTGGGGGGAGAGAGACGGGGGGGGGGGGGGGGGAGGAGGAGAGAGCGACGGGGGGGGGGGGGGAGGGAGGAGGAGGAGGAGAGAGCGACGGGGGGGGGGGGAGGAGGAGGAGGAGGAGGATGAGAGCGACGGGGGGGGGGAGGAGGAGGAGGAGAGAGAGCGACGGGGAGGAGGAGGAGGAGGAGGAGGAGAGAGCGACGGGGGGGGGGGAGGAGGAGGAGGAGAGAGCGACGGGGGGGGGAGGAGGGAGGAGAGAGCGACGGGGGGGGGGGAGGAGGAGGAGAGAGCGACGGGGGGGGGAGGAGGAGGAGAGAGAGCGACGGGGGGGGGGAGGAGGAGGAGAGAGCGACGGGGGGGGGGAGGAGGAGGAGAGAGCGACGGGGGGGGGGAGGAGGAGGAAGAGAGCGACGGGGGGGGGGGGAGGAGGAGGAGAGCGCGACGGGGGGGGGTGGGGAGGAGGAGAGAGAGCGCGACGGGGGGGGGAGGAGGAGGAGAGAGCGACGGGGGGGGGGAAGGAGGAGAGAGCGACTGGGGGGGGGGGGGAAGAGAGGGGGGGGAGGGGAGGAGAGAGCGACTGGGGGGGGGGAAGAGAGGGGAGGGGGGAGGGGAGGAGAGAGCGACTGGGGGGGGGAAGAGAGAGAGAGAGACTGCTGGATTTAGTTCGGGATTAGCCTGGAGAGATAGGGGGGGAAGGAGCGCCTCAGGCCCTGCGAAGGAAGGAAGAAGGCGAGCTCTCCCACCCTCTAACTCTTTCCCCTCCCCCCCCCCCCCCCCCCCGTCTCTCCCTGCTTTACTCACCCTTCCCTCCCCCTCCCTCCCTTCCCCCCCCCCCCCTCTCTCTTCCTCTGAGCCCGGGTGCGGATCAGGGCCGGCCGGTGCGCAGCCGAGCGCGTGAGGCCCGGCCCGACTCTCAGGTCCCGCTCCGGGCCGCCGCCGACGTTCGCAGCGCTCAGTCTCCTGCCCCACCAGCCTTTACCAAGATGGAGGCGATGGCTACGCTCGGCTCAGTCCTGCCGCGCCAGCCTTTACCAAGATGGCGGCGACCGCGGGCCGCTGGTTTGGAATCGGGCCCAGCGGGGACGGGCGGTGTCCTAGCTCGGGCGTGGCTGGCGAGGAGAGTTCGAGGCCTGCAGGCAGCTCATCCACCGCCGAGGGGGGGGGGAAGCCCGAGTCCCCTTTGCAAAAGGATTTTTTTTTCTGTTAAAACCAACTTTTTTTTTTTGCTGGAAATCTATATTTCAAAATAAACACATAGAAAGTGGGAAAAATAAATCAATAGTTAGGAATCAAGATGGCGGCCACTCACCTCAGCTCCGCAGGATTAGGCCCGCCCACACACGCAATGAAACGCCCCCCGTGACGCACCGATTGGTCAACCATCACATCACTCAACGCTATCCCCTGTAGGATGGCCTGCCTGCGCACACAATGAACCCCCCCCCCCCCCCCCGTTATGCACCAATTGGTGAACCATCACGTCACTCAACACTATCCCTTGTACGATTGGTGAACCATCGCGTCACTCAACGCTAATGAGCGGAATTTTGCCGTTTTTTGAACCTTTGTAAAATTGTTCGACCAAAAAGTAAATACGCCTATTAGACTTCCCTAATGATAAGCTTTCTTTTGATATAACATATGTGTAGGTATGCTCTCTAACTTTTGATTGTATAGCCGGACAGACAGACAGACAGACCAGTCCCCATCCACCACCACCCTCCTCCGCCTGGCTGAACTTGTTCTCGCATTGAACAACTTCTCCTTTAACTCCACTCATTTCCTCCAAATCAAAGGTGTTGCCATGGGTACCCGCATGGGTCCTAGCTATGCCTACCTTTTCGTGGGCTATGTGGAACAATCTTTGTTCCAGTCCTACTCGGGTCCCCTCCCTCACCTTTTTTTTCCCGATACATTGATGACTGTATCGGTGCCGTTTCCTGCTCTCGCCCCGAACTTGACAATTTCATTCACTTTGCCTCCAATTTCCACTCTTCCCTCACCTTCACATGGTCCATCTCTGACTCTTCCCTTCCCTTCCTCGACTTCTCCGTCTCCATCTCTGGGGATCGGTTATCGACCAATATTCACTACAAGCCCACTGACTCCCACAGCTACCTGGACTACACTTCCTCCCACCCCGCCTCCTGTAAGGACTCTATTCCATTCTCCCAGTTTCTCCGTCTCCGCCGTATCTGCTCCGACGACGCCACCTTCCACACCAGTGCTTCAGACATGTCTTCCTTTTTCCGCAAATGAGGATTCCCTTCTACCGTGGTTGACACTGCCCTCGACCATGTCAGTTCTATCTCCCGCACTTCTGCCCTCACCCCTGCCCCTCCCTCCCGGAACCACGATAGGGTTCCCCTTGTCCTCACCTTTCACCCCACCAGCCTCCACATTCAACGGATCATCCTCCGGCATTTCCGCTACCTCCAAAGTGATCCCACCACCAAACGTATCTTCCCCTCCCCTCCCCTTTCAGCATTCCGTAGGGACCGCTCCCTCCGAGACACCCTAGTCCACTCCTCTATCACCCCAAACAGCCCTTCCCCTTCGCCTGGCACCTTCCCGTGCAAGCGGAGGAGATGTAACACCTGCCCCTATACCTCCCCCCTTCCCACTGTCCAGGGCCCCAAACACCCTTTCCAGGTGAAACAGCGATTTACTTGTACTTCTCGCAATCTAGTACAGGTAGACTATCCTTTATCCGAAAACCTCGGGACCAGCCGTGTTTCGGTTTTCGGAAAATTTCGGATTTCGGAGGGGGGGGTCGGCGGGGGTCGTGGTCCGCGGGGGGTCGTGCGCATGACTTACGCTGACCCTCTGCTCAGCGTAAGTCGTGCGCCACTCTGGTCATGTCGTGCGCACGACTCACGCTGACCGAAAAAACCTTCGGTTTTTAGAGGGTTTCGGTTTTCGGAAGTTCGGATAAAGGGTAGTCTACCTGTATACTGTATTCGCTGCTCACGATGCGGTCTCCTCTACATTGGGGAGACCAAACGCAGATTGGGTGACCGCTTTGCGGAACACCTCCGTTCAGTCCGTAAGGGTGCCCCGAGCTTCCAGTCGCCTGTCATTTTAATTCACCGCTCCATTCCCACTTGGACCTCACCGTCCTTGGCCTCTTGTATTGTTCCACGGAAGCTCAACGTAAACTCGAGGAACAGCACCTCATCTTCCGATTAGGCACTCTGCAGCCTTCCGGACTCAATATCGAGTTCAACAATTTCAGATCATAACCTTGGCCCCTATTACATTTTTTCTGGTATTTTTCCACTCCTTTTCCCCCCCACCCCCTTTCCTTTTGTTTCTCTCTCACACCTGGCAGCTATCTCTTGCCCTGCCAGTACACTTCTCACCTAATCTCAGCCTATTACCATCTCGTCTAGCTTCGTATACCTTTTATTGTCTCTTTGACTTTTGTTTCTTTCACTTTTGTCCGATCGCAGCCCTGCCTTCGATCTATTGAAAAATTTCAAGCAGTTTAGCGGATTCTTGTACAAAGTTTTTCTTTAATTTAGATTTACATGAAAATTGAAACAACTCGTGTTGAAAGCGAATAGTGTCTGCACTCACCAAGTAACTTCAGTTGTGAAGTATGTAGGTCTGTAAATATTTTTCGTATGCCAGTCAGACCCACTTTAAATTCTTTGGCTTTAAGAGTATTTTAATTTTTAATATTAAAGTCATAAGTATAAATGGGACAGAATTGGGCAGAGAGCTGAAGATGCTGGGTTATGTGCTGGAAGCAGACCTGGTGTCTGCAGTTAACCTGCACTTTCTTATCCCCTTTACCATGGGATATGTGTGTCTTTGTTCATCATGCAAACTGTTTTTACTGAGGTGGGCGCAATAACTTGGTGCCCATTTTTCAAAAAGTATGAAGGACTTGGGGCTCTGAAAAGACTATGGGTAAGCATCATGTGATGTGACGTACTGAACTGTACATACCAGGAAGGTCTCAGTTTTGATCCCTGGTCGGCACTGTTATTGCTTTCCATTGCGATAAATATAATTGGTCTCTGCATTCCTGGTAAGAGATCTGAGCTTGGTTGCACTGCTCTGCACCGCTGAATCGCTTGCCAGTTGCTATTGTCTAAGCTTTTAAATGAAAAAAGCAGCTCTTGTTTGTGGAACTGTATTACAGTGACAATCGCTGCCTTCAGCAGGGAGAGAGAAAGAGAATCAAATGTAGGAATTTTCTCTCAGGTTGAAGATTTTTCTTTATTTAAAAATAAACAAAAACAAAACTGGGTTTTCGTTTTGAGGAACATATGATAATGCTCCTTTTGTATAAAGTTTTAGTTGCTTTTAGGTGTTGGAGCTCGGTTAAAGTAGCCCATACTGCCATTGGAGGTAATAGATCTAAAGGTATTTATATGTCAAAGGAATGCAGTTGATGGCCAGAACCAGGGTATCCCTTTGTAGGCTGCACTCCACAGCATAAGCACCCTCGTTTAGAGAGCCAATGTATATACATTTGGGTTAAGAGACCAGTTTCAGTAATGTAAATGCAGGAAGCTGGTCCCCAAGCTTGCAGTGTACATGGTAATGGATCTCTGCATTAAACAGCAGGTACCAATGTGGCTAGTTAAAAAGGCAAGTGTGCTGGATGGCGTTTGCTTTCTCCCAATGGTAATTGATAATGCAAACAAATGATCTGAGTAGAATGGTGAATTTATATATCTGCTATGCTGTGAGATTTGACTAGCAAGTTTCTGTTTCTTAAATTGAAGATTTTTTTCAAATCTGGAAGGATTTCTCTTGTTTCCAAAACATCATCTGTGTTCCTACAAAATAATGGAGAATGCAATTAACAATAGGACGAGTTTGGGGCTGCTATTCATTACTCTTGCACTTGCCCACAGACTTTCTATGGGATTTTGCATTGGAACTTACTGTAAATTAGAGACCCAAAATCGTGCAGCCCCCTCTACCGGGGATCTGGTACCTGTGTGAACAAGGCAAGCAACTGTGTATCTCCTTAACCAATTGGATTGAAGAATTGTTAATGAGCAGTGCAGAGTCTGAACCAGGATGTCAGTTAGAATATGAAAGTGAAATAGAGAGGGAACAAAAGATTGGATTAAGGGAGAGAAAAAGATTTTTTTTTTTGAATAATGGGTTCATTTTTTTAAGTCTCCAACAATAATTAAAATCTGAAGACTCCACACTTGTGTTAATTGTTAGACTAATGCTGAAGCCGAAAGCAAAAGACTCATGTCAGATTAAGGGAGTGGTATGTTTGGAGCCTGTTGGGCATGTTCAGTGGAACTTGTATTTATTTAGTGCCTTTTGACGTAATAAAACTCACTACACACTTGGTTTGAGTATAAAGCAAGGCTTTAATCAACTTGTTTCAGAACATGGAGGTCTAGTTGTACTTCACTAGTTCCTGTCTTACAAAATGTCCCTGAGCAAGCTGGGCCCACGCCCGAGTATTTATACTCCTTGGACGGCGCCACCAGCTGGATAGTTTCTTTATGATGATGAGATTTATAACACCTTTAACGTAGTAAAACATCCCAAGGCACTTCACAGGAGTATTAGAAGACAAAATTTGACACCGAGCCACGCAAGGAGAAATTAGGGCAGGTGACCAAAAGCTTGATCAAAGAGGTAGGTTTTAAGGAGCGTCTGAAAGGAGGAAAGAGAGGCGAAGCGGTTTAGGCAGGGAAATTCAGAGCTTGGCCTGGGCAACAGAAGGCACGGCCACCAGTGGTTGAGCAATTATAATTGGGGATGCTCAAGAGGGCAGAATTAGAGGAGCGTAGATATCTCGGCGGGGTGGGGGGGGGGCGGGGTTTGAGAACAAGGATGAACATTTTGACATTGAGACGTTGCTTAACTGAGAGCCAATGTAGGTCAGCAAGCACAGGGGCTATGGGTGAACAGGACTTGGTGCGAGTTAGGACAGGGGCAGCCAAGTTTTGGAACATTTCAAGTTTTCGTAGGGTAGAATGTGGGAGGCCAGCCAGGAGTGCGTTGGAATAGTCAAGTCTAGAGGTAACAAAGGCATGGATGAGGGTTTCAGCAGCGGATGAGCTGAGGCAAGGCCAGAGACATGCGACATTAGAGGTGGAAATAGGTGGTCGTAGTTATGCTGCGGATATGTGGTCGGAAGCTCATTTCAGGTTTAATATGACACCAAGTTTGCAAACAGTGTGGTTCAGCCTCGGACAGATGTTGGGGAGAGGGATGGAGGCAGTGGCTAGGGAACAGAGTTTGTAGTGAGGACTGAAAACAATGGCTTTGGTCGTCCCAATATTTAATTGAAGAAAATTTCTGTTCATCCAGAACTGCATGTCGGACAAGCAGTCTGACAATTTAGAGACCGTGGCGGGGTCGAGAGAAGTGGTGGTGAGGTAGAGCTGGGTGTCGTCAGCGTACATGTGGAAACTGACGCCGTGTTTTCTGATGTCGCCAAGGGGCAACATGTAGATGAGAAATAGGAGGGGGCCAAGGATAGATCCTTGGGGGACACCAGCTTGTTGAAGTATGAATTAGGGAGAAGTAGTCATGTTGTTGCTGTGCTTGGCTGCTATGTGAATGTTTAGCTCTTCCCTATGTTGATTTTTGAATGAGATCACTCATGCCCCCCCCCCCCCCCCCCCAAAGATAGATAAAATTGTACCATTTATCATGTATTGTTTCCCCCCTCTCTTCCTCCCGAAATGCATCACTTTACTTTTTTCTATGTTGAATTTCATCTGTCATGTGACCGTGCATTCCACCAGCCTGTCTATGTTCTCTTGAAGTCTATTACGATCTTCCTCAGTGTTTACTACACTTCCAAGTTTTGTCATCTGCAAATTTTGAAATTGTGCCCTGTACCTCCAAGTCATTGATGTATATCAAAAACAGCAGTGGTCCTAGTACTGAACCCTGGGGAACACCACTGTATACCTCCCTCCAGTCCAAAAAACAGCCATTCACCACAACTCCGTTTTCTATCCCTTAGCCAATTTTGTATGCATGCCGCTACTGCCCCTTTTATCCCATGGGCTTCAATTTTGCTAAAACGTACTTTATCAAACATCTTTTGAAAGTCCATATACACAACATCAACTGCACTGCCCTCATCCATCCTCTGTTACCTCATCAAAAAACTCAAGTTAGTCAAACACGATTTGCCCTTAACAAATCTGTGCTGGCTCTCCTTTATTAGTTCATGCTTGTCCAAGTAGTTGTTAATTTTACATAAAAACATAAGAAATAGGAGCAGGAGTAGGCCAATCGGCCCCTCGAGCCTGCTCCGCCATTTAATAAGATCATGGCTGATCTGATCCTAACCGCCAATCTACTATCACAGAACCATCTCCTGAATCTAACAGAATTAGACACACGAAATAGGAGCAGGATCAGGCTACACGGCCCCTGGGCCCGCTCCGCTACCCACAGGGCCATGACCGATCCGAACCTAGACTCATGTCCAAATTCCTACCCGCTCCCCGTAACCCTTAATTCCCTTTACTTCTAGGAAACTGTCTATTTCTGTTTTAAATTTATGTAATGATGTTGCTTCTACAGCTTTTTGGGGCAGCATATTCCATGGACCTACCACCCTCCTGAGTGAAGTAGTTCCTCCTCATCTCAGTTTTGAAAGAGCAGCCCCTTATTCTAAGACTATGCCCCCTAGTTCTAGTTTCACCCATCATCGGGAACATCCTCCCCGCATCCAGCCGATCCAACCCCTTCACAATCTTATATGTTTCAATAAGATCGCCTCTCATTCTTCTGAACTCCAATGAGTAGAGTCCCAATCTACTCAACCTCTCCTCATATGTCCATCCCCTCATCCCCGGGATTAACCGAGTGAACCTTCTTTGTACTACTCGAGAGCAAGTATGTCCTTTCTTAAGTATGGACACCAAAACTGTACGCAGTATTCCAGGTGCGGTCTCACCAATACCTTGTACAACTGAAGCAATACATCCCTATTTTTATATTCTATCCCCCTAGCAATGAAAGCCAACATTCCATTGGCCGCCTTAATCACTTGCTGCACCTGCATACTAACCTTTTGAGTTTCGTGCACCAGGACCCCCAGATCCATTTGTACTTCAGTACTTTCCAGTTTCTTGCCATTAAGATAATAGCTTGCTCTACAATTTTTCCTGCCAAAGTGCATAACCTCACACTTTCCAGTATTGTATTCCATCTGCCAAATCTCTGCCCACTTACTTAGCCTGTCTATGTCCCCTTGCAGGTTTTTTATGTCCTCCTCACTCACTACTTTCCCTCCCATCTTAGTATCATCTGCAAACTTTGATATGTTACACTCGGTCCCCTCCTCCAAATCGTTAATATAGATTGTAAAGAGTTGGGGACCCAGCACCAACCCCTGCGGAACACCACTGGTTACTGATTGCCATTCTGAGAATGAACCATTTATCCCAACTCTCTGCCTTCTGTTAGATAGCCAATCCTCTATCCATGCCAGAATATTACCCCCAATCCCATGATTTTTTATCTTAAGCAATAATCTTTTGTGTGGCACCTTGTCAAATGCCTTTTGGAAGTCTAAATACACTATGTCCACTGGTTCCCCTTTATCGACCCTATATGTTACTTCCTCAAAGAACTCCAGCAAATTTGTCAAACATGACTTCCCCTTCATAAAACCATGCTGACTTTGTCCTATTAAATGATGATTATCCAAATGTCCTGTTACTGTCTCCTTAATAATGGACTCCAAAATTTTACCTACCACAGATGTTAGGCTAACCGGTCTATAGTTTCTAGCCTTCTGTCTACTGCCCTTTTTAAATAAGGGTGTTACATTAGCAGTTTTCCAGTCTGCCGGGACCTTGCCGAGTCCAGGGAGTTTTGGAAAATTATTACCAATGCATCCACAATCCCTACCGCCACTTCCCTCAAGACCCTAGGATGTAAGCCATCAGGTCCAGGTGATTTATCCGCCTTGAGTCCCATTATTTTACCGAGTACCACTTCCTTAGTGATTTTGATTGTGTTTAGCTCCTTCCCCCCCCCCCCCCCCCCCTTTTAGCCCCCTGTTTGTCCAGTGTTGGGATATTCTTAGTGTCTTCTACTGTAAAGACTGATGTAAAATATTCATTCAGTGTTTTTGCCAGCTCCATATTTCCCACCATTAATTTCCCGGTCTCATCCTCTAAGGGACCAACATTTACTTTAGCCACCCTTTTTCTTTTTATATAACTATAAAAACTCTTACTATCTGTTTTTATATTTTTTGCTAATTTACTTTCATAATCTATCTTCCCTTAATCAATCTTTTTGTTATTTTTTGCTGTCTTTTAAAGTTTTCCCAATCCTTTATCCTCCCACTAGATTTGGCTACCTTATATGCCCTTGTTTTTAGTCGAATACTATCCTTAATTTCTTTACTTAGCCACGGATGGCTGTCTTTTCTTACACCCTTTTCTTCTCAGTGGAATATATATTTTTTGGAAGTTGTAAAATAACTCCTTAAATGTACACCACTGATCATGTATCATCTTACCCTTTAATCTATTTTCCCAATCCACTCTACTCAATTCCGCTCTCATACCTTCATAGTCTCCTTTATTCAAGCTTAGCACGCTTGTTTGAGATCCAACCTTCTCACCCTCTAATTGAATATGGAATTCAACCATGTTATGGTCACTCATTCCAAGGGGATCCTTTACTAGGACATTTTTAATTAATCCTGTCTCATTACACAGGACCAGATCTAAGGTTGCTTGCCCCCTGGTTGGTTCAGTTACATACTGCTCAAGAAACCCATCCCTAATACACTCAATGAACTCATCCCCAAGGCAGCCCTGCCCAATTTGATTTGTCCAATTAATATGATAGTTAAAATCCCCCATAATTATAGATGTTCCCTTATTACAAGCCTCAACTATTTCCTGATTGATACTCCGTCCAACAGAGTTGCAACTGTTCGGAGGCCTATAGACTACGCCCACTAGTGTTTTTTTCCCCTTATTATTCCTTACCTCCACCCAAACTGTTTCATTATCCTGATCTTTTGACCCAATATCATTTCTCTGTATTAGTGATTCCTTCCTTTATTAACATAGCCACCCCACCTCCCCTTCCTTCCTGCCTGTCCTTCCTGATCGTTAAATAACCTGGTATGTTTAATTCCCAGGCAATGTCACCCTGCAGCCATGTTTCTGTAATGGCCACAAGATCATACCCATATGTAGTTATTTGTGCCATTAACTCGTCTATTTTGTTACGAATGCTACGTGCATTCAGAGAGAACTTTCAAATATGTTTTGTGACACTTAGTTCCTGCTTTTGCCCTTTTTTATTACTTTACCTTTTACTCCATACCTTCTGCCCCTTCCTGACACGCTCTGGTTTTTAATTTCCCCACTGCTACCTAAGTCTATGACCTTCTCTGTTGTCATTTTTATTATTTGCTCTCTAGGAACCCCCCCCCCCCCCCCCCCCACTAGTTAGTTTAAAGCCCTCTCTACAGCCCTAGTTATATGATCCGCCAGGACTCTAGTCCCAGCACTGGCCAAGTGAAGTCCGTCCCAACGGAACAGCTCCCTCCTGCCCCAGTACTGGTGCCAGTGTCCCAGGAAGCAAAACCCATTTCTCCCACACCAGTCTTTGAGCCACGCATTTAACTCTCTAATTTTATTTGTCCTAGCCAAATTCGCTCGTGGCTCAAGTAATAATCCAGAGATTATTACCCTTGAGGTTCTGTTTTTTAATTAGACCCCTAGCTGCTCATACTCCTTTAACAGAAGCGGCTTCCTAGTCCTATCTACGTTGTTTGTACCAACATGGACCACGACAACTGGATCCACCCCCTCCCACTGCAAGTTTCTTTCCAGCCCAGAGGAGATGTCCTTAACCCTGGCACCGGGTAGGTAACACAGCCTTCGGGACTCTCGCTCTCGGCTGCAGAGAACTCTATTTATCCCCCTAATAATACTATCCCCTACCACTACAACATTTCTAGTTACTCCCCCCTCTTGAATGGCCCCCCGTTCCACGGTGCTGTGGCCAGGTTGCTCATCCTCCCTGCAGTCCCTGCTCCCGTCCCCACAGGGAGTAAGAACCTCGAACCTGCTGGACAAGAGCAAGGGCTACGGCTCCTCCAGCTCTACCTCCTGGATCCCCGTACCTGCCTCACTGGTAGTCACACCGTCCTGTCCCTGACCATGGGCTACATCTGAATTAATTAACTTCATAGGTGTGATCACCTCCTGATACAGAGTCCAGGTACTTCTCCCCCTCCCTGATGTGTCGCAGTGTCTGAAGCTCAGATTCCAGCTCATCAACAAGGAGCTGGAGTTCCTGTAGCAGCAGACACTTGTCACAGACGTAATCACCGTGAGCCTCAATGGGGTTCACCGGCTCCCACATCTCGCAACAGTAACACATCACCTGCTCCATTCTATGTAATTAATTACATTTTTTATTGTTAGTTATGGACACCCTCTGCCCAATTATAGATGCTTGTATCCCCTTTAATTAATTGGATTTAATTTAAATCAATCCCTCTAATTACACCAGTTAAATGGTTTACCAACAGTCACTCTGCACCAGAAAGGCCTTATTAACTACAACCCACAGAGTTAAAGTTTGAAAAGAGCACCTAACACCCCACTTACCCTAACTCACAGCACTCTCTGCTGACTCGCACTCAGTGCTTGCTCGCACTAGCCTGGTCTTTTTATACTGTTTGTTTGTTTACAGCCAAATGAGTCACCCCTGCTGATTGGTTAGAAAACTGGTTTCCACTGCCTGCTGTGCCAATTTACTCCTACTGCAGTGTAACCTTGTTTTACTCTTCTTAAACCAACAGAATCCCAAATATTTAACTTTTCCCCTTTTACTTAAACTGCTTAAGTAATCTTATCAAGAATAATTTAAAGAGAAATAACAATTAAAGAACTTACACACTTACCCAAACTCACAGCACTCTCTGCTGACTCGCACTCCCGGATTATTGTTTCTAAAAGCTTCCCCACCACTGACGTTAAACTGACTGGCCTGTAATTGCCAGGTTTATCCTTCTCCACTTTTTTGAACAAGGGTGTAGCATTTGCAATCCTCCTGTCCTTTGGCACCACTCCTGCATCTAAGGAGGATTGGAAGATTGTGGCCAACACCTCTGAAATTTCTACCCTTGCCTCCCTCAGCAACCTAGGATGCATCCCATCCAGACCGGGTGACTTATCCACTTTAAGTACTGCCAGCCTTTCTAATACCTCCTCTTTATCTATTTTTATCTCCTCCAGTGTCCTTACAACCTCCTTTTTTACCGTAGCTTAGGCAAAGTCCTCTTCCTTGGTAAGCACCGATGCAACGTATTCATTTAGTACCTCAGCCATGCCCTCTGTCTCCACCAATAGATCTCCATTTTGGTCCCTAATTGGCCCCACTGCTCCTCTGACAACTCTCTTACTGTTAATGTCTATAGAAGAGCTTTGAATTCTCTTATGTTAGCTGCCAATCTACTCTCGTGCTGTCTCTGCCTCTCAGTTCATTTTTCACTTCTCCTCTATACTCTTTATATTCAGCCTGATTCTCCCTTGTATTATCAAGCTGACATCTGTCATACTTTTCTGCTTCATCCTACTCTTGAACTCCATCACAATATATATTAATGATCTAGACGAGGGAACTAGATGTAATATATCCAAGTTTGCAGACAACACAAAGCTGGGTGGGCGTGTGTGCTGTGAGGAGGATGCAGAGAAACTCCAATATGATTTGGACAGGTTGGGTGATTGGACAGATGTACGGCAGATGCAGTATAATGTGGATAAATGCGAGGTTATCCACTTTGGTGGCAAAAACAGGAAGGCAGATTATTATCTGAACGGCAATCGATTTGGAGAAGGGGAAGTGCAACGAGACCTGGGTGTCCTTGTGCACGAGTCACTGAAGGTAAGCATGCAGGTGCAGCAGGCGGTTAAGAGGGCAAATGGTATGTTAGCCTTCGTAGCGAGAGGGTTTGAGTACAGGAACAAGGATGTCTTGCTGCAGTTGTACAGGGCCTTGGTGAGACCACACCTTGAGTATTGTGTGCAGTTTTGGTCGCCTTATCTGAGGAAGGATGTTCTTGCCATGGAGGGAGTGCAGCGAAGATTCACCAGACTGATACCTGGGATGGCAGGAATGACGTATGAGGAGAGATTGGGTCGATTGGGCTTATACTCGCTGGAGTTTAGAAGAATGAGAGGGGATCTCATTGAAACTTATAAAATTCTAACAGGACTAGACAGACTAAATGCAGGAAGGATGTTCCCGATGGCCGGGGAGTCCAGAACCAGGGGTCACAGTCTAAGGATAAGGGCTAAGCCATTTAGGACTGAGATGAGGAGGAATTTCTTCACCCAGAGAGTGGTGAACCTGTGGAATTCTCTACCACAGAAGGCAGTTGAGGCCAATTCATTAAATATATTCAAGAAGGAGTTAGATATATTTCTTAAGGCTAAAGGGATCAAGGGATATGGGGAGAAGGCAGGGACAGGGTACTGAATTTGGATGATCAGCCATGATCTCATTGAATGGCCTACTCCTGCTCCTATCTTCTATGTATCATCCAAGCTATGTGGGAGAGTTCTAGTTTATGACAGTAGACCAGGACTAGGGGTAGAAATTGTTGGGGGGGGCAGGAGGGCAGGAGAGAGAGATGAGGAAATCTGTTGATTCAGTCTTTATAGTACATTTTCTTGATTTTGGCTATTTGCCATAATTCCTCATTCCTTTGAGTGAGGGTGCTCCTGCTACCACTTTTGGGTTGTAGTTAGGAGGAAGCTCAGGAGTTTACTGATCATGTCCAGATGGCGGGCAATGGAGAGACCCAGGTAGGTCTTTGAATGTGAGCTTATCAGTTTCTTTAATAATTGCCTTTTTGCCAGTAAGGCTGCATGTTGTGGCAGATCCTGATGTGCAAATCTGTGTTGTCTCCACTGTAGCCTCCCCAGTATTTAAAAAAAAATAAAAAATAAATCAATCAAAATAAAATAACTTTCAGATGTTCAGTGCTGTACACTTGGATGCATAGCTATTGGTGCATAATCCCCAGTATCGACATGGAGTTGTAGATTTACCCCAAAATTTGTGAAAATATGTTGTTATTACAACTTAATGGCTTGGCAGGTGTAGGGACAACAGGCGCAGTGTGTTTCTAATTTAGGGAAATGCCTTTTTATCTCCATGATTTAATTTTATATTTAACTTAATGGGCCCATTTTCCTAAAGGAACTTCAGGCATAAACCATGACTTTGTAAAGAAAACAAAGATTTATTGGCCCAGAAATTCGTGTCGGGGGCTTCCCGCGGGTGCAAGCCCCCGACCTACACTTACCTAGCGCGCCGGCAGTTGAGGCCTGGGCCTGCATGCATTTCCTCTCTGTGGCCCGGTTCAGCTCCCAGCGCGCTGTGCTTGCGTGATCTAGCGACGTAGTTAGTGCGATGCGTCCGCTGGGATCACGTGAGCCATGGGCAACCAATCGGAGGAGGGAAAAGTCCATTCATGAGTTTGACAGAAAGAACTGTCAAACTAATGAAAACTCCAGGCGCCCAAAACAGTACTTAACCTTAAAATAAATTTGAAAAAAATCACACTATTTAAATAAACTATAAATAACATTAAATAACTATTTTAAACAATAATTTAAATTTTTGAAAAAAATAATTTTATAAAAAAACGGGGCTAAAAATACACTTACCTTACTTTAAAGTATTTAAAAATAATAAACCTGTGGAAAAAATGTTCTAATTTTAATTAATTGACCACTTACCTTTTAAAAATAAGTCCTTACGTCTGGTTTTTAGATGTGTAAAAAGTAGAGGCCTTCATGCACGGAAAAACCTGTATATATATTTAAAAAAAAGGAAGTTCAACGCGCACGTTCAGAGGATCGGAAATGCCGGTTTCCTGTGCATGCGTAGTGCATGCAAGAAACCGGCACTTCCATCGGGTCCATGCGTGAGTACTCCGTGCTTACTCACGTGTTGGGACCCGAATTTCTGGGCCATTATATACTAGAAAATCGACATTAGAATTAGACAACATATTCGGTTCATGCACGATTTTAGAATTGCTTTAACAATTAAAAAAAAACTTATTGGCTCAAATGTACTGTATACCCTTTTGGAAAACAAAAGTCTATCTTGAACTAACTCCTTAACAAAAAGTTTATATACTCCTGGTTTGGCTCAGTCTTGTTGAGGCCTTCTCAATATTTTGATGGACATGGTTTTCTCTTGTAGTCAGGTCAGTTGTTCCAGAACCAATCTGTAAGCCTGTATTCAGGTGGAAAGTGGTGATGTAGCAGAGCAGTGAAGAAGCAAAGCCTTCCTTTACATGGTTGGGTTTTTAGTCCTTTTTAATTTTGAATCACACCTAGGGTGGTTACTTGCCAACAATAGACTTATTCAAGTAAACCCCAGGATTGATTGACACACTATTTGTTTTCTTTGTGTCTTTATGTAGCCAAGTTTAAGTGTACATTCAGCCTATCTGGAGCCAGGTATGCAAGTTGCTATGGTGATCTGTTCTATTATGGTCTTTAATGAGGTGTAACGTAATATTTTTTATTTCAGGCTGTATGGAGCAGATTTAATTATTTTTCATATGATTTTACTACACAGATTTATAAGTCATGACATAGGCCTGGAAGATCCAGATTCAATCCTTAGTTGGCACTTTATTAGTTTGTCTCATGCAGGGCAGTGACAGGGTATTGCTGTCGGCCTTTGTGCCTCTGGATTGGTGAGGGGGACATCTGGCAAGATTGCTGATTGATATCCTACAGCATTTGTTGGAAGTGTGCGTGGATGCTGGATGAGAAGATTAGGCTCAGCTATAACTTCACCTTCCTCCTACCCCAGCAGTTGAGCAGTCTACTAACACTTGCTGTCATAAGTAATGGCCATTTGTTTGACGTACTGTAGGGCGACTGATAAACCCAGAATCTTGCACAGTAAGGAGTCCATGCCTTTGAAAGGGATGGGAGGTAATCCTTGGGTGGGAAGGCAGACGTTTGGCTATTTTCTGAAAAGATAACTAGGGAAAATAGTTACATGACGTGTAAAACCTCTCAAAACTCTGTTCAGAGTTTCTTCAAACATGGTATGATTTGCAAAGTTCACAGGACAGGCTGTGATCCTCTTCCAATTCAGGTTATTTGTGAGGCTGGATCGCTTATAATGTATAGTAATGTGCTTTTCTTTCTCTTTTGCAGCATGGACGACATCCAATCAGGTATATTCATTTTCATTCACGTGTTTGAAATGGAGAGTATCAGAGCAAAATGTACTTGCTGTGTTTCCCTGATTTGGATAGAACCAAGGTGGAGTCTCATTTTTGAGTTGGGGGAGGCAGCAATGACCACAAATTAATAAATTGGCAAAACTCAAATAGCTTTAACTGTCCAGTGGAAACTGCATAAAAGCAGTAAAAGATGGTTTTTTTTGTTGCATTTAGTGCTGTGCTAGTCCCACCAATCTTGACCTGTGAGTCTTTACCAGCTGGCAGTGACACCATAAGAACCTTGCCAGATTTGCTGTGGCCAGGAAGACTTGATTTTAAAACAATTGGTCTCATCAGCCTTGGTGAATCTGATCAGTTTACTTTGTTGCTACTGACTGCATGAAACCTGTGTTGAGCTGATGGGGCAAAGCATGGCATAAAAGCAGCTTGAGACTGGGTTGGGGAGCTTCATTACCATATGAAAATTACATGTATGTCGGGGCAACCTAATTGCCACATATTGGGTTCCTTATGTTCTAAGATCTATACTTAAAATATCCAACTTGAATGTCAAACTTGTGTTGCTCTATCTGATCTTTTGGGCTGAATCTTGGCAGAGCTGCTTTGATTAGTAATTCAGTCCTTCACGTCCACTGGAATAGGTTCTGTGGCGAGGATGCTGACTCCAGTTCATTTGTAAATGCAGGCTTTTAATGTAAATTGCATGCACTTGAAGAAAGCTTGACTCTCTGCTAGAACCAATATTCTAAAGTAACTTCTAGTTATTGGCTTCCCCACCATCTGAAGCAAATCTATTGATGACGTTCACACCGTCTCTTACGAATCTTACTACTATTTTTCTTCTGTCCCTTCTCAACCCAGCTTTCTGATATTAACATTCATCCTTTTTTTTGGCCATTTTTCTGGCCAATTACAACCATCTCATTTCAGACACAACCCTCGTTCTCTTGCCTTGATCTTTTTAAACTTCTTACAATAGAGCTCTCTTGTGTTTGTAGCTCCACATTCTGAATATTTGCTTTTTCTGTCTGGTTAACGATAGCTATTTGCTCATCATCTGTTTAACTTCTTACTTTCTTACGTGAGCTTTTAAGAGTTAAAAGTTGTGTCTGTTTAGGAAAGTCTTACTATACCATCTGGAAAGGACAACTTATGAACAAGGGGAGGTTTCTGTGCTTTGGCTCTTTACGGTCAGCTACCCAGCCATTTCTGCCATTCAAACTGTAAGTAACATTGCTTTATGCATTATAGTTCTTTGTTCAATTGGGAAATTTATGAAGAAGTGACTGTAGATTGGTGAAGCTTAATCCTGGTCTAAAGTGGAGCAGTTGCTACTTTTTTTTTAAGTTGTACTGTTTTGAAAGGGTTTCCTGGAAAGAGAACCGACAAAGCCGTGAAGTGCAAAACTTCTGTAATGGCTAAAGACTGAAGAATTTGCCACGGCCCCAGTTCTAAGTAGGATTTTGGCACCTTTAGTAATGTATAGCTGTGAAGTGTTAATTTTAATAATTTTACAAAGCCTGTCAAAAATAGTACTTGGACTGGTGGTTTGAGAACATCCTGTAGCGCACAAATTGTATAATTTTGATTTCTCACTATGACTACAGTTATGCAACAATTTATTAAGTCTGTTCAAAATGGGTCATTAAATCAGTTAGACAATTGGAGACTTTTGCTGTAATATCATAAAATAACTGCCATTTTACTATTTGGTGCACAGAGCTGGGAAAATCTAAGTGGGGAAAAACCACAAAGCATATTGCAGGAAATTGTAGTAATTTGCAGTAATAGTTAAATGAAACAGAATGGTAACCACTGAATAATGGGTTGCTTCTGCAATGAATCATAGAATGATACTGCACAGAAGGAGGCCAGTCAGCCCATCGTGCCTGTGCCAGCCCTTTGGTAGAGCTATCCAATTAGTCCCACTTCCCTGCTCTTTTCCCATGGCCCTATAATTTTTTTCCCTTCCAAGTATTTATCCAATTCTCTTACTGTTACTAATGATTCTGCTTCCACCACCCTTTCAGGCAGTGCATTCCAGATCACAACAGCTCAGTGAAGAAAATGTTTCCTCATGTCGCCTCTGATTCTTTTGCCAATTACCTTAAATCTGTGTCCTCTGGTTACTGACCCTTCTGCCACTGGGAACAGTTTTTCCTTATTATCAAATCTCCTCTTAACCTTCTTTGCTCTTGAGAAGCTAGCTGGGATTGTTCCCCTTAAGTCTCTCCACGTAACTGAAGCCCCTCATCCCTGGTACCATTCTAATAAATTGCTTCTACACCCTCTACAAAGCCTTAACATCCTTCCTAAAGTGTGGTGCCCAGATATGAACACCAGCTGAGGTCTAACCAGTTTATAAAGGTTTAGCATAACTTCATGCTTTTGTACTCTATTAATAAAGCCAAGGATCCCATATGGTTTTTTAACAGCTTTCTCAACTTGTCCTGCCACCTTCAAAGATTTGTGTACATACACCCCCAGGTCTCTGTTCCTGCACCCCTGTGGTTCTCAAACTTTTTTGGTTGAAGGACCCCCTTTTGAATTGGATGATTAATTGTGGAACCCCCTATCTAAATTAATGAGTGGGGAAGTGGGACTAGTTGGGTAGCTCTACCAAAGAGCTGGCACAGGTGCGATGGGCCGAATGGCCTCCTTCTGTGCTGTATCGTTCTATGATGATGGAAGTACTTGCCATGCCTTCTTGGATGAAGCTCGGTATTCACGCCGCAGATGCCACCTCCGATCCCGCGCAATGCGTCGCACCAAGAAACCCCGACCCTTAAATTACGTGGTCTCAACACTCGGTGAGAAAATCGCTTCAATGAGTTTGTTACTAACCACGAGACACATCAGGATCAAATGGGGTATTTGGAGTGTATGCATATTTCACTATAGTTGAATTTATAGATCTTGCTTTTTATCAAGTATATCTTTTTTTAGGCCTGAAAAACTTGATATTGAAACGGTTATGAGTGTTGATTGCTTAAAAAACAAAATACCAATGAGCGTATTCCGGAAAACAACTTTCTCTGGGACAAGAGAAGGTGAGTGCTTAGTTTGCAACTAAACATTTGTTAACCTTTTAGTTAGAATTCCCTCTCTCGCCTTTTGTGGACTGCATATCACTTAAGTAAATCACTTGAGCTGATGTGGCAACTCAGCTGTGATTCTAGATAGCTGGCTCCTCCAAATGTGCTGTCTGCTGCTGTGTAATTAGAGTGGAGAGGGAGGCGATAGCTAACCAATGTCTGGTTCTTGCTTTTCCCCTTCAAAATTGGAACGTTTCCACACGCTGTCATTTGTGACCAGAGTGAAAATTTAAAACTTCCTTTTCTTCCTTCACCCTTCCTCCTCCTCCTCGCCTCTTTCTTCCCTTCCCCACTCGCAGTAACCTCCAATAGAGGTCGTTCAAATAGCCTGCTGTCCTTGGAGAGAGTTGACTTGTGACACTAGTTGTAAGAAAATCTACATTTATTAAAATATCAAGCTAATAAGTTCTGCTAAATGATGTTTAGAGCTAGTTTAACTTTTTTCCCCCAGCATTGAAGAATGGATTGTATTATAGCTTGTACGAGCTTGTGGAACAAGGAAAAACAGGAAGCAATTTGGAGTCTCTGCTTCATAAACTGGAAGAGGAGAAACTAGTGAGTTAAACGTTAATTGCACTGAGGTTTGGTGCATGTATGATTTATTGAAAAGAATTCAGCATTTAAATAAAATGCAATTATCGCTTGTGTATATGTTCGCGTCTTGCCTAGAGAATGGCTGCGATGACTGAAGTTCATCTCATTTTTGTTAGATTTTGCAGCCCAGGCATGCCTGCTTTTCAGTTTATAACTGAGATTAAAGCTTAAAAAAATGTCATGCATGTATGCTGTCGCTCTCGCTTGTGTACTTGAGCGCCTGCCACCCCTGGCGCTGTCACTTTCTCATGCCCGCCATCATGCGCTGTTTCCCTTGGGCCTGCCCCCAAATCATTCATATATTTGTAGTGTTTTAAAGTCTTAATCTCTTTATGCATAGGTTCTTATCAAATCATTGGGTGATCGGGGATTTCTGCTTTTATTTTCTCCATTAGAGATGGCAGATAATGGTAAGTGTGATTGTTCAGATTTATCTTAAATATTGTTGTCTTAGTCGAGTTTATGAAATTTTCAAATTGGAGTACAGCTACACAGTGTTGATCCATAATTCTCATTCTGAATGTACTTTTATGTTTAAATCAGAATCTCAAAGCTCGAAGCCCAAGTTTCTTCAAGCACTATTTTTGTTTCCAGAATCTAGACTGACTGGTGTTGGTAAGTTAAATCAGTATGAAGTAGCAGCCAAATAAGTCCAGAAGCAATTTATACTGTTAATATATAGTAAATTTTAAGTTCTCTTAAATATGCAAGAGTTAGTTGTAATCTGAAATCGTTGTGACATTTAAGTAATGTTGTAATCAGCACCTACTTTACCTGTCTTTGCATTTTGCTCTCTCCACCATCTTATTATCAATAAAAGCAAAGCTTGTGTGGCACAGTATAGCTGGATGGGCTGAACGCAGCAGCAGTAATTGCCTGTCCTGTCTTAGGTGTTGTTAATACTAGAAAATGTTTCCCTATAATTAGATTTTAGACCACCTTTGCGCTCATTTGTTTAATTGGATCATTCCCATGTTGCACTGTAAATTGACACAAACACCTCAAAACCTTAAATCTTTTTACTAACGAGTTTTTAAGCAGGTTCTGAGGTGCAATTTTTTTTAATATGGAATAAAATTTGACAACTTCATTGCAAAACTTGCTCTCAAAAGCAATATAAACTTGAAGAAATTGTCCACAAATTTACTTTCTTCCCAGTCCTACATTTTAAAGGCTGTAATTCTCTGCTTAGTCTGTTATATAAATGTGTCTAATAAGTTGGTGGCTGTTTGTGTTCTTTTTTAGAAGAGATTAAGAGAAATGCAGAATCGGTGTCAACTGTACACACTGACCCAGAGGTGATGCCCCAGCTAACCAAGCTTGTACCTGCACTGCACTTTGCTCTGGATAAAATTCGGAAAGAGCTGCCTTGTAGCTTAAAGAATACAAGCATAGATGCTGCATTTGAAAATAATGTAATTGGTTACCTGAAGAATTCCCTGGGAAAAGAGGCTTGTACTGAAAATGGAAAGCCTGCTCAATTTATCATTCCCACTTATGAGGAGAAAAGGTTCTCTTCAACCAGGCAGAAGAGAATAAACTTAACAAGAATCTTGCGCTCTTACTTTTTCTACCCTTTTCGCTATCAATTTGAAGTTTCTAAAGCTACAGAGATGTTAAACCAATATCCAAATCCTGATCCTGAGATACTGAGCCCTCCTGCTGCATGTGCTGGAGAGGAGCAGGAACTTGAGAATCCGGTGCCAGAGATCACTCCTCCAGAACCCATGGATCCTCAAACGAATAGCATCATAGTTGACAGTAACTTCATGCTGCCTTCTGATAATATGGCTGATTATGATCCTGATAAAATCCAAGAGCTTATTGACTTGATTTACAGCAGGAAAAGGCATGGCCCAGGGGAAGCTTGTGCAATGAATATTGAAGGACTTGCACATTGTATATCTGAGAAAAATAACCTTGGATTGAAGAGGAAGTTAGAATGTGTTTCTGAGAGGAGCCACAAGCACATGAAGACCACTCAAGGTAATAGAAACAGCACAGCATTTAATATAAATAGCATTTAATATTAAACCTCATACAATATTGAGTTAAATGGGTAGTGTGGTGGGTTATCAACTGACTTTTCACTTTTGGGCAATTAGTTTGAATGTAGCCCAGACTAATGGGATGAAAATCCTCTGACTAAGGATTCTATGTGAAATGTATTTGGTGAATTTCAAAGCCAGTTACTCATGGGTATGAGGACAAAAGAAAAGAGCCCACAGCTAGCTGTGACTTGGTATTCTGACTGCATAAGGGCCATATACATACAAAAGGAAAAATACTGCAGATGCTGGAAATCTGAAATATAAACAAAGTGCGGGAAATACTCACAGGTCAGGCAACATCTGTGGAGAAAGAAACCGAGTTAACGTTTCAGGTCTGTGACCCTTCGTCTGAACTATAACATTAACTGTTTTTCTCCACAGATGCTGCTTGACCTATTGAGTATTTCCATATACATAAATTTGGGGTGGGGAGGGAAAGAAGAGTTGGAAACTTTCACACTGGTATAATGGGTGCTTTTCAGAGATTGGAATTAAAATATATTATTTGGGGAGAGTAGAGGGAGCCCTGTATCTGGTCTGTTATATTAGACCTGGGAGCACTTGATGTTCACACTGGGTCTCTACAATTTACAAAAGTGATCCATTTGTCACCTTGAGTACAAACCAAAAAAAACCAGGAGTGTAAAAATGTTACTGTAATGAATTTGTAATTTAACCAAACTGTACATTTTGTTTGGTTTGAATCCTGTTCTTTAAATACATGTTTTTAATGAAGGCGTCTTGACATCCAAGTAACTACTTTTATTAAGAAAAATCAAATTATTACTAATGTATATTTGGTTTTGTTTCTGGCTTCCTGTTGGGTGTGGTTTTGTTTAACCAGTGAATGATGATCTGACTTGAAAACAATACTGAGCCTGCCAATGTCAGTGAGTCAAATTAGCTTTGATGGAGGGCCATTAAGTTCCTGAGCGTAGCATCTATTGCCCTACCTGGGAAAGCTTACCAGTACAATGCCAGCATTTTTCTGTGGTGTTGGAAATCGGAGATTATTTTTTTTTCTCCTGCGGAATTCTTGGTGTTTCTTCTTTTCACCACATGAGTTGTTCCATCATTCACAGAGTGTGATTAAGTTAGTGGACTGTGAAAAGTGAAACAATCTAAGATTTACCAGGCTCTGTGCTTTTTTTAAAAAAAAGTGATCTCTTTGCAGGGTCATTGGCAGAGGATGAATTAAGGTTATCTGATACAGGCCCTCCAGTAATGAATGGGCTTGGCTTCAGTGATACTGACTTAAGACAGCGTGATCCAGCGTTGGCTCCAGATACTCAAAAACTGGTTGGCTTGTTGCTCGAAGTACTTAAATCCTCCACTTGTCAGAACTCTGGCTCAGAAGTTCAGCTAAACCAGGAAATAAGGATGTCGGTTTGCCCCGGTGGTGGTGATCTACGACGAAACGATGTGGATTACTCCTGGGACCAAAGTAATGTCATGATTAATGAGGAAACACAACTGAATCAGCAAAGCATTGATGACCACACCCCACACAATGAAGCACCAAAACAGGAACACTCCCAGGAAGAGTTTATACCTGGCCGTGAGCGAGAAAGTCCTAGATTATGTGAAAGTGGCTCTGGCTTAGCGTATGTTGATGACATTCATTTCAAAATAAAAACAAATGACCAGCCTTCTGGAGAACATTCGTTGCAGTACAATTTGAGGGCAGAGTACCCAGAGGTAAGGCTTGCTATTGTGTTTTTTTTTTAGTTGCCCACTGCTTGGATATGTATAAAGTAGGGAACTGCTGAATAACCAGTTTGTTTTATAAGAAAGGAAACTCTAATTTGCAATGGGTTGTTCCGAATGGGCTTATTTAGTGTATTGGTGCTAATTGGCTGTAGGGGGAGGTAAGAAGAGAGGAGCAAATGCACTTGCATCATTTTATATTTGAATGATTTAATTCTTCAAATTACTGCCATCACTACCACCACTGATAGACCAGGAACCAGCATGTACATAGTTCCAGTATCCTACAGTTCAACAAGCTCGCTCTAGACATGACCACAGGTGCCATCTTCCATGAAACATTTGGGGAGCAGGATTGAGGTGTGTGCTGTACATGTTGTCCAGTCCTGACACTGGGTAACATCTGTTCCACAGTCCTAACATTCGCACAAATTTTCATATCCACAAATTTGCAAATCATTCCCCCAACATCATCTAGGTCATTAATGAATAGATAGTAAACGGCAAGGGCCTGATCCCTGTAGCACAGCTAACTGGTCTCCAAGCAGGTCCACGGCCATTGATAACTTTCTGCCTACAGGCGCGCAGCCAGTGAATCCACTCGAGCAGCTTCCCACTAATTCCACAAGAGTCTATCTTGTGGAGTAACTTATTCCGAGGTAGCTTTATATGTTTTCTGATAATTCAGGTAGACAATGAGGCTACCCTCATCCACCAACCTAGTGACTTCTTCAAAAAATTCACTCAAATGAATACGGCAGGCCCATCTTTTCCAGCAGCAGTGTTGGGTATCCCTAATGACTTTTTCTCAGTCAAGGTGATCAGATAGAGAATCTCATGATCCCTTCGAGCATCATTCCTGTAATTGAAGTCAAACTAATAAGCCTATAGTTCCCTGGTATTGCCTTGTCTCCCTTCCAGTCTGAGAGAACAGTCTCTGACTCTAGTGAGCTGTTAAAGATGTGGACAGGGGGTTCATGAAGGACCCTCTCTGGATGTCATTTGGGCCGACAGCCTGATCTTAATAGAAACATAGAAGATAGGAGCAGGAGTAGGCCATTCGGCCCCTCGAGCCTGCTCTGCCATTCAATGAGATCATGGCTGATCATCCAAATTCAGTACCCTGTCCCTGCCTTCTCCCCATATCCCTTTAGCCTATTTTAGATCTGTTTGAAAGTTTCTGATTCTATCGAAGGTGGTATCTTCATCTATGATATTCACAATTGTATTAGCTGTACAACTGCCTAATAGGTGAGCATGGTCTTTGAGTAACATCTGATGCAAAGTAATCATTTAACACCTTGCCTTTCCCTGGAAGTCCATTCAGTCCTGTCCCTGAGACTCATTCAGTGGTGCTGTACAATTTTAACAGACCTCTGATTTCTAACGTAGCTTAAAAAAAAGCTTTTACCATTGCTACTGCAGTTGTCTACTATCCTCTTCTCCAGTGACTTTTAGCTGCTCTAACAGCAGTTTTTCCTTTTAATTGTGCACAATGCATATCTTTTTTCCCCCCCTGAGCATTACATACTTTTAATCTATGAAATATTTTCTTTAAGTCTAATTTGCCTTTGTATATGACCAGTCAGCCACCTTGGGTTTGTCGGGACATGCACACATTAGTAGAATATTGTATATAAGTAATGGTGAATAATTAGTCTGACCTATACCAACAAATTGAGAATAGGTGATGGGACCTTTTCATGGCCATAACTATTTAAGGCTTTATTCTGGATTATTTCTTCAAACCTTCTGAAGAAAGAGGAACTGCTAAATTGCTGGAGTGGAATATTGAGCCCATCTGGAAAAGAACCAGCTCTCTCATAGCACAATAAAGAAATATATTAATGTGATGTTGAAATTTATTCAAATTGCTGTATTTGTTCTTGCACTCATCTCTCTGTTGCTAAGGAGCAGAGCATGGGAAGTATAGGCAGTGCTGAAGGTTGTAGTCCATGTACAAATGCCTCCCTTGATCAGCTGTACAGCAAGAAGATGACCACCTCTGACTGTGCCAATGATAGTGAAATTAACTGGAAACTTATTCCCATAACCGGTAAGACTTTGTCTATTAATATTTGAGAAGCCGACTGAATAGTGATTTGTCTTCATAGCTTGATACTTGAAGGTATTAAATGTTTTAAGTGGGGGTGGGGGGAAAGAGAGAATCAGGATTTTTTTTTTTTCTAATTGAATGCCATTCAGATTTTTTTCCCTCTCTCCCAGCTTTCCAAACTTCTTGATTTATACTGTGAATTTTCTCACTTTATAACAATTCTTCTTTTTTCCCTTCCTGAAGGCAGTAACTTCGAGACTGGTACATTTGTAAGAATGACTGTAATCTGCCTCCTGGTGATTAAAATTAATGTTCCAGTGTCTTCTGCTGGAATTCATTGCTTTGAGTTAGTTTAAAGGAGTAGTATTATGAAGATAATGTGCTTCACCTCTGACTTTTTAACTGGTCTATCAATAGCTACACTCTGCCATCATGTTTACCATTCGGGCTTTCTTTAAAATTTGCTGGGGTTGTATTGCAGCGACGGTTTTGAGTAAGTGGGAAAGTTCTTGGGTGCTGCAGGAACTAACTGAGAACTCCCGAATGAAACATTGACACCCTTCAAAGTAGATATTCTGTCCCCTATTCCAGCATAAATTCATTGGAATATTGATTTTAAAATCATGGTCTGCACAATTGGTGTTCTGATTTGAATAGCAGAATGATTAACATCAAACCGTACAAGTTACTAGAACACCTGGTGTGTCTGGCTTATAGAACGTACGATAATAGTTGTCTTCGTTTGTAGATATGAAATCACGGATTGAACAACTGTTCTATTTACCACCAGAGGATTCATGTCCTGATGATCCACGAGTCATAAATCGACAGGTGAACATTAATCATTATCAGTCGCCTTTGGATTCTGACACTGGAGTAGGCAGCATTTTAAAGGAATATACGAAGGATTTCCAGCACTATTTTGCAGCTTATGAGACCAATGGCCATTTGTTTGATTTGAAAGGTGATTCAGCTTCAGCAATTGAAAATACTGTTCTATTGGAGTACAGCAAATTCTCCAACAAAATGAAGCAATTGCTTAAGAAGAAGAAAGTCCGATATGGTCCTGACAACAAAAGGCCAATATTTTCTGCTGCACGAAAGGTTCCGGCACTTTCCAGGTATTCAAATGCCCGGTCACACCAAGTCCCTGTCCAAACTTACATAAATCAGTTACGCAAGAGGATGAATTGTGTAATTGCTGATGCATGCTCCGGCTGGTCTCGTACAAATTTGCATCTTTATTCATCATCTCCAGAACAAGCTCAGGGGATGCAAAGTAAGATTGCAATGTGCAGTAGAGTCGTACAAGAGCCACTCCCATCCACGAGGTCTCCGTTAAATACCTCGGTGTGCACAACAGAAGAATCCAACCACTATAACAACTCTGTGTATGAAGAACTGATTCCCTGTGAAAAGACTCTGGGGCCTGAAAAGGGTCCAAAAAGTGGTGCTTCCCTTTCTGAGAGTGTAGTGCATTCACAACAAGCCTTTGGACAAACTAGTTTTACCTTTGGCTCAGTTAATGATTCAAATTACACGGCTACAGTAGGGGAGGACAAAAGCTTGTCGCCGGAACAAACCCTGAGCTTGGGGAACCAGCAGGAGATGGTGCGTCCATTGCAAGAACCCAGTGGAATTGTAGGGCTTCCTGGAGCACAACCATGTCTAACCAACTTAATTCAGCAGTTAAACCCTGAAGTCTTTTGCAGCTTAGTTGAAATTATTAAGGATGTTCAGAAGAACACGGTGAAGTTTTACATTTATGAATTGGAGAAGACTTCTGTCTGTGCAGAAATAAAGGTACAGTGACATTCAAAATGACAAATTGGACTGAAATTAGTTCTCTTATGTTTTCAATAAAGCAGAAGGCTAACCAAATTTTGACCATCCTAAAAGAATTCTAGTGTTTCACAGGAAGAATTTTTGTCTCTTTCTATCATGGGTATACAGAGTTGTACAGAGCCTTGGTCTGACCCCATCTGGAATACTGTGTTTAGTTTTGAACATCACACCTCACTGCGGGCGAGGGGTACAGCGCAGATTCACCAGAATTATACCAGGGCTTTTCAAGGGTTACGTTCTGAGGACAGGTTGCATATACTTGGTTTGTATTCGCATGAGTTTAGATCATTGAAGGGTGATTTAATTGAGGTGTTTAAAATGAACGAATTTGATAGGGTAGATACAGAGAAGCTATTTCCTTTTGCAGGGGGATTCCGGGATAAAGAGAGACCATCTTAAAATTAGAGCTTGGCCATTCAGGAGTGAAATCAGGAAGTACTTTTTCCACACTGGAAATCTGTAATTTTCACCCCCAAAAGTCAGTTGAAAACTTCAAAACTGAGCTTGATATTTTGTTAGGTAAGGGTATTCCGGGTTATGGAACCAAGACGGGTAAATGGATAACAGATCGCCATGATCTAATTGAATGGCAGAATAGGCTTGAGGGGCTGAATGGCGTACACCTGTTCCTTGGGACGTCTTACTATGTTAAACGTGCTATATAACTGCAAGTTGTTCCTACTTCTAGTCCTAAATACTACAATTGTACAGCGGGTTGTTCACAGTTCAAGTGAATGTCGTATGAAAATTTGACACTTTGTTGACCTCTTAGTGATAACACTGCTACCACTGAATCACCTCTCAGTAAGCAACACATGATTTGCACCATTATTTCTGACTGCTGTTCCCTGTAATGGGCTAACTACATTCCAGTGAAACTTAGAATTAAAGTTAGCAGGTTCACAGGATGGGCATTCCTGCAGCTTGCATCTGCTAAAAACTTAGTGGGAGGCAACTGATCTTCCTCTTCTGGGCTATTTGTTTTACTGTTTAATTCATTTAGTTCAAATTACAAGCTTTTCTGTTTGTATTATAGTAATACCTGTTGAAATACCCAAGATTCTTTAACACTCCTATTTCTGTATTTTGCAAATGGAAGGTCAGTTGCACAGCAGCATATGACATTCCTGCAGCCGCAAGCGATGCCTCTGCTGTCTCGATCAATACTGCGTTGCATTGAACTGCTGAGCTGTTCAAAGGTGGAAATCGCATCCTTCTCCTCAAGCTCCTGATGCTGTCTGGGCAATGCTGGGAGCTACAGTGTTTCCTGCAGAGAACCAATGGAGAGTCTGTAAAATATCCCAATTACTCGAGCCCTATCACCTATATGTCCTCATTTGTGGAATAAGTGTTGGGGTTGGAAGGAAATTTATTAACTTTGATGGTCACCAAAATTACATGACTGGGGAAATGAGCTGCCTCGTGCATGCTCCATCTCGACCTCATGATTGAGAATGTTGGTCTTTAGTTCTGTTTTTATAACCGTATCACTAGACCGGTTCATGCTTGTTTGTGATGCTTTGTGTACATAAGAGTAGGGAAATGATAACATCCTAAAATATATTTTACAAATTTTCATTTTTTTTTTTTTTTTTACAGTGGGTGGATCATTCTGCTTAATGTTGTAATTAGCTGATTCGAGTAGAGAGATGTGATAAGTCTAAAGGGATCCCCAGTCAGTGTTCTTGAGTGACCAGCACATGTCACTCGTACTAACACCAGAATATTAACACTAAACATAGCCAGAGGGAGTGAAAAAGTAAGAGATATGCTCACAAGGTTATAATCCTTGTTGGCAATAAAATTTCACTTTAAGGTGTTCTGAATTGTGGCACTGTTATGAATAATTCCTTAATTCTGAATCATACAGGAATATTTGACCGGATTGGGTAATAAGGAGTGTCATCCAGAGGAGTTTTTGAAAAGAAAAGACGGTTCTATGGATAAATTACTGATTATAATTCAAAATGAAGACATTGCAGCTCACATTCACAAGGTGAAGAAATTGCTCTTTAAAAATCTTTTGCAGTTAATTGAAGTCGGTATTTGGAGGCTCACATGAAGAAGTCATAAATTATGATCAGTTATATGGGGAGATTTAAACACAGAAAAACGTAATACTGGGAACTTTCAAATTTTTAATTTTCAAACATAGTTCTACAATAGAAGTGATTTACTTTAGATTTTAGAGATATTGAATTTATTACAGGGAGTCACTTTTGTCATGTCTGTAAATGGTGCCATGCTTTCGTTATGCATTTTGATGCAAATGAAACACCTGTTTAGTTAAATGTGTGCAAAATTTGAATTGAACAGCCTGACTTTATTGGCATATTTTGCCAAAGGCACTCTTGTAGTAATCTGTAGTCTGAGGAAGATGTGTTTGTTCATAACTTTTTTAGAGTAGAGTTTAGGGAGTCTCATTCACTTTGTCCTAGTGTCAGTTTAGGCCATGATTCCAGATTGAGGCTACATTTACATTGTAACGAGGTTAATGCAAATTTGCCTTTAGAGTCGTGTGAATGTGGAAGTATTTGTACTTGTTTCTAAGAGGTACTTTTATTTGAGAGGTTTAATTTAATTGCAGATTCCATCCTTGACCTCTTTAAAGAAGTTGTCTCGTGTCAGTTTTGCTGGAGTGGATAGCTTGGATGATGTCCAGAATCACACATACAATGAGCTGTTTGTGTCTGGTGGATTTGTGGTGTCAGATGAAACTGTCCTGAATCCGGAGTGCACTACTGTTGGTAAGTTGGTCTGCTACAACTCCGTGTTTACTGCCAGTTCTGATCACTGGAGGCTTTTCCTATCTAGCATGGTTACAATATAGTATTGCCTGCCAGAGGTTAGGCAATATCCTAGTTTTCTTTAAATTAGAAAATAAAAGTATTACGAATGATGCTGTCTGCTTCTAAGGGTGTCAGAAAGGGGCCAAAACCAAGTGAAATTGACAATAGGTGGTTTTAAAATGATTGGTCTGGTTCAGTGTCCCACTGTTGTTTTCCCTATGCAAGTCTGTAACTTTTTTGTTTAAGATCACTAATCTTCAAGTTGTTTTTGCCCGTCCACATACCGAGACACACACGCACAGAGGTTTCTAGGAAAGTATTTGATCCTGTACTCTAACTCCCCACCCCCACCTTTCAAGGTCCAAGATGGGCCGGCTCAGAGGCTTGAGATGTTCAATCTGGTTACCTGAGAATCTGTGAAACCTGTCACTGGGGTGTCCAGAGTTCAAATGACAGGGCTGACATTGTAACGTTTGTTCCTTTTTGAAGTCCCAAATATCTTGTTTTAGTTGCAGAAGTACTGTTATACTTGTTCTTGTTTAACAATATAAAACATTTTTCCAGATAAACTGCAGATATTCCTGGACTTCCTTAAAGATTTGAGCACTCCTGAAAGCAAGTGGGTCTGGAAAGTTCACTGCAAAATACACAAAAAATTAAAGGAGCTGGCAAGGTTAGTGTGTTGTGTCTTAGTTCATACTATTCAACCATAATAAAGCAACTGTAACATATCTCAAATGCCATAACTGAATATTCATGAAATTTGGCTCTTATTGTAAATATATCTATAATCTTACACTGGTCATGTGCACCATTGAAAATTGTTATGGGAACATTTCCTACAGGAATTCTCATGTTCCCAGGATGACCCATCCATGCCTCTGCGTGGGCTGATTCTTTCCTCCCCGCCAGCACTGGCTGTTTGAAACAGCTGTCCTGCCTCTCTCTCAGCCTGATAGCCAATCATGGCCCCTCTCAGACTGCAAACAACAAAGCGCTGTTTCTTGGTCTTTACCAGGAATTGGCTTTTGAACTGTAAGTGGACAGGAATTCCCTAAAGGGTATTGGAGAAAGAGCCCTGTTAATTATTTTTTAATAACGGGACTTTCCCAAATGTTCTGGGGAAGCTTTTCGGGAAACCTTCCCCCTCTTCCTTCAAAAGTAGGTACCCAGTAAAGGCTCGGAAGCCAATTTTGAATTATAAAAGGGGTACACTGTTAGCTGTGGCTCTGGGTAGCACCCTTGCCTCAGTCAGAAGGTTGTGGGTCCAAGTCCCACTCCAGGGACTTGAGCACAAAAATCTAGGCTGACACTCCAGTGCAGTCCTGAGGGAGTGCTGCAGTGTTGGAGGTGCCGTCTTTTGGATGAGACGTTAAACCGAGGCCCCGTCTGTTCTCTCAAGTGGACATAAAAGATCCCATGGCATTGTTTTGAAGAAGAGCAGGGGAGTTATCCCTGGTGTCCTGGCCAATATTTATCCCTCAATCAACATCACTAAAACATTATCTGGTCGTCATCACATTGCTGTTTGTGGGAGCTTGCTGTGTGCAAATTGGCTGTCGCGTTTCCTACATTACAACAGTGACTACACTTCAAAAAGTACTTCATTGGCTGCAAAACGCTTTGGAACGCCTGGTGGTCATGAAAGACGCCATATAAATGCAAGTCTTTCTTTAACTCTCCTCCTATGGTAGAAATCGCTGTTATTTAAACTACAAAAGTTTAAGTAACCGGTTCTTACCTAAATCTGTAACTGCAAGGGCAGTTTAATGCTCCTCTCTCTCTCCCCTATTACCTCCCCACCTGGCATCCTCTTCTCCATTTCTTCCTATTACTTCTTACTTTGAGCGTCTGCCCTTCCCTGCCTGTGGTTTTTCTTCTTGCCTTGTCCCTTCTAACCATGCCTACTTTAATTTTTGACCATTACCCCTGGTTCACCACCATAATATTCACCCTCTGGGCTGGATCCCTCCCTGGCCTGTGAGGCAAGCACAACCTACCAGCCTGTGCCACTAGCCGGATGATTCCCACACCACCTACACCATGCCTACTACCACAGTACTACCAACCACCTCCAGCCAAAAAGACAATATGAAACTTGAAACTTTAATTAAAAAAAAAAAAAATGATAAAAGAAAAATGGAGCAGATAACTAGTAAACGAGATGTAGTCAGAAGAGGATAGAGAGAAGCTTCAATCTAAAGACATGAAATAGAGCAAACATATACTCTGAGCAACGGCTGGGAAATCCATTCCCAATGTATTTAGTAGTGTTAAAATACTTTGGTTATACAATATTCTTCTACTTTATATCAAACAGATTTGCATACAAAACTGGTTATATAATCAGTTTGTGTCTCTTTCACAACTAGCATGTCATTGCTACAGTTGGAGATAGATGATTGACATGACATATCTCTCAAGATGCTGAAGGGAATAGATAATGTGTTCAGGCTATTTAACTTGTGACCGTGCAGAATTATTGGAACACAAGTAAAAACGACCACCAAATGGGACTAGAAATTTTAATGAAATGTTTTCTTCCTTGCCCCAACAAACCAGTGGATGTGTAGAACACACAACACTAAAGCTAAAGATTTTCAGAGGTACAATCCTATGGAGATGCTGAATCGTAAGCGTCTGTTGTCAGCATAAATATAAATGTGCTGCATGGTTCACTTATTAGTTATAACTGATGTTCAAGCTATAGTGGTACTTAGTAGCTTTACAATGTATTGTGAATAATGGCACTATTTTTGTTTACACATTATTACAGGACAAATACAGCTGCCTTCAATATTCTGTCACTTGTGAATAAGTATCAGAAGTGTAACTTGGTAGAAGTTCTATCTTACCATGATTGTGACTCCAGATCCCGAAACACTATTGAATTAGACTGTTTGGTCAAACTTCAAGCTCAGACCATACAGCACAGACATGTGGTGTTCCTGACTGGTAGGTATTGAATTCCAGGTATAATTTTACCTTTTTTGTACATCTAGGCTGTTTATTAATATAGTTTTGGGGGTATTCTTTTTCTTCAGAAAAAAATATGGAGCCTCTTTCCAATTACTCAGAGTGTGGAGTGGTCGTGGCCAGTATTGATGACCTTGTGAAAAACTTCAGTAGCCTTATTGGCTACCATAGTTCAAGCATGGAAGATAAACATCTGCTAGGATTAGGATCTCGGGATAGCTTGCAAGGCAAGTAAAATGTACTGGGAAATTAGCTGATTTTATTTTAATACTGCAGGGAAGTGTTGAATGAACCATCTCACAAGGTTATTGCTTCTAATCTACATAAATGACCTGAATTTAAATGGCTTGAGTTTGTTGAAGATAAAAAATAAGGAAAACCATAGATGTGATGCAGTAAAAAGATTTACATTGGTTGTGAAATTGAGCAGGCATGTAGTGAATTTGCATCTTTATACACTGGTAAAAAATGTGGGACACAGGTCTACAATAAATTAAATTCAGTTATATCAGGGAATCTTGGGATAGACCTGGGAATATTGGGCACATTGTTTTTAATGCACTGTCTGGAAAATCACTTTGAAAAGCTAATAAAGGTTTTATATTACATTAGTCATATCGCACTTAGAATGGGGTGTTCAGTTTTGTTGATCATGCCACAAAACCATGTATGCTTTTATAATTAGAATACAGAAAAGGCGAGACTGATCCTGCATGTGCAGATGAAATATGAGGAAAGTTTAGAAAAGATGACATGAAATTTTTTTTAATGTCCTGGATACAGTAAATCTCAAAACATTGAATCATAAAATCTATGAAAGAGCATTTACCTGCAAAAAAAAAAAAAAAAAAAGTTTGATCCCAGCAGAATTAAGCTGCTAAAACTTTTTTTTAAAAATTGTGTGAAGTTTTTTTTGGCTCTAGTTTAAGAGCATAACTTAATCAGAAAAGGCTTTTTATTATAGTTTTTGTTTAAATGTTACTTCTTTCCTAATTGGGGAAATTGCCTTGGAGTTTCTGAGCTTCATCAGGCAATGGAGCTAAATCAACTAACATGATTGCTGAAACAGTCTTGAGACTGTTTGATATAGCCAGCTGATGCTGTGTGGATCCTCCTCTGCCGGTTGCAGTCCATAAACGAGCCCATAATTATATCGGGAAAACCCAGGAAAGGCCAATTTCTGTAATATGAACATGAGGAGCTGGTCCCATGTGCTTGCTTTCTGTATTAAAAGTGTAACACCGTATACCTATAGAGCAGCATTAGAAGGTTGATCTCCAGAAACAGGATGCATTGTTATGCACAAAGTATAAGCAATTTTAGTAACTGGCTCGATTAGGTTCTAGTGGTCTCAGTATATCCTATTAAAATGCAAGTTTTCCAATAAAGAATGTTGCAGTTTTGTTTTAGAGGTACTGATCAGAATCCCTCTTCAGGTGTATAATTTAGTTCTGAATCATTTGACATGTACGTTTTCAACAGTAATTTCTAATGGCTAGGTACATTTTCTTCCAACTCTTTGGAGTTGGCAGAAGTGGAAAGTGCTGATGCAGAAAACTTGGGAACAATTGAAGGAAACAATGAAGAGGAGGATATGTCATTGGACTCTGAAGATAATTCACCACAGATAGAAATCTGTAGTGAGGAATCTGAAGATCTGAATGTTGCTAATAAATCGCAAACTGAGGTACAGGGAACAAAAGGAAAGCTGAGCCACCCCGAGGAGTCTTTGCAGCAGGCATCAGGTGATGTTCTGATCCCCCCCTCAGAGGATGTAACTTCCAAACTGGCTTCGACCAAAGTTCCTGCTTCCACTTTGCAGCTGGTCGAAGGAGATGGCAAAGATTCAAAAGGAGAAGGATTTACATACAGCAGTAGTCCGTTCTTCTCGCATTCACAAGTAGAATCTGACTACAGGAACTTTAATGTAATTACTCATCAGAGTTTCCTAGCAAGTGGAATTGGGCCATCATACATTCCTCTGAATCAGAATAGTCAAGACACCAGTAGTTATTATTCATCTGGATACAATCAAAACTTAGCTTATAATAAAAATAACTGGGAAAATTCCTGGAATGCTGGCAGTGCACCAAGCCTGTCTTACCAGCAGCAACAACAGAAGAAACGTCAGCAGCGGTATCATTAAATTCCAACTTTTACTGTCTTTTTCATGGAGAACTTTGTAAACTTATGCAGGTGCTTACCTTTTGAATTGTACCTAGTTCATGTTTCCAGACACCACTGCATTTCTAGGTTTGTTCCTAATCCTTTGCTTGCTGCTGAAAGGACTTTTGTCATGGACTAACAAATGGGCATACCCTGTATATGGTGGTTATAGTGACTTTGTTTGAGATGGAAACTGTTTGGTCCTTTTAAATTTAATTTCTGTTACAATAACACCAGTTCCTTCTTACCATTTCCTCCTTTAAAATGACCTTTATGATTTCTGTCCTACAATTCCTTTTACTCACTCAAAAGCAAGTTTCTTTTGTTTCCAAACACATTTCTGCTTTATAAAAAAATTGTCAGTCATTTTCTTGCATATTATTTAAAAGAGCAAATTTGGATCTAGCAGTCAGAATTATGCAAAGATCTGGATCTTGGCCACAGCTGCTATGTTGTAACTGCTGGCCATTTATACATTTTTTTGAGAAACTGAGTAAACATCCTAGTTCAGACTGTACTGTAAGCACTTCTTTGAAGCATGTTACACTGATGTATGATCAGTTTGTGTGTAAACTTTAAGTATAATGGTTATTGGCTGTTTGATCCATTTCATGTTAGCAGCCTGATCTATAAAAACAAATCTGAAACGTGTCTAGATTGACCTTTGTGGTTGAAAGGATATTTTTAATTTTACAGAAAAATGCCACAAATAAATACTTCTGACTTGGTTAACCTTTTGATATAGATTTAATTTATTTTGTACAAATGTTTCATGAACCATTGGTTAATTTTTTTATTTTATTCAAGTTATGTGTGGTTACTGTCTGGTAATAGTGTTTTATTTAATGGCCTTACAGCAGTACACTGGACTGCTCGTAACTAGACATATTCATATACCTCCGTTTCAAGTGTAGAGCCTATTTTGCCACTTGTTCACTAGCATTAAATAAAACACTTGCATACAAATTAACTTGAGGATGTGTGTGTGTGTAAAAAATGTGTATATATATATATATAGTATAACTGTTTTCTTACACTGTTGTATATTAATAAAATGGTTAAAAATTTAGACCTGTCAAACTAGTCTTACGTGTTTTTGAAACCCTAACTCTAATGGAAAGGTCTTTGGGTAAAATGAGTTTATGAAGAAAGGAATGGCTGCTGTATAGAGGATGACCTGATCCCATCCAAGACACATGAGCACAAGTGGAATATAAATCCTATCCTAAAGTTGTGCAGAATAGTCCAGAATTTGCTGGAACAGCACATTTGGCCTGAGCATCATTAGATCACTGATTACCCGATCTTCTGGTGGTGAATTTATGCCAAAATGTGCTGGAGAACATTAGCGTGAGTGACATCGAGGATGATGGCAATTCAGAAGTAGCGTTAGAGAAGTTTATCAATTGCGATTTTGATCACGTGAATAGTATCGCAGTATTCGTCCACTTTTTATTCAGTTTTATAAAAAGGTGCGTTTGACCGAGTCCCCTTTCACAAAGTTACCACAAATTTGTTAGGTTATTTATTTTGTGTTCTAAAGTTGTGGAAATATAATTCCTGGGTGTAATGTGGCAGTATGTTTGGCTGCAGGTACCTGAGCTAATAGGTGAATGTGACATTGGAAGATGAGCTTAGAAATTATATAACTGAATTTAAAATAAAAAGATAAATATTATTAAGTAAACTAATCAAACTTGGAGGATAAAACTGACTTCTAAGAGAATGCAGAGAGTAGGGGTAAAGGGTAGCTATTCAGAGTGGTAGAAAGTGGGGTCCCACAAGGATCAGTGCTGGGACCAGTGTTGTTCACAATTTATATTAATGATTTAGACTTTGGAATCAAAAACAATTTCTAAATTTGAGGATGACACCAAATTGGAGAAGGGAGGGGAGAGAGTCCATATTGAGGAAGACATTAATAAACTTGCAGAATGGGCATATAATTGCTAAATGAATTTCAACACAGATGAATGAATGAGGTAGTACATTTTGGTAAGAAAAATAGAGGTCACATATTACTTGGAAAATAAGAATCTAAGTGGGATAGATGAGCAAAAAATTAAAAGTAGCAATGCAGGTTAATAAGGCCATTAAAGAGCAAACCAAGAACTAGGATTTATTACTGAAGGGATAGAATTGAGAAGTTATGCTAAACTTGTATTGAACCTTGTTAGACAACACTTGAAGTACTGTGTACAATTCTGGTCACCATATTATAAAAAGCATATAGAAGCACTGGAGAAGGTGCAAAAAAATTACAAGGATGATACCAGAACTACAAGGTTAACACGTATCAGGAAAGGATGAACAGGCTGGGTCTCTCCTCTTGGAAAGCGTAGGCTGAGGGATGATTTAGAGGTCTTTAAAATTATGAAAGATTTTGATAAAATAGACAGTGTTTCCACTTGTGGGGCAGAGCAAAACCAGAGGCCATCAATATAAGATAGTCACCAAGAAATCAAATGGGAATTCAGAAGAAACTTCTGTACCCAGAGAGTGGTGAGAATGTGGAACTTACTACCACGGAGTGCTTGAGGTGAATAGTATAGATGCACTTAAGGGGAAGGGAATAGAGGGTTATGCTGACTGAGTTAGATGAGGAAGGGCAGGAGGTGGCTCGAGTGAAGCATAAACGCCGACTTGGGCTGAAAGGCCTGTTTTTGTGCCGTATATCCTACGTAATCCTTGATGGTGCTTATGCAAATATAGTTAATATAAAGAATTAATGTATTTTGGTTTCCTGCTGTTGGGATTCACATCCTCCGCCTCAACAGGGATAACTGGTCTACCCCAGGTTAATTAACAGATTTCATGACTCTTCCAAAAGGAAAATAAAATATCAGACCAATATATACAGGTGAAAACTGCATGCTGAGATTTATTTACAGGTTAAATAACAGACACAGCAAGATACTGAAGCAGTGTAGCACTCTGAATAGAATTATTTCACAGGGCTATATGCCTTTTTGAAATATGTTTCTTACAGAATGTAAGTAACAGCTTTTCAACAAAACAATTTGCTTTGGTGGTAAGCCTTCAAGATGCAATTTGGATCTTTCACCAGGAATAAAACTCTAGAGCTGTGATTTATGCTATGGGACATTTTTCACATCACTACCATGGAGATTCACTAAAGTATTGCAAGTATTACTGTCTGGATACTGCAGTTTCTGCTGTACTTTCCACGTGACAGCATTTAATTCCTATAATGAATTCCCCAATTAGATCTAAATTTTGATATTAGCCTACTTCTATCTGCACCTTCTCTGATATGTCCTCAAGTACAGGAAACTGTGATATCCGGCACCAACGGGACTGAGCTGTTGCTGATCTATCAAAACTGCCGGACAGACCAGCGCTAATGCTGAAGCATACGGAGGTTTTCAGGTCCGTATCTGGCAACAGCTTCTAAACAGTCGGCCCGTACCTCGGAAGCGTCTCTGTAGCTTAGCAACAGCTTCAGAGAGACTTTGCAGAGCCCGACTTGAAGAAAAAAAACCTAACGAGACGGCTCCTGATTTCTGCCGGTGGATCGAGGTTTCCAGACATACAACCTCCGGATAAACGAAAGTTTCCTGTATTACATTTTTATTTGCTATTTTCCTCTAAGTTGCAATGGGTGACAAAGACATTTATTTAAAGTATTGTCTCTTCAATTGTGTGATAGCACATGGCATTGGAGTAGAAACACGATTTAATATACACCACAGGTTCAATTCCCACACTCTTGAGATAGCTTGAGCTCTGCTGTGGTGAGTCACCTGCAGAAACCTCAGCATAGAAGTGGCTAGGAGGAAAAAAGACATCTTTCATCTATTTATTATTTTTCTCCCTAGAAAGATCTATATTATAAAGGAACCTTAAAAACCACAGACATTACAACTGTAATTCTTTAAGATCATTGGCACAATTTATTTCACTCTGGTTTGCTGAACAGTTAAATAAAACAACTTTGTAATTGAGAGTCACACAGTTCTCTTCAAATATAACCTTTTATAAAACTTGTCAACACATTTAATATTTGTGCCTAAAAATCTCAAAATTACAGGTAGTTAAAACAATCAATAAGCTTCAGTTTATGTTTTGTGAAATATGCATCTGCCATTTTTATATTCTCCCAGCTCTTTCAGTCCCTTTGCGTCACTCTTCACTGCTTGGTTGAAGGAGTGGGCAAGCAACTTGCCTTTGAACTCTACCAATGCAACTGGCTACGAGCAGGCAGAGGAGTCCAATCGTAAGCGACTACTTACTTTTCCCTCATAAATGCAAACCTTTGCCCTATTACTTCAAATCCACTTCATTTTGCCAGTGGGAAATGAAAACCCACATCATTAATTGGTATATGTAGTGATAGAGCATTAAGGGAAGCATCAGGCATTTTTACCACAAATTAAAGGGCACACACATAATTACTTGAAAAATGGATTCCTGAGAAAATAAAATGAGTACAAAGGTCATTTGAATACCATTGTAGGAGCACCATAACACAAGAACAAGAACTACAGCAGTTCAAGAAAGCGACCCACCACCTCCTTAGGGCAATATCTGTAACCCTGCCAACATTGCTCACATCCTGAGAACAAGTATAAAATATCTGGGAGTAAGAAACTTAATTTTCTTCAGTCCCTCACCACTTTACTCAACTTGGGAAGGCATAAACAAAGAGGACCTGGAAGCTGCCAGCTCCCTTAATCCCTCCCAAATCCCATCAAATAATCAAGCGGCCTCTCTTGTTATTTGCATCAGTAAATGATGTGCCATAATGCTGCTTACCTCCTGTCCAGCCTGTAGGAACCTTCCAAAGATCGACACCATTCTTGTAAGTAAATGATTGTATGTGGAGTACTTTGGGACATCCTGAGATGCTCAATAAGGTGCTTTGTAAATGTAAGTTCCTCCTTTGTGTAGTGCTACTTAAAAGTACACACATATCACTCCGTATACAACTGAGTACTGCCTGACCATGGATGTATCCTTTACATATTCTGATATTTCAACTTTGTAGATACCATCAACAAAAAAATTTAAATAGCAGCCTACAATAATTTCCAACAGGCTACAGATATCTAGTGCTATCAAAGTGCTTTAACTATTTCATCCATAAATGCAAACTTGATTAGTTTGAGGATATCATTTAGCAGCCTTGTGGGGGGGGGGGGTAAAGTGCTTCTAACTGATCATAAATGCTGAGAAGGTACTGAATATTGCTCATCTTGATGCAGAGGACTGGATGTTAGACCAGTTTCCAACTCCCTTTGTTTCTGCATTAGACCCTAGAAACAAAAGAGAAGGATATTGATTTCAGGCTTGTGGTTTTTGTAGATTAATATTTAAAATGCAAATTCTTCATTGCAATGTTTTTACCCTTTCACCTTTGAATTGCCAGTATGGTCTCCAAACAAAAATATAGCATCTACACAATTCTTAGTGATTATCCAGGTTTATCTTTATACATCCTCCCCTTAAACACATATCCCCATAATTAATACGATAGCAAAATACTGCAGATGCTGGAAATCCGTCTTTTGTCTCCACTAGTCCGATCACCATCTCGTCTCGTTTTGAATACCTCTTAATGTCTCGTCACTTCTTTTGTTCTCTCCCAGCCCTGCCTTTCGATCTATTTCATTTCCTTTCCAGTTTTGAAAAAGGGTTAGACCCAAAAACGTCGACTCTTATTTTCCCTCCACGGATGTTGCCTGGCCTGCTGAGTTTTTCCAGCATTTTCTGTTGTTATTCCCCATAATTAATGACTGACAAAATCGCATCCTTAGAATTTGCACCTTTCAAAGCTACCTGTTCCCATTATTTCATTAGGTTACATTCAACTGGTACCATTAATGCACTCAGTCCTCTGACTCACTTCACTCATCATCTTGATCAAGACTGCCACCCACTCTGTCTGACCCAGTCAGTCATTATATCCTGACCAAAATTATCTGACCTTTTCACTTATTTTTTAAAAATGTCATGCTTTATATTTTTCTAGTATTTCCCTTTAATCTTCCAGGTTTGTCCCCCATTACTGGGTATATTATATTATATTGTATAATTTCTCTTCAGTACTTTGTGGGTGTCACCAAATGGCATTGTGTAAATCAAGTACCAATGGTTTTAGTATAAAGACATACCAGCAGCATGTATTTTAAAAGAGCCTACCAGTTTAAAATTATTGCGTTATCATTCCAGTGCTGAGTTATAGTCAGGGCCATTTTGTTTTAAGGAACTCGCTTAATGTGGCCACAGGGCCTGTGATGAACCTGCTTGGAGCTGTGCCCTGGCCAGGAGTGGGATCGAGTTCCAATGTGTGGAGGGGAAAGGAGGTGGTGGAGGCAGAAGTATAAAAACTAAGAGTCAGGACTGGGAAGCCACATCTTTGGTTGGCAGCAGAGACACTGAGCAAGATGGTAGCTAACATGCTGAATCTCACGTCACATCCAATTGTATTTGGTTTGGCAGGAACCAATGAATCAGCAGTTGTGATGATCAATAAGATTGCTGGAAATAGAATATTGATGGATACAATTTTTAAAATTTATAGAGATGCATTAATATCTGCTATATGGAATGAGTCTTACCTGTCGAAGCTCTGAAAGCCCTTTAAGAATAGCCTGCTGTCGTTCCCGGTTTCTCACCAGATCAGGGTTAAGAAGAGGATCTCTTGGATGGTCTAAACTATAGCTTTGATGCTGCAGGTCATCTATAATTGAAAAAAGGATGCAATAGAAAACTTGGATATACCTAGTCAAAATTGGACTTGTACAGTTTCCCAGATTCACATCTATCACATTAAAAGATGATTGAAGAATGCACTGCATTCTTACTATAGACATCAATCACCACCCACAAAACTTGCCCTCTAATTTAAGTATGTTCAAGAGTAGAAAACTCACAGCATCAGTGGTACAAATTTATTGCATTCTGGGTGGATTGTTAAAATTGATTAATTGTACCTTGAGAGATTGGGAATTTACAAGTTGTAACAGAACTGTATACAATTTAAAATGGAGTTACTGAAAGAATATTACACAAATAGGTCACTAAGCCAAGAGAGGCACTTAAACCTGCTGCAGTTTTAAGAATGAACCAAATTGAGAAACGGAAGCCATGACCCCAAGCAGGTGTATATGCCAAACTGGTGACTAGAGGTATAATATGTTTACCACTTTTTAAAAATGAGCTCCTAAATTAAAAACAAGGCTGCATAAATACCATTGCAATGCATATACTGTGGGTCATGTGTTGAAGGCCTCGACATTGGGGCATCAGGATCCAAATGATACACCTCATCTGTGCGCACGTAAGGAACAAAGTTGGATGACGGTGGTCTATCATTGTCTGATTCATTAGCTGATAGAGCTCTTTGACACCATTCTCCTGCCTTCATGTTTTGAACTATATGGAGCTCCTTCTGCTCCATTTGGAGCTGCTTGTTCCTCAGTGCAGGAACTGGTGGAGATTCACACCTACAGAAAGAAAACTTCTATTAAATCTGCATTTCTCATTACATCATTTATTCTCACAAAATTGTTTTCATTCGTTCTAGTATTTTTTTTACTTCTGCTGTGAAGTAGCAATTGTTTAGCTCAGACATGGACTAGAATTCATATTGCATTTTTAGAGAAGCCAGATATCTCAACTTAGCATGAAACAGAAATCTCGAGGTTGAAAAAAACGATAGGTCCCATCTGGTGTACCTTCCTACGATCATAGCAGTTGTAGCTGGTAGTGCATTTCTCATCAAGGTACTTGCTCGATGTTGCCTTCAAATATCTAAATTACCTGTCTCCACAATCTCCCTCAGTAAGCTGTCTCAATAACCAGTAAGTGCATATGGGTCTGATGGTCTTTTCTCATCCTGAGTGCATAATGTAACAATTTACTAACTACTCTCCAAGTAATGTTTCTTTACCTTCTGTCTCAATCTACTACTTCTCAGTTTGAACATTCTGCTGTCGCAGGCCAATACAAAGAGGGTACTGGTTGATTTTCTACATCTCTGAGCCTTATTATTTTGAATACCTAAATCATATTCTGTCTCTAGTCATCTGCTTTTCAACGAGAGCCCCAAATCCTATTCTTTGTACTGCCAGACTTGGGCCCTGACAATAAATCCCCAAAAAACCAAAGTCCTTGTGTTCCAGCAAAGATCCAAACATCAGGGACCCAAAATAAATTTCACAGTAGGAACAACCAAAATTGAACAAACCACTAACTACACATACTTGGGCTTAAAAATCAGTTCTACGGGAAACTTCAAACTGGCTGTGAATGAACTGAAAGAGAAAGCAAGAAGGGCTTTCCATGCCATCAAAAAATCAATCCAAATAGAAATCCCAATTAGCATTTGGCTCAAAATTTTCAAATCAGTAATTGAACCAATTGCACTCTATGGCAGTGAGGTATGGGGACCGCTAACTCAACAAGAATTTGCAAAATGGGACAAACACCCAATTGAGATCCTACATGCGGAATTCTGTAAAAGTATCCTCCGGACTCAAAGGAAAACAGTAAACAATGCATGCAGGGCGGAACTAGGCCAATATCCATTAATAATCACTATCCAAAAAAGAGCCACCAAATTTTGGAATCACCTACAAATGAGCAATCCCCAATGCTATCACTACGACGCCCTGAAATGCCAAGAGCTGACCATAAAGAAGAATACCCTCAGTCAACTAGTCCTGGGACTCAGTGAAGTAAATACTAACAATAACCAGCCCCAGGACAGTGACAGGGTAACACAAAGAATTCGACCCAACACAATCGTCGCTAAGCAAAAGGAAAAATATCTGACATATTGGGCAGAAACAACAAAAACCCAAAGCAAACTCAATTGCTACTTGGCCCTAAACAGACAATACAACATAGCTGATTACCTGACCATGGTAAAGGATAACAAACTGAGAAGAACCTTGACAAGGTACAGACTCAGCGAACATAGCCTAGCGATCGAAAAAGGCAGACACAGGCAGACCAGGCTACCAAGAGAAGACAGGATATGCTCTCACTGCAGTCAGGGAGTAGTGGAGACAGAGATGCACTTCCTCACAGCCTGCGGAAAATATCAGGGCATCAGGGAGAATTTCTACCAAAAATTCTCACAAATATGCCCTGATTTCAGAAATCTGAATGACAACCAAAAACTCCCATTCCTACTGGGAGAGGAGAGAAGCTGTATAACACTGGCGGCACACTATGTTACAGCTTGCCATGAACAGAGGGACAACCAGTAAACTAAGAAAAGAATATATATAAACAATGCGAAAGTATATTTATACACTCAGGGATATACCTGTTTATACACTGTATGAATAGAACTGCGTTTATGTGCTAAACCATAAGTGTATTTTGATGCTTTGGCAACATAAGATGTAACTTATCGTGCCAATAAAGCGATTTGAATCGTGAATCGTGAATCGTAGTCCAGCCAAGCCTCATCCTTTTGATAGTGTGCATTCCAAAATGGCACAGAATACTCTGGTCCCACCAAATGTTCAATTTAACAGTAGGATTACTTCTTTGGTCTACTTTCTATTCTTATGTAACCCAACATCCCATTTGTTTATATTTGACAGCTGCCGATGTTTAATCGATGGGTCTCTCAAGAGATTATGACCTCAAGATCCCTTTTCTGATTCAACTTGGTCAGTATTTTCCCATTAATTCGGACATCGATCTGCCTACTCTTTGAACCCAAGTGATTTACATTATCTACAAGTATTTATATAGCACCTTTAACGTAGTAAAATGTCCCAAGAAGCTTCACAGCAGCATTATCAAAGAAAATTTGACATTGAGCTACATAGGAAATATTAGGGCAGAGAGTCTTAAAGGAGGAGAGAGAGGAAGCAAGGTGGAGAGGTTTAGGGAGGGAATTCCAGAGCTTAGAGCATTAGCAGCTGACGGCACAGCCGCCAATGGTGGCAGCGATTAAAATTGGGGATGCTCAAGAGGCCAGAATTGGAAGAGCGCAGATATCTTGGAGGGTTGTAGGGCTGGAGATGATTACAGAGATAGGGAGGGGCGAGGCCATGGAGGGATTTGAAAACAAGAACTTTTTATTAAAAAAAAAAAAAAAAAAAATTGCTCCAGTTGGCTAGTTCTCTGTGATTTTCTCCTACCTTCAGGCTGCACAGGGCGAGGTTCCTGCTGTAGGGCCTTGTGCCTGCGAGACCCCCAACCAAATTGGGGGCGATTAATGTCCTGCAGACCTCTGTACCAGACCCCCTCTCTCCGTGTGCTGCAGCTACTAATTTTTGATGTGCTGGGGGGATGGGTAGCGGACTGTTAGCAGCTCATCAGTACCGGACATACTGGGGGAGTGAGATGTGGTGTTGCCCGGTGCAGTTCCCAGCATTTTTCGAATGGGGCATTCTTTACCCAGCATGCATAGCGGCAGAGAAACCGCACTCTCTGGGATAGAACCATGCAAGTACAGTAATCCCTCCCCAACCTCGGGGGCTACATCCCTGAAAACCTCCGTGGTTGGTAAAACCGCGGTTGGCAAATATAAGACCTTATGGGAAAAATGGGGTTAGAGCTCATCAGAGCTTAAGTGAGTTGCTTTATTTTAAATAACACCATTTTAAAAATCATCAATCGAGGTGGATGAATGCAGAGAAGCGACATCGTGGCTGGTTGATTCAACTGGGCGGTTTCTTAAAGAATTCTGCGATGGATGGTTGACTCATTTTTTTCTGAATATCTTTCTGGACCTGCTTGTATGGCCTCATTAAATCCTCCAAACCTCGCTTGAATTTTAAACTTCGCTCCAAGAATGGGTCAATCTCCATAAAGAGGTCGGAGCGATTAGTAGCAAGGAGCGTTGCCTTGCTACGGTTGGCACTTGTCAGCTTCGACTTCTCCACCATATCCTCGTCTTCGTCCTCTGCCTCATTAGAATGCTGTATCAGCTCATCAAGGTCCTCCTCCGTCAACTCCTTGCCGTGCGACTCAAGGAGCTCCTCGACGTCATCAGGCTGTATGTTGGCCAGCCCCTCGCCTCCCAACCTTCACAATGCGATCAACTTCATCGTCAACTGTAGGAAAGCCTCGGAAGTCATTCACTGCCTCCCTCCAAAGTTTACCCCAGCAGGCATCTTCTTCAGTTCATCCATCGATTCTTTTATGTTGGTGATGCAGTCAGCGATGGTGTAATCCTTCCAACAAGTTTTCACCGTCAGTATTGCGTCATCCTCCATAGCCTCCATCATGCGGTCAAAGCTGCGTCATATGTAGTATGCCTTGAAGGTGGCGATCACACCTTGGTCCATGGATTGAAGGAGTGAAGTCATGTTGGGAGGCAGGAAGACAACTTCAGTACTGTATTAGGGTGGGCGAATTGGAGTGCTGGTGGGTGGCCGGGGTCATTGTCGAGGATGAGTAGGACCTTGAAAGCCAGATTTTTTTTTGCAAGGTACCGCTCCACGTCATGCACAAAACAGTTATGAAACCAGTCCATGAAGACTGCAGCAGTAACCCACGCCTTGCAGTTAGAACGCCAAAAGACAGGGAGATAGTTTTTGTCCTTCAGAGCGCGGGGATTGAGAGAGCGGTAGAGCAGCATCGGCTTCACTAAACAGTCCCCCTCAGCGTTAGCACAAAAGGAGAAGGGTCACCCTATCCTTAGCCACCTTGAATCCCGAAGCATGCTTCTCAGCCTTCGCGATGAAAGTTCGGGAAGGCATTTGCTTCCAGAAGAGGCCAGTCTCATCCGCATTAAATACCTGCAGGTAACCCTTCTCGGCGATCAACTTCTTCAGCTCTTCCGGGAACTTGGCAGCGGCCTTGTGATCGGCTGAGGCAGATTCCCCCACAACCTTGAGGTTAGTCAAGGCGAACCTCTTAAAATTTTCCAACCAGCCCTTACTCGCTTGAAACTTTGCCATCTACATTTTCCCTGGCAGCCACAGTAAGATGCTTGTAGAAACTAAGGGCCTTCTTACGTACCCATGTGGAATTAACATTCACTTTTTTCTGGTTCTGGTCTTCCAACCAGATATTAAGTGCCTTCTCCATTTTTTCAAGCTTATGGTCCCGTGGCATAAACGACACTAACACATTTTGAAGAGCCACCCTCAATACTGGCCCTTATCGACACTTCACTTTTTTTAATGGTGGATTCGTTAACCCCCATTAGTCGTCCAACCGACACTGTACTTTCACCACGGGCAAGTCTATTAACGACATCTAATTTCCTATCTAAGGTTAGTACATTCCTTGCCCTTTTCGCTATTGATTCACCTTTACCACTGAGATTACGCTTAGGGGCCATGATCAAGGGCTAAATAGAATACAATACTGTAATTAAAGACAAAATGGGTAGCAACGAGACGACATTCACACACACAGTATTTCCACGAGTGGAGCGAGACCACATGTGGTAGTAAATATGCTCAAAAGAGCGGCGCGGATGAATGGAGTCTCGTGTTTGGAAGCACCACCCGAGAAACTTGAAAATTAAAAAACGCGTACTGTATATGCAAAATTCACTGCCGTGGTTGGCAAAATTTGTCGCAGAGAGGAAACCATGTATACTTGAAATCCGCGTATGGCAAAACCGCGGTTGGGACGGGATTCCTGTACTCAATGCAAGAGAAAGGGTGGCTTCTCTGCCACTAGGGATGCTGGGTAATGAACTCTTCATTCCACACAAGCCGTTTTTTCCCCACACGCTGCCGCCTCTGCTTGTCCCGTGTTTTAAGTTGTAAACGGACTTGGTGCTTTGAAAGCTGACAATAGTTGGTCATTTGCAAATGTCCGTGGTTTCAAGGTGCAGCTTGTGTCTGTTACAATATAAAAGTTATTTGGGACTGTCAATAAGTGTCTTTTTTTTGCAGATGTCTGTTTGTACAGGTTTCACTGTCTTGAGAAATAAGGAATAAACACCAGACTAATTATTTTCCTTAATGTTTTCTGTACTTTTTCGCTCATGGCTCAATAAAAACACTGTTCTCCAAATCTTATCACAAACTTCAGAAAACCAACCTGTAATCTTTGTCAGCGGGTAATCTACTGTTTGAGTTGCTTCTTGGGGCAGGATCTTCCTGTAAATAGAGTTATTACCAACCAATTATTTAATAATTTAAACAATTATTTGCACAATTTGAAAGTTACACTACTTGTATTTTTTGAATGTGTGTGGACCTTCACATAGAGAATATATTGGAAAACTGATTTACCTGATTAATCATTTAAATTATTCAGTGAAGTAGAAAACAGTTGCAAGCATCCTTATTAATAAAACAATGTAATTTCCATTTGAATATTCAAAAACACCCTCCAGCCCTTCAAGTTATTTTGGAGATAGCAGAGAAATGTTACATCTTCCGCTACAATGATTTGTAAAGCTCTAATCAAAGTTTTCCATTACTTCTTGGAACCCTATTGGCTTCTTGTAGAGTGAGATGAAGGGAAAGAGAGGTGGAGGGGAGAGAGAGAGAGAGTGAGCACAGAAACAGGCCATTCGGCCCAACCAGTCCATGCCGGCGTTTATGCTCCACTCGAGCCTCCTCCCCTCTTTCCTCATCTAAATCTATCAGCATAACCATTTATTCCCTTCTCCCTCATATGCTTGTCTAGCTTAAATGCATCTATACTATTCGCTTCAACCACTCCCTGTGGTAGCGAGTTCCACATTCTCACAACTCTTTGGGTAAAGAAGATTCTTCTGAATTCCCTATTGGATTTCTTGGTGACTATCTTATATTGATGGCCTCCAGTTATGCTCTTCCCCACAAGTGGAAACATTCTCTCTCTATCCACTCTATCAAAACCTTTCATAATTTTAAAGATCTCTATTAGGTCACCCCTTAGCCTTTTTTCAAGAGAAAAGAGATCCAGCCTGTTCATCCTTTCCTGATATGTATGCCCTCGCATTTCTGGTATCATCCTTGTAAATCTTCTCTGCACCCCCTCCAGTGCCTCTGTATCCTTTTTGTAATATGGTGACCAGAACTGTACGCAGTACTCTAAGTGTGGTCTAACCAAGGTTTGATACAGGTTTAGCACAACTTCCCTACTTTTCAATTCTATACCTCTAGAAATAAACCCTAGTGCTTAGTTTGCTTTTTTAATGGCCTTGCTAACCTGTGTCACAACTTTTAATGATGTGTATTTGTACTCCGAGATCCCTTTATTCCTCTACCCCACCTAGACTCGCACCCTCCAAGTAATGTGACCTCCCTATTCTTCCTACCAAAATGTAATACCTCACATATGTGTGTTGAACTTCATTGGACAAATTATATGCCCATTCTGCAAGTTCATTAATGTCCTCCTGTACTTTGTTGCGTCCTCCTCAGTATTGACTATCCCCCCCCAATTTGGTGTGATCCGCAAATTTAGACACTGTCTTTTTGATTCCAAAGTCTAAATCATTGATATATATTGTGTACAACAGTGGTCCCAGCACTGATCCTTGTGGAACACCACTACCCACCTTCTGCCACTGGGAATTGCTACCCTTTACCCCTACTCTCTGCTTTCTGTCTTGAAGCAAGCTAGCTATCCATTCTGCTACTTGTCCCGACTCTGCATTCCCTGACCTTGTTCATCAGTCTATTATGGGGTACCTTATCGAAGGCCATTTGAAAATCTAGCGAAAGAGAGGGGAGCGCGAGAGAGGAGCGCGGGAGAGAGCGTGAGGAGCGCGAGGAGCGAGCGAGGAGCGCGCGAGAGCGAGAGGAGCGCGCGAGACAGAGAGAGAGTGAGACAGAGACAGAGAGAGACAGACAGAGAGAACATAAGAAATAGGAGCACGAATAGGCCACTTAGCCCCTCGAGCCTGCTCCGCCATTCAATAAGATCATGGCTGATCTTGGGCTCAAAGCCAATTCCCTGCCCGCTCCCCCTAACCCTTCATTCCCTTATCTTGCAAAAATCTGTCTATCTCCACCTTAAATGTATTTAATGAACCAGCCTCCATGGCTCTCTGGGGCAGAGAATTCCACAGATTTACGATCCTCAGAGAAGAAATTCCTCCTCATCTCAGTTCTAAAAGAGCGACCCTTTATTCTGAAACTCTGCCCGAGTTCTAGATTTCCCCACGAGGGGAAACATCCTCTCTGCATCTACCTTGTCAAGCCCCCTCAGTATCTTATATGTTTCAATAAGATTACCTCTCATTCTTCTAAATTCCAATAAGTATAGGCCCAACCTGCTCAACCTTTCTTCATCAGTCAACCCCCTCATCTCAGGAATCAACCGTGTGAATCGTCTCTGAACTGCCTCCAATGCAAGTATATCCTTCCTTAAATAAGGAGACCAAAACTGTATGCAGTACTCAAGGTGTGGTCTCACCAATACCCTGTACAGTTGTAGCAGGACTTCCCTGCTTTTATACTCCAACCCCTTTGAAATGAAGGCCAACATTCCATGTGTCTTTTTGATTACTTGCTGTACCTGCATGCTAACATTTTGTGTTTCATGCACAAGGACCCCCAGGTCCCTCTGAACTGTAGCATTTTGTAATCTCCCTCCATTTAAATAATAATTTGCTTTTTTATTTTTCCTGCTAAAGTGGATAACCTCGCACTTTCCCACATTATACTCCATCTGCCAAATGTTTGCCCACTCACTTAACCTGTCTATATCCCTTTGCAGGTTCTTTGAGTCCTCTGCACAACTTGCTTTCCCACCCATCTTTGTATCATTCGCAAACTTGGCTACATTACACTCGGTCCCTTCATCCAAGTCATTAATGTAGATTGTAAATAGTTGAGGCCCCAGCATCGATCCTTGTGGCACCGTACTAGTTACCGCTTGCCAACCGGAAAATAACCCATTTATCCCGCCTCTCTGCTTTCTGTTAGTTAGCCTATTCTCTATCCATGCTAATATATTACCCCCAACTCCGTGAGCTCTTATCTTATGCAGTAACCTTTTATGTGGTACCTTATCGAATGCCTTCTGGAAATCCAAATACACCACTTTCATTGGCTCACCCTTATCCACCCTGCTCGTTACATCCTGAAAGAACTCCAGCAAATTTGTTAAACATGATTTCCCTTTCATAAAACTATGCCGCCTCTGCTTGACTGCATTATGATTTTCCAAATGCCCTGCTACCGCTTCCTTAATAAAGGACTCCAGCATTTCCCCAATGACAGATGTTAGGCTAACTGTTTCACAGTTTCCTGCTTTCTGTCTCCCTCCTTTCTTAAATAGTCGCGTTATGTTTGCGGTTTTCCAATCCGCTGGGACCTCTCCAGAGTCCAGGGAATTCTGGTATATTGCAACCAATGCATCCACTATCTCTGCAGCCACTTCTTTTAAGACCCTGGAATGCAGGCCATCTGGTCCAGCGGACTTGAGAGAGAGGGAGAGAGAGTGAGTGAGTGAGGTCAGATGAGAGAGAGGGAGAGAAAGGGGAGGAGAGAGAGAGGGGGGAGGAGAGAGAGAGAGGGGGGGGGAGGAGAGAGAGGGGGGGGAGGAGAGAGAGAGAGAGAAGGGGAGGAGAGAGAGAGGGGGGGAGGAGAGAGAGAGGGGGAGGAGAGAAAGAGAGAGAGAAAGAGGGGGGAGGAGAGGACATATAAATTGGATCCAAGGAGAGGACATATAAACTGTCCAGAAAAAGCAGTAAACCTGAGGATTGGGAGCAGTTTAGGATTCAACAAAGGAGGACAAAGGGAACAAATTAAGAAGGGGAAAATAGAATATGAGAGTAAGCTTGCAAGGAACATAAAAACTGACTATAGAAGCTTCTATAGATATGTGAAGAGAAAGATTGGTGAAGTCAAGCGTAGGTCCCTTGCAGTCAGAATCAGGGGAATTTATAATGGGGAACAAAGAAATGGCAGACCAATTAAATACATACTTTGGTTCTGTCTTCACAAAGGAGGACACAAATAACCTCCCAGAGATGTCGGGGAACATAGGGTCTGATGACAGGGAGAAGCTGAAAGAAATCAGTATTTGTAGGGAAATGGTGTTAGGGAAATTGACGGGATTGAAGGCCGATAAATCCCCAGGGCCTGATAATCTACATACTAGGGTACTTAAGGAAGTGGCCCTAGAAATAGTAGGTGCATTGCTGATCATCTTCTAACATTCGATGGAATCTGGAACAGTACCCATGGATTGGAGGGTAGCTAATGTTACCCCACTATTCAAAAAAGGTGGTAGAGAGAAGTGGGGAAAGTGCTAGAGTCCATTATAAAAGATGTAATAGCAGAGCACTTGGAAAACAGTGACAGGATCAGACAAAGTCAACATGGATTTACAAAAGGTAAATCGTGCTCGACTAATCTACTGGAATTTTTTGAGGATGTAACTGGTAAAATAGATAAGGGAGAACCAGTGGATGTGGTGTATTTGGACTTTCAGAAGGCTTTCAATAAGGTCCCGCATAAGAGATTAGCGTGTAAAGTTAAGGCACATGGGATTGGGGGCAAGGTATTGACTTGGATAGAGAACTGGTTGGCAGACAGAAAGCAAAGAGTTGGAATGAACAGGTCTTTTTCCGAGTGGCAGGCAGCGACTAGTGGGGTACCGCAGGGATCGGTCCTTGGACCCCAGCTATTCACAATATATATTAATGATCTAGACAAGGGAACTAGATGTAATATCTCCAAGTTTGCAGACGACACAAAGCTGGGTGGGCGTGTGTGCAGGGAGGAGGATGCCGAGAAACTCCAGGATGATTTGGACAGGTTGGGTGATTGGACAGAAGCATAGCAGATGCAATATAACGTGGATAAATGTGAGGTTATCCACTTTGGTGGCAAAAACAGGAAGGCAGATTATTATCTGAATGGCAATAGATTGGGAGAAGGGGAAGTGCAACGAGATCTGGGTGTCCTTGTGCACCAGTCGCTGAAGGTAAGCATGTAGGTGCAGCAGGCGGTTAAGAAGGCAAATGGTATGTTGGCCTTCGTAGCGATGGGCGAGTACAGGAACAAGGATATCTTGCTGCAGTTGTACAGGGCCTTGGCGAGACCACATCTTGAATACTGTGTGCAGTTTTGGTCGCCTTATCTGAGGAAGGATGTTCTTGCCATGGAAGGAGTTCAGCGAAGATTCACCAGGCTGATACCTGGGATTTCAGGAGTGACATATGAGGAGCGATTGGGCTTATACTCGCTGGAGTTTAGAAGAATGAGAGGGTATCTCATTGAAACTTATAAAATTCTGACAGGACTGGACAGACTAGATGCAGGAAGGATGTTCCCGATGGTCGGGGAGTCCAGAACCAGGGGTCACAGCCTAAGGATAAGGGGTAAGCCATTTAGGACAGAAATTAGGAGGAATTTCTTCACCCAGAGAGTGGTGAACCTGTGGAATTCTCTATCACAGAAGGCAGTAGAGGCCAATTCATTAAATATATTCAAGAAGGAGTTGGATATATTTCTTAAAGCTAAAGGGATCAAGGGATATGGGGAGAAGGCAGGGACAGGGTACTGAATTTGGATGATCAGCCATGATCGCATTGAATGGCGGAGCAGGCTCGAGGGGCTGAATGGCCTACTCCTGCTCCTATCTTCTATGTTTCTATGTAGGAGGGGAGGAGGAGAGAGGGGGGGGGAGGAAGGAGAGAGACAGAGAGAGGAGGAGGAGGGAGAGAGAGAGAGAGGGGGGGAGGTGAGAGAGAGGGGGGGAGGTGAGAGAGAGGGGGGGAGGTGAGAGAGAGGGGGAGGAGGAGAGAGAGCGAGGGGAGAAGGAGAGAGAGAGGGGGGGAAGGAGAGAGAGAGGGGGGGAAGGAGAGAGAGGGGGAGGAGAGGAGGAGGGGGAGGAGAGACACACACACACACACACAGGAAGAGTAGGAGGAGAGAGAGGGGGAGGAGACAGATGGGGGAGAGAGAGGGGGAGGGGGAGAGGGGAGAGAGAGGGGGAGGAGGAGAGGGGAGAGAGAGGGGGAGGAGGAGAGGGGAGAGAGAGGGGAGAGAGAAGGAGAGAGGAGAGAGAAGGAGAGGGGGGAGAGAGGAGAGAGAGGGGGAGAAGGAGAGGGGGAGGAGGAGAGAGGGGGAGGAGGGGAGAGAGGAGAGAGTGTGGAAGGTGTGGTGTCCGTGTGTTGATAAAGACACTGAAGACAGGAGTTGGTTCATAGGTGTTTACTAAGCAAAGTCTAGGGGGGGGGGGTTCTAACGGATATACACAATATACAGGCTTATATAGCCCGAGTGGCAAGTACCGGCATTACAGCGCACCTGGGGCTCTTAAAGGCACATACACTACAATTCCTCCCCTTTTAGCTAACCAGTACATCATATTTTAAGTAATTATTAATTACATGTTATAAGAAAAATAATATACACATTGCTGTAGTTAATTAATTATAAGTCAGTCTCTCAGGAGGCTTCCTGACTCGGTCTGGATAACGCCTCGGGGGTGTAGTAGTTTCTGGTGGTGTAGTAGGTTTTTTTTGGCAAGGCAGATTCGGCTTGAATGCCAGTGTCGGGTTCATCGGGTTCCAGTATCACCGGATCGGAGGTAGATATGGGTATCTCTACTTCATCGTTAGACGTATAGAGTTCTGGTGTAGGTTGTCCCTTTTCGGATGACTTTATGATTTGGTCAGCATGGCGCCTTATTATGCTTTCTCCGATGTCCACGGTATACATCAGTGGTCCTAGTCGTGTGCAGATAGTTCCAGGCTGCCATTTCTCGGTACGGTAGTCCCGGGCCAAAACTTGTTGACCTATCTGGAAGGTTCTAGTTGGCCTTTCATTCATGCCTTGAAACTGCTGGTTCTCCACGTCCCTTCTGATGTTGGGCTTGACCAAATCCAGCCGGCATCTTAGGTTTCTATTGAAGAACATCATGGCGGGAGTTTGGTTGGTAACCATATGTGTTGCATTCCTGTATGCGAATAAGAAGTTATCCACCTTGTGCTGAAGTTTTATGTCTTCATTACCCATGGCCTTCTTGAAGGTCTGGACAAACCTTTCAGCCAATCCATTGGTGGCGGGATGGTATGGGGCGGACGTGTAGTGCTTAACCCCATTGTTTTTTTAAGAACTTTCTGAATTCTTCGGACACAAATTGCGGTCCATTATCAGAACATATCTGTTCCGGCAGCCCATTCCTGGCAAATATGGTCCTTAATACTGTGATGTTTTTTTCTGTGGTGGTGGAGGACATCTTTATTACCTCCGGCCACTTGGAGTGTGCATCAACCGCGATTAAGAACATGGAGTCCATAAATGGACCAGCAAAGTCGATGTGCACCCTTTGCCAGGGAGATGAGGGCCACTCCCATGGATGTAGAGGGGCTTGGGGTGGAGCGTTTTGGACCTTCTGGCATCCTAGGCAGCTCTTGGTCATTTCTTCGATGTCTCCATCGATACCTGGCCACCACACAAATGCTCTGGCTAGGTTCTTCATTTTCACTCCACCCAGATGCCCCTCGTGAAGCTCCTTTAGCACTTTATCCTGGAGTTTGGGTGGAATCACCACTCTGGATCCACACATCAAGGTTCCTCGGCACACTGACAGCTGTTCTCTTCTTTGCGAGAATGCTGACAACAGTGGTTCGCCATGTGCTGGCCATCCCTTCACTGTTAAATCGTAAACCCGTGAGAGAGTCGGGTCATTTCTCATCTCCCTTTCAATGGCAGAATTTGTTACTGGTGGACATTCCACTATGGTAGAGTGGAACATCTCTACTGGGTCTACTGTAGGTGCCTCTTCTACCGTTGGCAACGGTAGGCACGATAAACCTTCAGCATTCCTATGCTGTTTTGATCCTTTGTATTCTATGTTGTATTGGTGTGCCCCTAGAAAAAAGGACCACCTCTGTAGCCTTTGCGCTGTCATAATGGGAACACCCTTTTTAGGGTTGAATATGGAGATGAGGGGTTGATGGTCAGTCAACAAGGTAAATTTTTGTCCGTGTAGGTAATGGTTGAATTTCTTCACTCCCCATACCAGGCTGAGTGCTTCCCTGTCGATTTGGGCATAGTTACGCTCAGCTGAGTTTAATGAGCGTGACGCAAAAGCTATCGGCCGTTCTGAGCCATCAGGGAATTTATGGGATAATACTGCTCCTATGCCGTAAGGGGATGCATCGCACGCCAGTCTGATTGGCAGTGATGGGTTGTAATGAGCCAAAACTTCTTCGGATGTGATTAAGTCTTTGCATTTATGGAAGGCACGTTTACAGTCTTCGTTCCATTTCCAAATCACTCCTGTTTGTAGCAGTTCATTAAGAGGGTGTAGAAGAGTTGATAAGTTCGGTAAAAATTTATGATAGTAATTTATTAATCCCAGGAACGACCTTAATTGTGAAACATTTTCAGGTGCTGGGGCTTTTATGACCGCTTCAATTTTTTCAGGTGATTTATGCAACCCTTCGTTATTAATTATGTGGCCACAATATATCTGATTTTGGAAAAATTCGCACTTGGGGCGATTTGCTCGTAGGCCCCGTTCTTTCAGCCTAGTGAGCACCTGCTCCAAATTGGCAAGGTGCTCGTTGTCGTTTTCTCCTGTTACAAGGATGTCGTCTAGGTAGCATTGAGTCCCCGGAATCCCTTGCAGGACTTGCTCCATAGCTCTTTGCCAGATAGCTGGAGCTGATGCTACTCCAAAAACCAGTCGATTGTACTGGTACAGGCCTTTGTGTGTGTTTATCGTGAGATACTTTTTAAAGGCCTCCTCAACCTCCATCTGTAGATATGCCTGTGCCAAGTCAATTTTGGTGAAACGTTTCCCTCCGGATAGTGAGGCGAAAATATCTTCTATCCTCGGAAGAGGATACTGTACCGTGTGAAGGGCCGGGTTTACAGTCACCTTGAAGTCTCCACAGATGCGAATTTTTCTCTGTTCTTCAGATTTATCATTATTCAATGCTTTTTTCATGACTGGAACGATGGGTGTTGCCCACTCGCTCCAATCTATTTTGGATAATACGCCTGCCTTTTCCAAATTCTCCAGTTCTGCCTCGACTGCTGGACGAATTGCGTACGGCCTTAAAAAATTTGGGAATTGCTGCATCTTCCACTTTTATTGAGGCGGTGATGCCTTTCAAGGTTCCTAGTTTCTCTTGAAACACTTCTTTGGCGTTGGCCAAGATGTCTTTTAATCGTTCAGGTATGATGTCATCATTGTTTTTTTTCTTACTGGTCACCGTCAGTGCCTGAATGGAGTGCCAGTCTAAACATATCTTTCTGATCCATTCACGTCCCAACAACGGTGGACCCCCATCTTGTAGAATGTATAAATACAACTTTTGTATTTCTTTGCCGTTGTATACAACAGGCACCCTTAATTTTCCTTTGGGGTATACTTTCTGCCCCGTATATGTTTTTAAGATGATGGATGTGTCTTTTAGAGGTATATGCAAAAATAGCCTCTTGTAATCCCGTCGATTTATTACGGTTAGAGCCGATCCTGTATCTAGCTCCATTTTAACTGGGGACCCTGCCATCGTGAGGGTAACCCAAATGGTTTGGTAATCATCTTTGGCAAGTACATTATGTAATTTGAGACAGCTTAGTCTCTTGTTTTCGGAGTTGCTATCGCTCTTCTGGTCTTCGGAGCTACTGTCCATCATCATTTGTACCTTCCTGTACTTTCCTTTATTGATTTTTTTTTTCCTGTCTGTGGATTTATTTTGTCCAGATCGGCATACCCGTGCAATGTGTCCAATCTTTCCGCATTGCCTGCATGCTTTGTCCTTGCACCAGCAGTCCCTCTGGTTATGGGTGGATCTGCCGCAGCGATAACATCTTTCGAAACCCTGTGTCATTTCATGGGTGCCAAAGTCCTGTGTCTTTTGTTGTATCTCTGCAGCTCCTCTTGCTGCTGCTTCGTATGATACAGCCATACTGAAAGCTTTGTCCAATGTTAAATCTTTTTCAGAAAGCAGCCTTTTTTGTGTTCCTTCACTTAAGAGACCGCAAACGAATTTGTCTCGAAGATAATCCGATAGTCCTGCCCCGAATTGGCAGTACTTTGATAGCTTTCTTAATTCGGTTAGGTAATCAGCGTTACTTTCATTCTTGTGTTGATTTCTCTTGAAGAATTTGAATCGTTCCGCTATCAGCAGCGGTGTTGGGTTTAAGTGCTCCTGCAGGGTATCAACAATTTCTTTAAAATTCTTGTCCTTTGGTTTGGCTGGAGTGATTAAATTTCGTAACAGCCCGTATGCCTTTGCGCCCATTAGGTTCAGCAGTACTGAAGCTTTTTTTTCATCTTCTATTCCATTTGTAGTGCAATATACCTCTACTCTTTCCGCGTATGTGGTCCAATCTTCTATTTCGCTATCAAAAGCATCAATATTGCCAGACTTAGGCATTTCAGAAAAGATATGGCGCTTCCCGTGCTTTTCTTTCTTTTCTGCAGCAAAGATATGGCGCTTTCCCGCCGCTGCTGCCGATGACAACGCTGTTTCCGTTCTTTTTAAAAAAATGTATTTACAGTTGGAGACTCGTTCCCGCCGGACTTTCTCTCCAGGTCTGAACGCTGACCTGCTTGCTGCGCCGGCCGTCTCCAGAGTGCTCCCTCCCAGTCAGTTATTGCTTGCCTCCGATTTCGCTGCCTGTCTCAGCTGTAGAGCCAGCCGCTGGAACCCCAGCCTGACGCCCAGGAAGGATTAGCGCAGTACCTGCCACCAGCTTGGCCAGCTGGTGAAACCACAGCTTCTCTCACGTTCTTGAGTCTTCTGGACGCCCGAGGAATCGATGTCCTTGAGGTGCTGCCGAATTGCAGGTAAGTCCGTTTCCACTTCGTCGCCACTGTGGTGGCCGTGTGTTGATAAAGACACCGAAGACAGGAGTTGGTTCATAGGTGTTTACTAAGCAAAGTCTTGGGGGGGGGGGGGGGTGTTCTAACGGATATACACAATATACAGGCTTATATAGCCCGAGTGGCAATTACCGGCATTACAGCACACCTGGGGCTCTTAAAGGCACATACACTACAGAAGGAGGGAGAGGGGGAGAGAAAGAGAGGGGAGAGTGAGAAAGAGGGAGGGGAAAAAGGAAGGGAAAGAGGGACAGCTTCATGTATTTGAATGGCCCTGTGATATGTCTCGCTGTCTTTGATGCCAACATTATATCCCTTATATATCATCATCTCAATTTTATATATTCCCTTTGTAGTGGTATTATGTAAAGCTGCAACAATGGCATATTTGGTCAATTGCTTTATAATCAGCCCAAGCTGGACATCTCCTGTTGGGTGGCAGGAAGTGCTCCTTCTTCACCATCTACTTGTTCTCCCACAAGGCAGAGCACTGATGGGCCTGCTTCACCTGTACTGCACTAACACCCTACCCCCGCCCCACCATCTTGCAAATTGGCTCAAAGCCAACTGCATGCCCCCAAGTAGAAATAACTATAAATCCACAGCTGCCCACTGAAACATTCCCCCCATAGCAGTGCCCAGAACAGGCTTGCAGTTGACAGGTCGCAGGCCTTGGAGGAGCAGGGTTGGTTGGGAAAGGGCCGAGAGGCACAGCAAGACTGCTAATGTGTTAGCCAACTGTCAGGAACAAAAAAGCTGGAGAGAACGGCCCCAGAACAGGCTCAGAAAAGTGGAGAGAATTTTTTTTTTGGATGAGGGAGGGAGATGAAAACTGCCCCAGTAGCACAGTAGAATTTTTTACATGGAGGTTTAATGGACTGTAGATAGCAGAGCAGACAGGGTGTAGAATAGAACTTGTCCTACAGCCTAGCTGAACTGACAGCTGGGCTGTCGCATCAAAAAGAACACAATACCAGCCAGAGATGCATTTTGGGGTGCAACAACACCGGAAGAAAAAAAATCTAAAATGTAAATAAAGCACAGTGCTTACCTGGTTGGGGAAAAAGCAGCCTGGATGATAGGGAGCAGCTTCAGAATATTAATTGCACAGCAGAACCATCTGGTGGTCAGTGCCTGCAACTGCATGCCAACTTTTTTTCTCATACCAGTAAAGAGCAGGTGTTATGTGATGTGAAGGTGCTGTGATAAAGTGCGACAGCTCTAACATTAAAAGTCCTATCACAGTGCCACCTACTGATATAAGAGGTACTGCAGGAAAATATGGGCACATGCATAATAGGAATTCACGCCCCATGTACCAAATTTAGTATATTACCAGTCAATCTCCCATGGAGTTGCACACAGGTAGTTAAGACCAATTTTTCAGGTCAAGCAGTGATAGGGGATATGGAAATATATGGGAGAGGTGAGTGGGAAGCAGAATAGAAGAGTGGAGAGGACAGGGGAATGGGAAGTGAGGTGGAGAGGGCAGTAGGAGAACAGAGGGAGGAGGATACAAAAAGAGGGGAGGGGGATAGAGATGGAGAAAGGGGAGGGGAATAAGAGGTAGCCAAGGATCACAATCATTTTGGAAGGGCTGCTGTCGAAAGACTGCTACTGGAGGCAGGGGAAATTTAAAACTCAATCGTAACAGACAGTCTTGGGATTCTTGTTGCACCGTATACACATGAGATACCGCAGGGTTGCTTACGGAGAAAGCTTCAAAAACAATGGGGGAGTTGCTGTAAGAGGACATTGCAAGGCGAGCGGTCACTAGCAAGTTGGTTGGTGTACACTTTCATTTTCTAGATGCTGGATTACCTAAGGCACGATTGTGTCAGCCTTGGGTTGGGAGGGGGGGGGGGTGAGGGGGGAAGGGGGGTGAGGGGGGAAGGGGGGGGGGGAGGGTGGGTGGGTGGAGGGGGGTGGGAAAGAGGACCCTGTTAACAACACTCTCAGCAGACCAAAATGTCAGAACAGTTCACTGGAACTCCACAAACAGCAACGGAAGTGCATCAGTGAGTTGACGGGGCAGGACTGATCTGCAAAATCGTGCTGGGATGCAAATCTCTGGCAGGAGACGGGGTAGAGGTGGGGGTGGGGAGAAAGGTTATGTGGAGAAAGAAGAGAACTAGTAAATTTCAAAGTCCCCCCCAAAACTTTTTGGACACATAGTGCCTTTGTTGCTGGTGTATGTCCTGAAGTGATTTGTTTATGTTCTCAGCCTTCTGTCTCCTCTTCAAAGATGCTTGTTTAGACAGCCCAATTAGGTGCGACTTACAGGCTGATTTCTGAAGATAATTTTCAACTCATAACTGAGGAGCAAAACTTTACAGTAGAATTCATCACAAAAACAGCAGGGTAGCAACAGATAAGGCAATTTCAGGTGAAATTTTTAAAATGTTGGGAAACAATGGGTGGCTGAGTGTCAGTATAATGGCACTGTCACGAATCACTAATTGAGCCCCAGTGTACTTAATGTATCACATAACATGACCTTCACAGCATCATCTACAGGTGTAGTACCATTAGAACGTTGCAACCACTCGCCATTCATATATATACTGCGTGGTGCACATGGGAGGCAGTATTTCATTCAAGCAATGTTAGAAGGTGAGGGGACAATTGAACAAAGGTGGGAAACAGAAGGGGAAAGGGTAGGGAGAGGACAGACTGGAGCCAAGGGAAACGGGGGGAAGTGATGAAGGAGGCAAGAAAGATTGGGATGGAGCAGAAGGTGGGGGGTGAGGAAGAGAATGGAAGCAGGGGAATTCAGATTAATGGGGTTCGGGGGATTGAGATATAGGACAACAAACAATCAGGGTAGGGTAGGGTAGGGATGGAGGTTTCGTTAGAAAATGGAGTGAATGGGGGGTAGGAGTAGCCTGTGAGGGGGAACTGCAGCCAGTGGGAGGGGGAGGGGAAGGGATTGGCAACTAGTGGATGGGTTGGAACAAGAATTGCATGGAGAAGGTGGTGTTGGTAGGAGAGATATAGCTAGCGGTGAATGATACTAATTTGCGCTAGTGGGCAGGGCAGAGGTGTGACACTGCCAGTTGGGGATGAAAGGATATGTGGCCCAAAAACCTGCTCCGTGTCGGGGTGTGCAGACTTGTTCATGGCGCGGAGGGGAAGCTGAAAACTTGATTTGCTGGGGGCGGGAGGGGGGCACATGTGGGACATTCTAATTAGGATTGTTTAAGCTGCTTTTCATTTATGTAGGTTGTATTTGATGCTATCTGTCCTGTCACTATCTCTTAATTTGAGGATGAACTCAAAATACCGTTTTGACACTCACTTGACATTATCTGGTGTCCCCATCGTTTCCAATTTGTCATTTGATGCTACTTTGCCAACGTCATCCGCAGTGTCATACCTTTGAACAGTTTTCAATTTATTAATTCTAGTAATACTGACACCCATATGTAGTTCCTAAAGAATAAACATTATACCTTCCTATTTATTTTTTTAGCGGCAGAATCCTGACTTCAGCATTACTGTTCAATTAAATCTAATTAGCCTGAATTTCAACACTTCTAAAAATTATAAGCTAATAAGAGCTAATGCTGATGTTGTTCAGAAAAAGAGTAAGTTTTATGATAGAAAAGCTTTGTTTTCATGATAAAAAGTTATTTGTTTGCCAGAAATAAGAATGCAGTAAGTGTTTTTCTTTTCATTAAGAATGAAGTGATGTGAAAAATGATAAATCACTACAGCAATAAGATTGCATACATACCTCATGAAGTCCAAATACCTTCTGAGTAACAGTCAAATTTCTCTATCGACCACAATATATTGGTTTAGATCATGTTTAATTTCTCCCCCCACTTTCTTCTCTTACCCCTCTCTCCAAAAGGCTGTGACTTACATTGAGTTCAGCAACCAACCCTCTGGTACACTACCCAAATGGCCATTCTTCATTTGTGAGCTGGGGCAGTGAACACTGGAAAATAGCTAATCTCTCAACAGTAGGAGTCACTGGGTAGTAATTCAAAGCTGGAACCCCAACTGATGTTCCCCACCTTAGCCTGGGGACAGAGATGTCACTAACAGCACCCCAAAACAACCCTGGCTTAGATTGGCCATCACAGTATAGGTTAAGGATTCAACCGGAGAATTTCCTGGTTTGTATGTTTCAATTCCATACTGAGCAGCACTTTTACCCAGCGCACATTAGGGGCCCTTCAAATCAAGTTTAACATTTTCAAAAGATTCCAATATTTATCACATCGCAAGCACAGAAACATGAAAATGGTCTTCAGTTTCCATACGAGGAGTAACAAAATATCCAGTATTTCTCACTATTGTACTGAACACGTTGCAATACAGGTAGACTATCGTTTATCCGAAAACCTCGGGACCAGCCGTGTTTTGGTTTTCGGAGAATTTCGGATTTCGGAAGGTGGGTCGGCGGGGGTCCGCGGGGGGGTCGCGCGCACGACTTACGCTGACGTGCAGCATAAGTCGTGCGCACGACGCCCCCCGCCGACCCCCCCCCCCGGCCCCAACCTCCCCGCGGACCCCCACCGGCGCCGGACCCCCCGCCGACTTACGGTTGGGGTCGGCGGGGGTCGGGGCCGGCGGGGGGGTCGTGCGCACGACTTACGCTGACGCTCGGCGCAAGTCGGCGGGGGTCGGGGCCGGCAGGGGTCCGCGGGGGGGGGGGGGGGTCAGCAGGGGTCCGCGCGGGGGGGGGGGGGTCGGCGGGGGTCCGCGGCGGGGGGGGGGGGGGGTCCACGGGGGGTCGTGTGCACGACTTACGCTGAACGAAAAAACTTTCGGTTTTTAGAGGGTTTCGGAAGTTCGGATAAAGGGTAGTCTACCTGTATAGCCATAAATTGACCTCATTACCTTCCTCAGAACAGCTAGTCCTTGCTTTTCCACAGGCTGAGATGACACACCAACAGCTACTTTTGCCTGAAGTGCTGGCACCACTGGTGAAGGCAGTCTCTCTGCTGTCGGCTCTTTTGAGGACTGCTTTTTCTTAGGCCGATGCTCTGGAGCGCTCTTTTCCAACAACTGCAACAGTTCCATCTGTCTTCTCCTTTTTTTCTCTTCTCTCTCTCTTTGTAAACTTTTCGGATATCGTTCCGAAGCAGGGACGTACCTCTTATTTGTTTTGTTTGTATTCCATTCTGGACGTTTTTCATCCTTTCCTTTCTTAGTTCTTGCAAACTGATTGTATGCATCATCGGATTGTAAAACATTTTCTTTTCCAGTCACAACCATCTTTTCATTTGGCTTTGGCTTCTTTTTGGTTTTCTTTGTGTTGGATACAATGTCACATTCTGCAGCTTTATCTGGTGTATAGGATAGCAGACTGCGGTCTATAACTTGCGCATTATACTTAACTTTTCCGATCAACTCAAAATCCTCTGAAAAACACAACAATTGTTGCAATTCTCTACTTCAGCTAGCACTTAAATGCAATTTCCTGTAGTTACATAATCATACTATGAAAGAAATACAAGATAAACTATTATAATTGATACTACAGGGAAGCACTGAGCCAAAGTAAAGGAGTTTCTATCAATAAATGATCATTTAAAATTTAATTACTAGGCAAGTCAAATTTTTTAAATTGAAATGTGTACTTTCCCCACAGCCGATATGCAGGACAAGTAATTTGGCGCAACAAGTTATCTGTTATTGTTCAGAAACTGACATTTTCGCGGCCTCTGGGACTTTTTGTATGATACTCAGGCAGAAATCCCCCAAGGAATAAAAAGTGTTCCAACCGTGGCTAACAAGAGAAGCTAAAGATAGTATTAAATTAAAGGAAGTGGCTTATAATGTTGCCAAGAAGAGTAGTAAGCCTGAGGATTAGGAGGATTTTAAAGTTCAGCAAAGGAATTGATAAAGAAAGAGAAAATGGAACAGGAGAGTAAACTGGCAAGAAACATAAAAAACGATTCTAAAAGCTTCTATAGGTATGTAAAAAGGAAGAGATTAGCAAAAGTAAACATGGGTCCTTTAGAGGCAGAGGCAGAAATTATGATGGGGAATATGGAAATGGCAGAGACGTTAAACAAATACTTTGTATCTGTCTTCACGGAAGAAGACACAAACATTCTGGAAATAGTGGGGAACCAAGGGTCTAGTGAGAATGAGGAACTTAAAGAAATAGTACTGGAGAAATTAACGGGACTAAAAGTCGACAAATCCCCTGGACCTGATGGCCTAAATCCATGGGTTTTAAAAGAGGTGGCTGCAGAGATAGTGGATGCATTGGTTTTGATCTTCCAGAATTCCCTAGATTCCAGAACAGTCCCTATGGCTTGGAAGGTCGCAAACGTAAGGAAGGAGGGAGAGAGAGAAAACAGGGAACTATAGGCTAGTTAGCCCAACATCAGTAGTAGGGAAAATGCTAGAATCTATTATTAGGGACATGGTAACAGGGCACTTAGAAAATCATAATATGATTGGGCAGAGTCAACACGGTTTATGAAAGGGAAATCGTGTTTGACAAATATGTTGGAGTTTTTTGAGGTTGTAACTAGTAGGGTAGATAAGGGGGAACCAGTGGATGTCGTGCATTTGGATTTTCAAAAAGGATTCGATAAGGTGCCACGCAAGAGGTTATTACACAAAATATGGGCTCATGGGATTGGGGGTAATAGATTAGTATGGATTGAAGATTGGTTAATGGTCAGAAAACAGAGAGTAGGAATAAGCAGGTCATTTTCGGGTTGGCAGGCTGTAACTAGTGGGGTACCGTAAGGATCAGTGCTTGGACCTCAGCTATTTACAATTTATATTAATGACTTAGATGAGGGGACTCAGTGTAATGTATCCAAGTTTGTTGACAGTACAAAGTTAGGTGGGAAAGTAATTTGCGAGGAGGATGTAAAGAGGCTGCAAAGGGATATAGACAGGTTAAATGAGTGGGCAAGAACATGGCAGATGGAATATAATGTGGAGAAGTGTGAAGTTATCCAATCTGGTTGGAAAAATAGAAAAGCAGAATATTTTTTAAATGGAGACACACACTGGGAAATGTTGGTATTCAGAGGGACCTTGGTATCCTTACACATGAATCACAGAAAGTTAAAATGCAGCTACAGCAAGCAATTAGGAAAGCAAATGGTATGTTAGCCTTTATCACAAAGGAATTGGAGTATACGAGTAAAGAAGTCTTACTACAATTTTATTGGGCTTGGAGTACTGTGTAGTTTTGGTCTCCTTACCCAAGGAAGGATATACTTGCTTTAGAGGGCGTGCAACGAAGGTTCAATACAAAAGCAAAACACTGCAGATGCTGGAAATCTGAAATAAAAACAGAAAATGCTGGAAATGCTCAGCAGGTCAGGCAGCATCTGTGGAGAGAGAAACAGAGTTAACGTTTCAGGTCGATGACCCTTCGTCAGAACTGGAAATGGAACAAGTTTTTAAGCAAAAGGAGATGGTAATGGGACAAGTTAAGAAAAAAAAGATGGCTCTAGATGAAGTGTAAATGGCACTGGCAGAATAAAAGACAGCTGCCATATGAGAGAAAAAAAAATAGGGGCAGAGGTTATGGTCTAAAATTGTTGAACTCTACGTTGAGTCCAGAAGGCTGTAAAGTGCCTAATCGAAAGACGAGGTGCTGTTCCTCAAGCTTTCATTGGAACAGTGCAAGAGGCCGAGGATGGTGAGATCTGAGTGGGAGTGGAGCTGAGAATTCAAGTGACAGGCAACCGGAAGCTCGGGGTCAACCTTACGGACTGAACGGAGGTGTTCCGCAAAGCAGTCACCCAATCTGCGTTTGGTCTCCCCAATGTAGAGGAGACCACATCGTGAGCAGCGAATACACTATACTAAATTGCAAGAAGTGCAAGTAAATCGCTGTTTCACCTGGAACAAGTATTTGGGGCCTTGGACAGTGGGAAGGGAGGTGGTAAAAGGGCATGTGTTGCATCTCCTGCGCTTACATGGGAATGTGCCGGGCGAAGGGGAGGGGTGTTGGGGGTGATAGAGGAGTGGACCAGGGTGTCGCGGAGGAAGCGGTCCCTTCGGAATGCTGAAAGGGGAGGTGAGGGGAAGATGTGTTTGGTGGTGAGATCACGCTGGAGGTGGCGGAAATGGCAGAGGATGATCCGTTGAATGTGGAGGACAAGGGGAACCCTATCGTGGTTCCGGGAGGGAGGGGAAGGGGTGAGAGCAGAAGTGCAGGAAATATAACAGACACGGTCAAGGGCTTTGTCAACCACAGTAGAGGGTAATCCTCGGTTGAGAAAAAAGGAAGACATGTCTGAAGCACTGGTGTGGAGGGTGGCATCGTCGGAGCAGATGCGGCGGAGATGGAGAAACTGGGAGAATGGAATAGAGTCCTTACAGGAGGCGGGGTGGGAGGAAGTGTAGTCCAGGTAGCTGTGGGAGTCAGTGGGCATGGAGTGAATGTTTGTCAATAGCCTATCCCCAGAGATGGAGACAGAGAAGTCGAGGAAGGGAAGGGAAGAGTCGGAGATGGACCATGTGAAGGTGAGGGAAGGGTGGAAATTGGAAGCAAAGGGAATTACATTTTCTAGTTCAGGGCGAGAGCAGGAAACAGCACCGATACAGTCATCAATGTACCGGAAAAAGAGGTGAGGGAGGGGACCCGAGTAGGACTGGAACAAAGAGTGTTCCACATATCCCACAAAAAAGTAGGCATAGCTAGGACCCATGTGGGTTCCCTTAGCAACACCTTTAATTTGGAGGAAGCGAGTTGAGTCAAAGGAGAAGTTGTTCAATGTGAGTTCAGCCAGGCGGAGGAGGGTGGTGGTGGATGGGGACTGGTTGGGCCTCTGTTCAAGGAAGAAGCGGAGTGCCCTCAGGCCATCCTGGTGGGGGATGGAGGTGTAGAGGGATTGGACGTCCGTAGTGAAAAGGAGACAGTTGGGGCCAGGAAACTGGAAAAGTGGCGGAGGGCGACGGAAGAGTCACGGATGTTGGTGGGAAGAGACTGGACAAGGGGAGAAAAAATAGAGTTGAGATAGGAAGAGATAAGTTCCGTGGGGCAAGAACAGGGTCTACCAGGGCAGTCCTGTTTGTGGATCTTAGAAAGGAGATAGAAGCGGGTTGTGAGGGGTTGGGGAACTATGAGGTTGGCGGCCGTGGAGGGAAGATCTCCAGAGGAGAGGAGGTCAGTGACGGTCTTGGAAACGGTGGCTTAATGTTCAGTAGTGGGGTCATGGTCCAGGCGGGGGTGGTAGGAGAATGTGTCGGAGAGTTGGTGTTCAGCCTCCGCTAGAGGTCGGTTCGCCAAACAACAGCACCAACCTAGTCAGCCAGTTTAATGACAATCTTGGGGTTGGATCTGAGAGAATGGAGTGCTGCACGTTCAGAGGGAGGTAGACTGGAGTGAGTGAGGGGGGCAGGGAAATTGAGACGGCCGATGTCATGGCGGCAGTTTGCAATGTAAAGATCTAGAGAGGTTAAGAGGCCAGAGGGAGCGCTCCACGTAGAGCGAGAATTCTGAAAACAGGAGAAAGGGTCAGCTGTGCGGTGGGGGGAGGCGACCAAAAAAGTGGGCACGGAGACGAAGGCAGCGGAAAAAGAGCTCAGCATCATGCAGAGCTCGAAATTCACTGAGATGGGGGCATAAGGGGATGAAGCTCAGGCCTTTGCTGAGGACTGATCGTTCGGGGTCAGAGAGGGGAAGGTCAGAGGGGATAGTGAAAACATGGCAGGGGGTGATATTGGAAGAAGGGATGGGGTCAGAGGAAAGTGATGGGGAAGAAGGTTCCCGAGGGGTGTTGGTGTAGCTTGCAATCTTTGACACCTGAAAAGGAAGAAAAAAAGTTTTTTGTTAAAGCGCCGGATGAGGCGAAGGATGAAATGGAACTGCGGACCAGGACAGCTTTGAGATAGAGTGAGTCGGTGCTGCTGAAGAGAGAGGTCGAGTGTGTTCATGTGGCGGCGCATAGCATTCAGTGTGGCTCTCGGGATATGGCGAGAGCAGTAGTTCGAGGAACGCTGAATATCTTGGAGATATCTGTAGTCCTGGGTGGATCCAAAACACAAAGGGTGGAATTTCAGTTAGAATCCACGTGGAGTAAGTCGGAGCCGGAGACAGCTACTGAGGAAAGATATGTGGCTGTGAAAGTGAGTTTTGGTAGATACCTGATCAAACACGAGAAGGGAGACAGAAAGCAATGAAGATGAACAAGGTAAAAGAGACAAATGGAAATCCTGTCGGAGGGAAGAACAGAACTTCTTCAAGGTAGGTATTCTTAGAAGAGAAGTGGCAGTGAATTAAACACTAATACAGAAGCAAAATACTGCGGATGCTGGAAATCTGAAATAAAAACAGAAAATGCTGGAAATACTCAGCAGGTCAGGCAGCATCTGTGGAGAGAGAAACAGAGTTAACGTTTCAGGTCGATGACCCTTTATCAGAACTGGAAAAAGTTGGAGATGGAGATGGAACAGTTTTTTAAGCAAGTGCAGGGACAGGGAAAGGGGGGAGGGGAGGAAAGAACAAAAGGGAAGGTCTGTGATAGGATGGAAAGCAGGAGAGATTGAGAGACAAAAGGAATGATGGTGCAAGGCAAAAGGAGATGGTAATGGGACAAGTTAAGAAACAAAAGATGGTTCTAGATGAAGTGTAAATGGCACTGGCAGAATGAAAGACAGCTGCCATGTGAGAGAGAGAAAAAAAATGGGAAAAAAAGATAGGGGCAGAGGTTATGGTCTGAAATTGTTGAACTCTATGTTGAGTCCAGAAGGCTGTAAAGTGCCTAATCAAAAGATGAGGTGCTGTTCCCGAGCTTACGTTGAGCTTCATTGGAACAGTGCAAGAGGCCGAGGACAGTGAGGTCCGAGTGGCAGTGGAGCAGAGGATTAAAGTGACAGGCGACCGGAAGCTCGGGGTCACTCTTACGGACTAAACAGAGGCGTGCCGCAAAGGTTCACTAGCCTGTGAGGAAGGGATTGTCCTACAAGGAGAGTTTGAGTAGACTATGCCTATACAGGTAGACTACCCTTTATCCAGACTTCTGAAAACCGAAACCCTCTAAAAACCGAAGGTTTTTTCGTTCAGCGTAAGTCGTGCGTACGACTTACGCTGAACGAAAAAACCTTCGGTTTTGAGAGGGTTCCGGTTGCGGAAGTTCAGATAAAGGGTAAGTCGTGCGCACGACCCCCCCGCCAGCCCCGACAACCACCGACCCCGCCAGCCGCCGACCCCGCCAGCCCCGACAACCGCCGACCCCGACAACCGCCGACCCCCCCCGCGGACCCCGCCGGCCCCGACAACCGCCGACCCCGCCGGCCCCGACAACCGCCGACCCCGCCAACCGCCGACCCCCCCGCCGCCGACCCCCCCGCGGACCCGACAACCGCCAGCCCCGCCAGCCGCCGACCCCCCCGCCGGCCCCGACAACCGCCGACCCCGCCAGCCCCGACAACCGCCGACCCCCCCCCCCCCCCCGCCGGCCCCGACCGACTTACGCTGGGCGTCAGCGTAAGTCGTGCGCACGACCCCCCGCCGACCCCCGCCGACCCACCTTCCGAAATCCGAAATTCTCCTTTATCCGAAACTCGGCTGGTCCCGAGGTTTTCGGATAAAGGATAGTCTACCTGTATTCCTTAGAGTTTTGAAGAATGAGAGGTGATCTCATTGAAACATATAAAATTCTTAAGGAGCTTGACAGGGTCGATGCTGGGAGGATGTTGCCCCTGGCTGGGGAGTCTAGAACTAGGTGTCACAGTCTCAGAATAAGGGGTCAGCCATTTAGGACTGAGATGAGGAGAAATTTCTTCTGAGAGTTGTGAATCTTTGGAATTCTCGACCCCAGAGAGCTGTGAATGCTCAACGTTGAGTATATTCAAGACAGAGATCAATAGATTTTTGGATACTAAAGGGACTCAAGGTATATGGGGAGAGTACGTGAAGGTGCAGTTGAGGTAGAAGAGCAGCCATCATCTTATTGAATGGCGGAGCAGGCTCGAAGGGCCAAATCACACTACTGATTGCAAGTATACAAATTCACTGGATTTTTTGTGCGACGTCGTATTCTGCCACATCACCTTCCCTAACAATATGAAACACGGCCTTTGAAATGATATTTCCACTAATAGAGCATTGAGCACTGTTTTCACACTTGCTACTTTTGGGAGTTTGTTTAATAGTCCAGAAGTCGATAAACTATTTTGTATACCATTTTACTTCAAACCATTACTAGCTACAGTATATAAGTGTACTACAGCTATAACACTGGCTTCTATCTGACAATGTGGAAAACTGCCCAGGTATGTCCTGTCCACAAAATCCAGACAATTACCGTCCCATCAGTCTACTCTCAATCATTAGCAAAGTGATGGAAGGTGTTGTCAACAGTGCTATCAAGCAGCACTTACTCACCAATAACCTGCTCACTGATGTCCAGTTTGGGTTCCACCAGGACCACTCGGCTCCAGACCTCATTACAGCCTTGGTCCAAACATGGACGAAAGAGCTGAATTCCGAAGGTGAGGTGAGAGTGACTGCCCTTGATATCAAGGCAGCATTTGACCGAGTGTGGCATCAAGGAGCCCTAGTAAAACTGACGTCAATGGGAATCGGGGGGAAATCTCTCCACTGGCTGGAGTCATACCTAGCACAAAGAAAGATGGTTGTGGTGGTTGGAGGTCAATCATCACAGCCCCAGGACATCGCTGCAGGAGTTCCTCAGGGCAGTGTCCTAGGCCCAACCATCTTCAGCTGCTTCATCAATGACCTTCCCTCCATCATAAGGTCAGAAGTGGGAATGTTCGCTGATGACTGCACAGTGTTCAGTGCCATTCGCAATTCCTCAGATAATGAAGCAGTCCATGCCCGCATGCAGCAAGACCTGAACGATATTCAGACTTGGGCTAATAAATGGCAGGTAACATACCTGCCACACAAGTGCCAAGCAATGACTATCTCCAACAAGTGAGCGTCTAATCACCGCCGCTTGTCATTCATCAGCATTATCATCGCCGAATCCCCCACCATCAATATCCTGGGGGTCACCATTGACCAGAAACTTAACTGGACCAGCCACATAAATACTGTGGCAACAAGAGCTGGTCAGAGGCTAGGTATTCTGCAGCGAATGTCTCACCTTCTGACACCCAAAAGCCTTTCCACCATCTACAAGGCATAAGTCAGGAGTGTAATGAAATACTCTCCACTTGCCTGGATGAGTGCACTCAAGAAGCTCGACACCATCCAAGACAAAGCAGCCCACTTGATTGGCACCCCATCCACCACCTTAAACATTCATTCCCTCCATCACCGGTGTACCATGGCTGCAGTGTGTACCATCTAAAAGATGCACTGCAGCAACTCACCAAGGCTTCTTCGGCAGCACCTCCCAAACCTGTGACTTCTACCACCTAGAAGGACAAGGGCAACAGGCGCATGGGAACACCACCACCTCCAAGTCACACACCATCCTGACTTGGAAGTATATCGCTGTTCCTTCATCGTCGCTGGGTCAAAATTCTGGAACTCCCTCCCTAACAGCACTGTGGGTGTACCTTCACCACACGGACTGTAGCGGTTGAAGAAGGTGGCTCACCACCACCTTCTCAAGGGCAACTAGCGATGGGCAATAAATCTGGCCTTGCCAGGGACACCCACATCCCATGAACAAAAAAAACCCAAGTTATTGTTTTTCCAGGTAGCTGCCATATGAAAGAGATTTTAGAACCATATGATAAACACAGGTATTGTTTCAAACTATGTACCTTGAAATTTTGAATTCACAGCAATATTTCAATTAGTTAAAATTCATACTGGATTTTATGCCAAACACAAAATTTCATAGTACAGGTAGACTATCCTTTATCCGAAAACCTTGGGACCAGCTGTATTTCGGTTTTTGGAATTTTTCGGATTTCAGAAGGTTTTCATCTCCGTATCCGACAACAAACACTGTTGCTTAGCAACAGCTTGTAAACACTCGGGCCCTGCCTTGGAAGCGTCTCTGAAGCTGTTGCTAAGCTACAGAGCCTCTTTCCACAGCCTGACTGTTTAAAAAAATGCTAGGGGAAGAAAAAAAATGCTAGGGGAAGAAAAAAAAACTAACAAAACGGCTGCTGATTTCTGCCGTTAGATCGAGGTTTCCGGCTCCCCCTGCTCCGTATCTGAATTCCTTGACTTAGTGGGGGTCTGGGGCTCGACTGCCGCCAGTTGTGGGAAAGCCAGATATCGTCTGACTCCTACACTAAGCTGGCCCGCAAATCAGGTCGGTGGGGGGGGGGGGGGGGGGGAGGGGGAGAAAAGACTATCGGACGGGCCGCTGTATTGTTGGGTTCACTCTCCCGGTACCTCCTTCACACTGCCCGGCTCGGCCTGCAATCTCCTACCCAGGAGGGAACTCTGTGACCCTCTGCCCTGCTCACAGGGAAAGGCAGAGCTCCCGGACCACTCCTGTCATGTTTGGCGCCACTCGGGTCATGTCGTGCGCACGACTTACGCTCCACGAAAAAACTTCGGTTTTTAGAGATTTTCGGAAGTGCGGATAAAGGATAGTTTACCTGTAGTACTGTTGCCCCTACTGAAATTAACCATGCATCCTTTTACATGCATGTTGATTAGGAAAATGGGTACTTCAATATAGTATAGCCAATTATTAACTGCAATGTTTAAATTTGAAAAAAAGCTAAATTTTCTTTTAAAATGATGAGCATACATACATATTGCACTTGGTACAATTCACTGGCAAACAACATTTCCGCATCTATTGGTATAGCAGACCAATGGGCTGAAGTGCTTGCGAGATAAAAATTCAGTGGTCTTGTAAGCTGACCAGGCGTAGTCTTAAGATGACATTATGGTCATACGCAGTCTTATGGTTTCATAAAATTCACCAGCAAGTTTTTTTGCTAAACAAATACTGACCAGTTTGGATACCCCTGTCTTTTCTGGGAGAGTCCTTTTCCATCGTGATTTGTCCCACTACCTCGCTAACCTCTTCACAAACAAGATGACTAGGTGCTGTACAGGAGCTCATGCAACTTATAGTACCTGTTAGTCAGAAATAATGTCGTCAACCAAAAGGAAGTGAAAAAAATGAGAACAGTATTTTCTACATTCTTCGACAACAGCGGAATAACAACCACAAACTCTAAAATCTACCAGTTATCTGCTACGTGCCTTCTACATTCTTCTGAAGATTTGAAATGTCATGTCCTTTGCGAACCAACTCTCTTATGCGCTGTTCCTGTTTCTGCCTTTGTGCCTCTTCTTGTGCCCTCTGCATAGTTTCATAAAGCCGATTGGTTTTACGATTATGAAGCTCCTAGAAGATCAAAGATGTCTTAAGATCAGATGAATTTTTTAGTATTGCTTATAATAAACAAGGATGCTAATGTTTGAACGAGAAATTCATAATTAATCGGTGTTGAGAATCATTCTATTCTCAATGAATAAAATGAGAACAAGATTCCATTGAGGTGGAAGATTTACAATCATACATTCTTCAGACGTGGGACCACTTCTCAATATATATCGATTTGGACTTTGACATAGGAAACACAATCTCAGACATCGCGGACAACACAAACGCACTGGGGAAGGTCTTGGGGCACTATTTTAAAGGGCAACAGGAGCAAACAAATGGACAACTTAGCCTTGATTTTTCACTACTGTGGAATCAAGGTGCATATTCGGTGGATGGGAGCACCACGTGACACAAGGATGCACTCCTGGCCTCAGCCAATTTATCCACGGTCCGGGCTATTTGTACTTTTGTAGGCCTCCACTCAGTATCCAGCTGGATGGGGACCAGATTTGGCTGTAGCAAGTGTTGGAGGCCTTCCACAGCATCTGTGCTGCCTGTTGAACTTTTGAAAAACATTATTTTTAATATAAGAACACACCTAAGCCTATGCAATCAATTACATAGGCTTTTTGGTCCTTTAACATTTAAACAGCCCTTCCACTGCCCTTGCGCCCCACTACAGGAAACTTTTTTTTATCCGGCACGGACGGGACCGATGTGGTGCCGGTTCATCAAAAATTCCGGATAACCGAAAGCTATAGTAAAAGGTACGGAGCTGAGAGCTCCGTATAGTGGAACAAACCCTGTTGCTTAGCAACAGGTTCAAAACAATGGCCACAAGTTGCAAGCGTCTCTGTAGCTTAGCAACAGCTGCAGCCACACCCTTGCACAGCAACACATGGAGGAAGGCAAGTAATAAAAGCTACCTGAACCTACTCCTGAATTTTGCCGGTTAACCGACATTGCCAGTTATTTAGGTGCCGGTTAATCGAAAGTTTCTTGTACAAACAAAAAAAGACTGGATTTATTTTGCACTTTTCATATTCTCAGGACATCTCAAAGTCCTTCACAGCCAGTGAATTACTTTTAAAGTGCAGTCACCGATGTTTTGTAGGCAGATATAGAAGCCACTTTGGATACAGCAAGATCCCACAAACAGCAAATGAGATGAATGACCCATTAATCGGTTTTGGTAGTGTTGTTTAGGGGAAGAATGTTGGTCAGGACACTGGAAGAACTCCCTCCACCTGAACAGGTAAACAGGGCCTTAGTTCCACACCTCATCCAAAAAACAATGCAGTACTCTCAGGACTGCACTAAAGTGTCCACCTAGATTTTGTGCTGAAGTCATGGAATTGGGCTAGAACCCAAGACCATTTGACACAAAGGCAACTAAGCCAGCTAACATCTAAAAGCAATACGGAGTACTGAGTTAAGTGTTGAGACAACAAAATGATTTTAAGTCAAAATCAGAAGGTTGGTATTACCAATGTTCCCTTTAAGCTGTGCAGTTCTCTGGAGGTCCCACACAGGCGGCTCACCAGCTTTTAAATGGAAAAACCACGTATGTGCGGAATTTTAAATGGGCTGTGCAGCCCGTTAAAGGGGCCGCATGGCCCCCAAAAAATTACAGGGAACATTGGTTATTATTGATCAATATGCTACCTATAAAAGGATTAAAATGTAAAGTAGTGTTTTGGGTGCAGGCCAGGTAGTATATTGCTCAACTGGAAGTTCCTCCCATAACATTAAATGAAATGGCTAATAACACCTACTTCTTTTTCCCTTTGTGTCCGAGTTTCTTCCTCATATTGTTGTCTCAACCTTTCTCTCTCCTTTGCCAAACGAAGTTCCTCTTTTAGTTCTTCTTTTCGTTTCTGATCCTCTTCCAGTTGCTTCTGTTTGCGGCGCTCCTCCACCTGAATTGCTATAGCTTTCTAGAGCACAAGATTAAAGAAACATTAGCTATCATGTTGTGAGAAATTGAGAACTCCCCATTGTTCCTCTTAAATATCACTACATAGGTTTTCACAAGATCCAAAGAATGGAAAGCAGAGTGATAGAAGACTTTTTTCTATTCAAGTGGCAGGAAAACTAGGTGATTCTAGTTTCTCTCACATATTGTTGTCTCAACCTCTCTCTTTTGCCAGAGCTCCTCTTTTTGTGATTGTGATCCTCTTCCAGCTGCTTCAGTCTGTGAAGCTCCTCCACCTGAATGACTGTAGCTTTCTAGAGCAGCTGTGTGGTTTGTGCTCCTTCGTGTCAAGGATGAATAGACTGTACTTCAAAATAACTGGGATGGTCTTGATCATACCAAACTCGGGAAACTCTGCTCATCACAAGTGGGAGGAATGTCAAGGTTGTTCCAGAGTGGCGAGTTTGGAGATATGGCCAAAAGTATGTAAAAGTCAGAAGTGTCTCTTCAGATCCAAGTAATGGGTCAACTGCTGTATGAAGCCAAAGATACAGCATTGCTTGAGAAGCGGAAAATTGTCTAAGGATAGATGCCACAGCATCTTCAGTTATGTGGAGAGACTAGAGAAGCTGGGATTGTTCTCTTTAGAGCAGAGAAGGTTAAGGGGAGATTTAATAGAGGTGTTCAAAATTATGAGGGATTTTGATAGAGTAAATAAGGAAAAACTGTTTCCATTGGTGGGTGGGTCGGTAACCAGAGGATATGAGATTTGAGATTATTGGCAAAAGAAGCAGAGGGGAGATGAGGATAATTATTTTTACACAGAGAGTTGTTATGATCTGGAATGCACTGCCTCGAAGGGTGGTGGAAGCAGATTCAATAGTAACTTTCAAAAGGGAATTGGATATATACTTGAAAAGGAAAAATTTGCAGGGCCACGTGGAAAAAGCAGGGAAGTGGGACTAATTGGATAGCTCTATCAAAGAGTAGCAACAGGCATGATGGTCTCCCTCTGTGCTGTAAGATTTTATGATTCTTTGGCATATTGACCAGAGATCAACTTATGCATGGATTGTAATAAATATTGTTTTGTCTCTGGGATGTAGAGATGGGTGCAAAAACAAACAAAAGAATGAGAAATCTGCTAGAAATTTTGGCATCAATGTCACTTTTTGGGCCCTTTCCTGAATTCTGGCCCAATTCCATAAAATGTTATTCTTTAACTTAATGCTATACAGGAGTAATCGAAAGATAATTCTACACATTGACAGCAGAAAATAATGTGCCAATAAACTATAAATAGCAGGAAATAAATCTGCTACAAAAATTTAAATCCTGTATGCCCAAGATCATTGAGTTTGTTAAAAACAAGGATAATACGTTACCTGGTGTTCTAGTTGCTTCTTTCGACGTAAATCTCTTTCCTCAATCTGTGCTGGGTCCAACAAAGCAGTCATGGATCGCAGAAAGCTGAAATGTAACATTAATGCACAATTTCTAGTATTCTCTGTAGAGCCTGTAATGTTGAAAACTTGGGAAAACTAACGAATTACATGTACCATCAGATAAATGTATTACTTGACTGTCAATTAATTGACCGTCAATTGTGTGAAACCACAAGTCACATATTCTACCAGTTTCTCTGTTGATTAATATAATCTTGAGGCAGTATTATTTTTTTAATTATCTGCAAGAACACTTTAACCCTTTTAACTCACTATAGCTGTCTGTTGCTATTATAGTTGTTCTTTTGGTTGGGCAGGTTGGATATTTTTGGCTGCAGATTTCTTCATTGTTGTCAGTAATGCTATTTGGTGGTTTGTCGGGGGGGGGGGGGTGGGGGGGGGGAAAGGAGAAGCAGGATTTTGGTGCATATGGATAAAACTAGTCTTGTGCCTCCCTCCAAACACAATCTGTGAGGAGTGAACAATGCAAACGAAATCATATTCCAACATCTGTGATCTATTCCTAGAACGACAAACTTGATGGCATAGAGGTAGCTTCAGAATTGTGTCAAAATACTGTTGTGTCATTTTCCAGAAATGAAAAAGCTGTCGTCTGAGCAACTTCAGATTCAAATTGGCCAAATTCAAATCAATTCTATTTTGAAACTACTTATGAACTCATTGCTGGTCAATAACCAGTATACCTCAAAAAGCTTAGAAGACAACAGAACTACAGTTAGAAAAGTGCTTCTGTTGAGACAAACAACTGACCACCAAACAAAAGCGCTGTGTGATTAAAAACAAGAGCCAATTTTCCAAATTGAACACAGCAGCTGTGGGAATGTTGCAGTGAGAGCATTGAGCCCACCTGAATTAGGCACAGTCAACCCCAATGAACCTTCCCGAGTCAGGCTTCATTACACATTCAACAGCAAGTTACTGCCGTGTAATGTGCCAGTGAGTGGGAGCTCACAGTTTTATGTTCGATAATTAGTGGGAGTGGACAAAAAGATTTGCAACACTTGCTGAAAGTTAGATGCGTGAAAATGGAGGAACAGCAAGTCCAAACACCAAAGTTTCTTAATGCAGTGAGGCACAGGAGAGTTACCCTTTTTGGAACTGCAAAGCATCCTCCCCACAGGAGAGGACACCAAAATGCCTGGGAGAGATGGCATAAAGGAACAATGATAGATTCAGCATTAAAAACTGCAGCCCAGTCAAGATCATCCAAAGTAAAGCTATCCATCATATTATACCAAATAGATGAGCAAAATATGCATACCACAAGGTGTTTCCTCCCACTCAGAGTCCCTAACAGCCATTTGAATTCTTCTAATGCATACTCATTCGGTAGCAGGGCACAAATTGCAATTGAAACCCTTGGCACACTGGTATCCTAAACTACCTTCACACAAAAATTCCTTCCGACAAAATGTGGTTGTATATGTGCAAGTAACATGTGCTCACACCCATAATGTGGTGCATTATGTGCTCACACCCATAATGTGGTGCATTATGTGCTCACACCCATAATGTGGTGCATTAAAAAAAAATTGCTATCTCAGCACTGGTGTTTTATGCAATCATTTGCGGCTCTGGAGTTCACCCTGCAAAGTATGACTGAAGTTACGGATGACCACTGAACTAAACTGAAATCTTCCATGGAGCACCCAGTGAAGAAGGTGCTAAATCCAGTTGGAACACCTCTCGAATGCTCAGGCTGCTTCCTTAGGTTCCAAAGTACAACTATCCACATACTGGCCCAGAGGTCTGCATACATGGGGCCAATGGATATGCTAATTAGTGACGAGCAGTAGGGCACGGCCGGTTTGGCATGGATTAGGCTGCTGTCGCTCACGACAACAATAATATCCAACCACACCTGCAAAATGACAAAAGATGTGCATAAAAAGACAGAAGAGATCAGCCATTGCAGCATTTAAACATGGTGGCAAAACACATGGATATTTAGGGCCATCTCAATCGGCTCCCACTGAACCCAGCAGCCAACCAAATCACTTACTCTTACCAGTGAAGATCACTTAGAAAGAGCACAAGATTAGGATGTAGAACACATAAAACATACACAATCATAGGAAACAATAGGGTAGAAACCATCAAGCATACCTGCATTGACCACTGCAGGACAATAGATTGGGGTTACTTTATTACTTTGTGCAGAGTTTCTTTCTGTTGGTGCAGAAGAAAATGCCAGCAAATGCCAACTTTCATCTTGTGCCACTAAAACCATAAACCATGAACTATTGCTATTGGGCACCTTCAAAAGGAACACCCCCCCCCCCCCACCCCAGTACTAATTTCACAATGACTTGCCAAATGGCACTGGACTCTGCAGTTTGCAATTAGGTGCTCCAGCACGCTGAAAGTGGAGTGACATTTGATACTGTAGGAACTGCTTTACAGATCCTTCTCTTCTTTAAGGATCTTCTAGTTCTGCTGAACTCTTGAAAATACAGTTTTTCCCTCTATGATAACGGAAACAATGATTCAACTGCTTGTCTAATAACAATGTTTCCCTGTGTTCTGATTCAAAAAAACAAATAAAAATCCAACCAAGAAACCTACCTAAAAGGTCAGTGTTGCTTCAAAAGCTTTTTTTGCATGTAGTTCAACTTTAAATCCTGGTGTGACTGGGCAGAAATAATTTCCTGATCCTTGTAAACCGAATCCTGCCAGTTAGACCCAGTCCATCAACTTGAAAATTAGTCCTAATGAGTCTTAGCTGATTTCAGCTGGGATGGAAATAAGGATGCTACAATAATTATCAGCACTTCTGGGCTGAGGTCAGCCAGGCCTCTACTCCTGACTGCAATCCAGAAGTTTGCTGGTGCCCATGGAACAATACCTCAGTATAAGTCACGATCGCAAAAGAGGAAATAAAAGTGGAGAAAATTGGCACGTGTCATGAAATGTTTAAAAGGTTGTTTGCTACAATTTTCTTTATAAAGTGCGCAAGTTAGATGGGTGAGTACATCTGACAAAATACACCAATATGTTCCACATATTGAAAATTGTCACTGACTGTTCTTTTCTCTGCTGTCAGCCACAAAAATCAAAATTCATTAATATGATTCCAAGTAGATTATATGGAATGTGACTCTGTAAGAGGAGGAGTTATTTGAAAAATTAAACACTATCTACACCTCTATTACAGTAGGATATGAAGGAACTGTAGCTGAACCTAACCTGGCCTTCTGTGTGTTAGACAGCAGCTCAGATCCCGGGTCAACAACTATGCTCCCTGTATTTTCTCCAGTGGAAGAGTTATGATGACTAAGTGCAGGAACAGCCTGAGCAGGAAACTGCTGCAAGTCACTTTGTTGCCCATTCCCCGATTCAGGTGATTTTTCCAGTGTTGATCCACAAGTGTTTAAAGAAACTGGAGTCTGCTGGTTAGGTTTTTTCTGGTAAGAATCAAAGTGCACAGCCCATCTGTTGTGATCGTCACCCTAGTAAAACAGAAGACATGCAATGATTGATAGTCAGAAAGACATGGGGGGAATTTTAACCTACCCCACCCGGTTGGAACAAGGTGGCGCTTAGTTAAAATAGCTGTGCAAAGACTCGCCACCCATTCCCACCTGATTTCCGCATGCCGCCATCTGAGCTGAGCCATGCTTGTATGCGGCCAAGGTGCCTGCAGGGCTCGGGTGAGAGCCTCATTACTAGCTGCAAGTGTCATTAGGACTCAAATGGCATTTTAACGGCCTGCTGAGAGGGATAGCCGCCACGCACCCTGCTCAGTAAAACCTGGCGAGGGTGAACAGGGGGCCGTCAAATGCAAGTCAAAAAACTTTCCTTAGTGGGGCCAGGAGGAGCAGAGCTTCTCCGGGCCCCAGCAGGAAAGTCTGGGCCTCTGCTGCCACAGGCTACCCCCCCTTCGCAGATGCGAAATGGCCTCGATCCCCTCTGCATGTCTTATTTTGAGAGTTGGTTCAGGAATAAATCAAGTAAGGAATTCAGAATTACTTAGATCAACATTTCAGAAATGCCAAAGGCCCAATTCAGTCAGTCAGGTATGTCCCTAATTTTTTTAAAGAATATCTGACAATATAGAATATAAAAAATAGGAGCAGGAGTAGGCCATACAGCCCCTCGAGCCTGCTCCGCCATTCAATAAGATCATGGCTGAACCTCTACATCAACTCCACTTTCCCGCCCTATCCCCATATCCCTGGATTCCCTTAATGCCCAAAAATCTATTGATCACTGTCTTGAATATCAACTGAGCATCCACAGCCCTCTGTGGTAGAGAATTCCAAAGATTCACAATTGTCCGAGTGAAGAAATTGCTCATCTCATTCCTAAATGGCTGACCTCTTATCCTGAGACTGTGACTCCTAGTTCTAGACTTTCCAGCCAGGGGGAAACAGCCTCTCAGCATCTACCCTGTCAAGCCCTGTAAGAATTTTATACTTTTCAATGAGATCACCTCTCATTCTCCTAAACTCCAGCGAATATAGGCCTATCCTATTCAATCTCTCCTCATAGGACAACCCTCTCATCCCAGGAATCAGTCTGGTGAACTTTCGTTGCACTCCCTCTATGGCAAGTATATCCTTCCTTAGGTAAGGAGACCAAAACTGTACACAGTACTCCAGGTGTGGTCTCATCAAAGCCCTATATAATTGCAGTAAGACTTCCTTACACTTATACTGCAACCCCCCGCAATAAAGGCTAACATATCATTTGCCTTCCTAATTGCTTGCTGTACCTGCATGTTAACTTTGTGATTCGTGTACAAGGATACCAACATTTACTAGTCTCTCACCTTTTAAAGAGGATTCTGCTTTTCCTCTCTTCCCACATTATACTCCACCTGACACCTTCTTGCCCAATCACTTAACCGGTCGAAATCCCTTTGCAGCCTCCTCGAGTCCTCCTCACAGCTTGCTTGCCCTCCTAGCTTTGTATCGTCAGCAAACTTGGATATGTTACACTCGGTTCCCTCATCCAAGTCATTAATATAGATTGTTAATAGCTACGGTGCAAGCATGGATTCTTGCGGCACTCCACTAGTTACACCCTACCATCCCGGAAATGACCAGTTTATTCCTACTCTCTGTTTTCTGTCAGTTAACCAATCCTCAATCCATGCTAATGTATTCCCTCCAATCCCATGAGCCCTAATCTTGTGTAACTACCGCGTGTGTGCCACCTTATCCAATGCCTTATGAAAATCCAAATATACTACATCCACTGCTTCTCCCTTAACTAGCCTGCTAGTTACACCCTCAAAAAACTCTAATAGGTTTGTCCAACACAATTTCCCTTTCATAAAACCGTGTTGACTCTGCTTAAATATAGTGATTTTCCATGTGCCCTGTTAACATGTCCTTAATAATAGATTCTAGCATTTTCCCCACTACTGACGTCAAGCTAACTGGCCAGTAGTTCCCTGTTTTCTCTCTCCCTCCTTTCTTGAACAGCGGGGTTACATTTGCTACCTTCCAATCCATGGAGACCGTTCTAGAATCTAGGGAATTCTGGAAGATCAAAATCAATGCATCCACCATCTCTGCAGCCACCTCTTTTAAAACCCAAGGTTTTAGTCCCATTAATTTCTTCAGTACTTTTTCCTTTACTAATATTAATTACTTTAAGTTCCTCACTCTCATTAGACTCTTGGTTCCCCACAATTGTACGTTCTGTGTGTCTTCATATATCTTATTAATAGTTGTGTTCAGGTGTATTACTATGCTTTTATTTATTAAGATATACCTCTGAATATTTTAACTTTTCTTGTAGCTTCCTAATTTTTTCTTCCTCTCTTTGTTTATCCAGTTCTTGAAGCCACTTCTTTTGTTGTTCACGTTTTACTGCACTGAAAGGATGCTCTAGTGGTGCAAATTCCTGTGTGATACCAAAAGGAAGCACTTCAAAATAATACTCTCAGACTAAATTAACTCAAAAACATGCAGACATTCTATTACTTATGATCTAATCGTTTTAAGCTGTCAAACTATCAAATGTCAAATGTTGGAACTGGGGTAAATGATAGGCTCCCATTCTACAATGTTTGCACTGATGCATATTTTAGGCCACTGAAGTTCAATTCTGTATGTACAGCATAAATATACTAGACTCAGAAAACTAGCACCCTTTGTTGCCTGGAGACAAGCAGGATGGATCAAAGGATGCACTTTGACCAGTCCAGATACCTATATAGGAAGTCATATGTCTGATATATCAATCTAAAATACACAACTATACTCTGGGACAGAGGAGTGAATTTGAATTTTCATACCAGTTTAAACTAGTGTGTTTACACTGCAATGCATAATATACAGTGAAACTGTATTTACGGTGGTATAAACATAGTAAAATATATTGGCATGGAATTTGCAGTCAGTGGAGAAGAAAAGGTGTCGAGAATTTGGGGTTTTCCGACGCAGAATTCAAATCAATGGAAGTTAATGGGGATTGCCAGCGTAGAGCTGCTATGACGTCAACAAGCTGTCTAAGCAGCCAATCAAAATGTAGAATTCTCAAGACAGCGAACCAGCTCCTAAAATTCTAACTTTTTAAAATGAGAGGGAGAGCGCACAAAAGATTGGGGCTCTCACATGAGGAAAAGGCAAACCTGAAATAAGATAAACAAACTTTTAAAAAAATTGTTTAAAGTTTCTTTAAATTTTTTTATTTTTATGAAAATGGATAAATTTGACACTGCACAAAATTAAAATTAGTTTTTCAGGGCCATAACCTTTGTTTAGCAGTCAATACGCTGTTAAAACCCCAGTTACACCAAATCCGAAAAGGTCTAACTTTTAATGGGGTATTTAACAGCGGAATTACTGCAATTGAATTGAATTGAATTGAAAAGAGCCAGTGTTTGCGTCAGTTTCCATGATGAGAAATTACACTGATTGCCGGCTCTTTGGGGTGGGGGGTCCACAGCGCAGCCTGCGGAGGAGCAGTGAATGACAGACCGCAATTTCAGGATTTCCGCATCAGGCTGCGCATGCGCTAAATCCTGAAGTTGTGGTCAGTTTCAATGGCGAAATGACGGCGAACGCTGCCGGTTTGCTGTCATCAGGACTGCAAATTCCAGGCCATTATAATATTTGATAGCACTTTGGCAAAATGACATCAACATGGCTTTGATAAATTCAAGTAATGCATTGTCCATATATTGGACTAGGGAACAAGCTTAGTGGTAGCATTCCAGCTTCAGACTCAGAAGGTGCAGGGTTCGAGTCCCACACCAGACAGTCCTCGCAAGTGGAGACCAGCTCCGAATTCTGGATTGACATCCAGCGGGATACTCACGCGCGTGCGCACCCCCCCACCCCGTTCCCCCCACATTGTATGGATTATGGAAGAAGATGGGGAGAAGAAAAAGTACCTCTTACCCCGAGGACAAAGGCTGAACGGATGGCAGCAGGTAAATCTGGAAAACTAAAGCTAGAAGCTTTACCGACGTTACCATCTGAAGGAACAGTTGTATTCGTAGTCTTCGCCACAGTGGGGGCGGTGCTAATCACTCGACCGTCAGTATATGGACCGGATGCAACTGGTAAAGTTGCTTGCGACTAAGAAAAAAGGAGGCAACAATCTGCAATCTCATTTTCTGCACAATACTGGATTATGCCAGTGTTATTGGTTGTACAAAGTTAAATTAAAAGAGAAACATTCATTCCAGATTTGACAGAAATGCTTGACAAACACATTTCCACAATGAAGAACCTTTTGCAGGCAATTGTTCAGATACTGATCCATCAAAGTTTCAATGTGTCAGGAGGCTATATTTTAGTCAGGGAAGGACGATTACAAAATAGTCCACTATTGCTTAAAGAGCAAATCAACTATGTGCCATCTTCTGTGTTTGAGTTTAGTGCTTTTGAAATTCTCTGAAGATTTACAACATTTTCAAAAAACGTTTTAAACTTCCAAACAAATTTGAAATTTGGGAAAGTATATAGAAAAAGTACCCTCTTGAAAATCCAATTTGCTAAATTCAGACCTAAAGAAACACAGGTAGATTTTGACATTTAATGTAATTTACAAATTTTCCCACCCTTCATGACATGTCAAAACAACAATGCTTCTCCCGAGCCATCCTTCAACACAACTAGGCCCCTGAAAACAGATGCTCACCTCTTGTGAGGCAAAATTCTACCAGAGTCAAATTAATCCAGGCCCTTTGCTTGCTGTAGCTTGCGGACTTGGACCTCCTCAGCTACAAATAAGCCCACACTATAAATTTCTAGTGCCAGAGTGTCCATCAACACACTACTGGTAATCATTGACCCCGTCCCTTTTTATGGCTCTGTCAATCAAAACCATCGCCCCAGGCTGGCCTGATTCTTTGATCTGTGCCAGATGAGTTGGAACTACCTGTAACTACTGTGAAGACATATCAGAACAAAAGATACTGACAAAGTAGCTTTTTCAAGTTCAGTACTTACGAACTGCTGCACTCTCACAGGTGCCTTTTTTTTTTAAAAAGATGAGGCCCCTCTGCTCTCTCAAGTGGAGGCAAAAGATCCATGGTACTATTTGAAGAAGAACAGGGGAGTTCTCCCCAGTGCCCTGGCCATTATTTATCCATCATTGGGAGAAGGGGAAGTGCAAAGAGACCTGGGTGTCCATGTGCACCAGTCGCTGAAGGTAAGCATGCAGGTGCAGCAGGCGGTTAAGAAAGCAAATGGTATGTTGGCCTTCGTAGCAAGAGGGTTCGAGTACAGGAACAAGGATGTCTTGCTACAGTTGTACAGGGCCTTGGTGAGACCGCACCTTGAGTATTGTGTGCAGTTTTGGTCGCCTTACCTGAGGAAGGACGTTCTTGCCATGGAAGGAGTGCAGCGAAGATTCACCAGGCTGATACCTGGGATGGCAGGAATGACGTATGAGGAGAGATTGTGTCGATTGGGCTTATACTCGCTGGAGTTTAGAAGATTGAGAGGGGATCTCATCGAAACCTATAAAATTCTGTCAGGCCTGGACAGACTAGATGCAGGAAGGATGTTTCCGATGGCCAGGGAGTCCAGAACCAGGGGTCATAGTCTAAGGATAAGGGGTAAGCCATTTAGGACTGAAATGAGGAGGAATTTCTTCACCCAGAGAGTGGTGAACCTGTGGAATTCTCTGCCACAGAGGGTGGTGGAGGCCAGTTCATTAAATATATTCAAGAAAGAGTTGGATATATTTCTTAAGGCTAAAGGGATCAAGGGATATGGGGACAGGGTACTGAATTTGGATGATCAGCCATGATCTCATTGAATGGCGGAGCAAGCTCGAAGGGCTGAATGGCCTACTCCTGCTCCTATCTTCTATGTTTCTATCAACTAACATCACTAAAAAAAAATTATCTGGTCATTTGTCTCATTGATGTTTTCAGGACGTTGCAGTGTGTGATTTGGCTACCACGCTTGCCTACATTATAACAGTGATTACATATCAAAAGTATTTAATTAGCTGTGAAATGGTTTGGGATGTCCTGAGGTTGGAAAAGGCACTATATAAATGTGTGTTCTTTCTTTCTAACATAGATTGCCTACCAAGTACAGTACTTTGAATACTTGCAGTGGCCAGCCAGTTATCAAAGACACTTGAGTTTGCAATCAGTCAACATTAGCATATTAAGCTCTCTTATCTGTTCAGAGGCAGATATATGAATACTAATGTACATAGGCCAGCAACACCCAGCTAGGTTCTAGCAGTTACATATTGCTTGGCTATTTTCTGAGTGAACCTATGTTTTTAACCCTTCATATGCTGTTACTAGTAAGATTTAAAATCAATAATCTAATATCCGCAGTAGAGAACCATCAGTCAAGCTCGATCCTATCTTCACCTAATGACTAACAAAGTGTACTTCCAGCAGGGGTCTATAGCTAACAGGAGCAGAAATATTTCACGCTTTGATCAGAGAAGTAAAAGGTGTCATAACACTTTGTGGTCATCCAATATATTTCTCGCAATGTTTGCCTTCCACTGTGACTGAATAGACCATTGTATTATTTTACTATACTAGATTAACATGGCTCAAATCCATTTCCTGAACTTCCCAGTGTGACGACTAGGGAAAATATCCAAGAATGAAATTGAGCAAAACAACATTTCCGTCTGTGTGTATTTGCAAAACAAAACATTTACAGCAACATTAGCAAGCAATGCTATGGCAACTAGAGCCAGACTTCAGATTTAATTAAAATAAACATTTGCCTACATTGCTTCAGTAAGAGAGAGAGAAAAAAAGCAAAAAACAGGCAGGGAGAGAGACAGAAAGAAAGAGACAGGAGAACATGTAGAAGGAGGAGAGATAACATTTAAACAAATTTTTACCCTTACCTTTTCTTCATATGTCGCAAGTATCTTCTCTGCGTTGGATTGTATGGGTGCCCCTGCACCAGGCCTTCCCCACGGATTCCACTCCAAAAATTCTGAAGTTGCATTATCTTTTTGTAACTGTTTCTTTAAAGCCACTTGTTCATCTGCAGATTAACCACCAAAAATAGACAATTATATCAGACAGCCACATTGGCAGTATTATTGATCCTGAAAAATCAATTTTATGGTCAAAGTTTTCTCCTTTTTTTTTTAAGATGGGCAGAGAAAGAAGAATTTTCTTACTCATCAAGACAGAGGACGTAGTAGTGGAAAACTGAGAATATTTAAACTTTGTGTGTGTAAGCACAGGCTGGATACTACTTAAACTTCCATACATTATCCTAACAACTTGCCTTAAATGTAACCTCTGAACAGTTAGCATGAATACAGAAGTGTGACATTTCCATTTCCAGTTTTAGCCAGCTTTACTAAAAGTTAGCCACAAAAGTCACAATATGAACCTACTGCAGCTTGTTAAAAAGCACCTCATCACGTCCCAAAAATATCCCACAACAAACAAAAGCTTGCATTTACAGTACTGTATATAGCACTGTAACATAGAAAAACATCCCAAAGCGTTTCACAGAAGCATAATGAAACGAAAATAGACATCGAGCCAAAGGAGATATAAGAACATAAGAAATAGGAGCAGGAGTAGGCCATTCGGCCCTTCGAGCCTACCCCACCATTCAATAAGATCATGGCTGATCTTCTGCCTCAACTCCATTCACCGGCCCTATCGCCATATCCCTTGATGCCCTAACTAGTCAGAAATCTATTAGTAGGACTGACTAAATGCTTTGTGAAAGAGGTGGGTTTTTAAGGAGCATCTTAAAGGAGGGGAGGGAGGTAGTGTGGCACAAAGGTTTAGGGAGGGACTTCCAGAGCTGAGGGCCTAGTCAGCTGAAGACAATGCAGCCGATGGTGGGGCCAAGGGAGTGGGGGGTGCACAAGAGGCCAGAGTTGGAGGAATGCAAAGTTCCTGGATGGTTGTAGGATTGGAGGCAGTTACAGAGATGGGGAGGGGTGAGGCTATGATGGGATTTGTACTAGGGTCTTCAGCTTCCAGGACGATCCTAGAGCATTGGATGGTTTTAGCAGAGGAGCGAGACCCAGTAGAGCTTTACGTGGTCCAGTCAGATCTGGGGATGGATATTTAAACCAGTCGTGTACCAGGTACGTTCAAGTTTGCACCTCTTGGACTTGAGGGAGCGAAGTTGGAAGCTGTGCCTGGAAGAACTACTGGGATGGGAGACTGTGAAGCTTTTTGTTTCGGAGAGGAGAGCATCAAAGATGGAGGCAAAAGATTCATCGAGTAATCAACAGCTGTAGAACTATCATGGCAAAATGAAGGGTCAAAAGCAAGCAGCTGGGAGTTTAAGTGCAATTGTAAGCGACTTGGGGGCGGAAGAGGGGAAAGATGCAGAAGGAGGCGCGGTCAAGGGGATAGCCGTGAATATGTGTAGGCGTGTTTATGTAGAGGAAGATGATTAGGGAAGATAGGAGGAGGTCAGTGAATTTAGAAGAGAGAGGGCAAGAGGAGCGGCGATCAAGAGTGAAATCACCAACGATCAGGAGTCACTTGGTGCAGAGGCTGAGGGAAGAAAGGAAAGAGGATATCCCAGTGAGAAACTAGAGGTTGTGGGAGGCTGTAGACAACAACAATTTTAAAAAGGAGAGGCAAGAACAGGATGCTCCAAGGAGGAGAAAATACCAGAGGAGTGAAGAGGGGGGTGGAGAGTAAAAAGAGGTCAAGGCATGACTTGGCAATAAAAATCACTGCCACAGTGGCAGTTTGGTGGGGAGATGGTGGAAAGGATAGCCATGCAGGGAAGCTTCAGCAAGAGGATAGGTGTTGTCACCTGCAAGCCAGGTTTCAAAGCCAGGATGCCAATATGATCATCCGCAATAAGGTCAAGGATGGCAAGGACCTCATTCGCAAAAGTGAGCTGATATTTTCCTATATTTCTTACTGTAGCCTCTTGTCACCACTCAGTCTCCTACAGCTGGTTGGACAGGATGGTCTCAGTCACAAATTGCTCCAACATCACTTGGTGAACATTTCTGTTGACCAACTCTGATGAAGGGTGAAATGAAGCTAACCATTACCAATTTTTCCTTCTCTACAACATGAAATATACAATTGCAATCCTCCATATAGTTTCACTGCTAGCAATTATTTTCAAGGAGTGGCACATGCGTGTTACAAGACCAGAGGTTATTTCAAATGTTCTTGCTTCAGTGGGAGCTCAGAGTAGTCACAATAGATAGGATTATTGGAGATTATGCTCATCAAAACCATTTGTGTGAATGGATCCAAATAAAACACACTTGCACATCATGTATTTCAAATTATATGGAAGGAAAACAAAAATGCTACCACTTTACAGGAAGAGTAACCACAGAGAAAGAGCAAGTAACTAAACGGTGTTTCTTTTTTGTTACATTTCATGAACATTAATGTGGATCCTCAAAACCTCAGAAATTTTGAAAAATATTTTGTGCCCATTGGTCTGTTTCCACAGAAATACGCAGAAGTTACAGTGTGGAAACAGGTCCAATTAATTTGTGTTGCCGATCATCATCCATGCAAGCAAATAGTCTTAATTACATTTGTCCACCCTATTCCTATATACCTTTATCCTCTTTTCCTTCATCCACCTATGCAACTTGATCTCGAATGTTGACAGTTTCTGCCTCAACCACTAACCGTGGAAGTGAATTTCACAGCCTCACTTTCTACTACCTGTCCCACCGAAACTGTCACGGTGACAGAGTGCTTCTTATTGCTAAGTCACACCGTGGCCTCGATTTGTTACACCCCCTGGCACTGGTACCGTTTCCTCCTTGGTGCACCCCACCCTGTTCTTGCCTCTCTAAAATTCTCAAATCATTGATATACAAAGGGAACAGAAGTGGCCCCAGATTAAGTCCTGTGGACACCACTACCCACTTCCAATCATTCTGAAAAGCTGCCCCGAACTCCTATTCTCTATATTCATCGCATGGATGAACTACAGAATTTGTTCATCCCTGTCCGGCATAAAAATAAAACAAAAAGGTGGCTCAACTGTGGCTAACAAGGGAAATTAGGGATAGCATAAGATCCAAGGAGAGGACATATAAATTGGCCAGAAAAAGCAGCAAACTTGAGGATTGGGAGCAGTTTAGGATTCAGCAAAGGAGGACAAAGGGATTAATTAAGAGGGGGCAAATAGAGTATGAGAGTAAGCTTTCAGGGAACATGAAACCTGACTGTAAAAGCTTCTATAGATATGTGAAGAGAAAAAGATTGGTGAAGTCAAGCGTAGGTCCCTTGCAGTCAGAATCAGGGGAATTTATAATGGGGAACAAAGAAATGGCAGACCAATTAAATACATACTTTGGTTCTGTCTTCACAAAGGAGAACACAAATAACCTCCCAGAGATGTCGGGAACATAGGGTCTAATGAGAGGCAGGAACTGAATGAAATCAGTATTTGTAGGGAAATGGTGTTAGGGAAATTGACGGGATTGAAGGTCGTTAAATCCCCAGGGCCTGATCATCTACATCCTAGGGTACAGTACTTAAGGAAGTGGCCCCAGAAATAGTAGAGGCATTGCTGGTCATCTTCCAAAATTCTAGAGACTCTGGAACAGTTCCCATGGATTGGAGGGTAGCTAATGTAACCTATTTAAAAAAGGTGGTAGAGAGAAAACGGGGAATTATAGACCGGTAAGCCTGACATCGGTAGTGGGGAAAAATGCTAGAGTCCATTATAAAAGATGCAATAGCAGAGCACTTGGAAAACAGCGACAGGATCGGACAAAGTCAACATGGATTTACAAAAGGTAAATGATGCTCGACTAATCTACTGGAACTTTGAGGATGTGACTGGTAGAATAGATAAGGGAGAACCAGTGGATGTGGTGTATTTGGACTTTCAGAAGGCTTTCGATAAGGTCCCGCATAAGAGATTAGTGCGCAAATTTAAAGCACATGGGATTGGAGGTAAGGTACTGACTTGGATAGAGAACTGGTTGGCAGACAGGAAGCAAAGAGTTGGAATAAACGGGTCTTTTTCCGAGTGGCAGGCAGTGACTAGTGGGGTACCGCAGGGATCGGTGCTAGGACCCCAGCTATTCACAATATATATTTATGATCTAGACGAGGGAACTAGATGTAATATCTCCAAGTTTCCAGATGACACAAAGCTGGGTGGGCGTGTGTGCTGTGAGGAGAATGTAGAGAAACCCCAGTATGATTTGGACAGGTTGGGTGATTGGCCAGATGCATGGCAGATGCAGTATAATGTGGATAAATGCGAGGTTATCCACTTTGGTGGCAAAAACAGGAAGGCAGATTATCTGAATGGCAATAGATTGGGAAAAGGAGAAGTGCAACGAGACCTGGGTGTCCTTGTGCACCAGTCGCTGAAGGTAAGCATGCAGGTGCAGCAGGTGGTTAAGAAGGCAAATGGTATGTTGGCCTTCATAGCGAGAGGATTCGAGTACAGGAGCAAGGATGTCTTGCTGCAGTTGTACAGGGCCTTGGTGAGACCACACCTTGAGTATTGTGTGCAGTTTTGGTCGCCTTATCTGAGGAAGGATGTTCTTGCCATGGGGGGAGTGCAGCGAAGATTCACCAGACTGATACCTGGGATGGCAGGAATGATGTATGGAGAGAGATTGGGTCGATTAGGCTTATATTCACTATAAAATGACCCATTTATCCTGACTCTCTGTTTTCTGTTATTAAAATTGCCCAAGATTATTGCAGTACCTTTCTTATAAGCTCTCATTATTTCTTGATTTATACTCTGTCTTACTGTGTAGCTACTGTTCGGGGGCCTAGAGAGTGACTTCTTTACCTTACTATTTCTTATCTCCACCCAAACGAATTCTACATCTTGATCTTCCGAGCCAATGTCATTTCTCACTACTGTACTGATCTCATCCTTTATGAACCGAGCTACCCCACCTCCTTTGAATTATGAGAGTAAACTAGCAAGAAATATAAAAAGACAGCAAGAGCTTCTACAGGTATATAAAAAGGAAGAGAGTAGCTAAAGTAAATGTTGGTCCCTTAGAGGATGAGAAAGGGAATAAATAATGGGAAACAGGGAAATGGCAGAGACTTTGAACAAATATATTGTACCTGTCTTCACTAAAAGAATCCCAATAATAGTAAATAATCAAGGGGCAAAAGGAAGGAACTTAAAACAATCACTAGAGGAAAAGTACTAGGCAAACTAATGGGACTAAAAGTTGACAGGTGCCCTGGACCTGATGGCCTGCATCCTAGGGTCTTAAAAGAAGTGGCTGCAGAGGCAGTGGTTGTAATTGGTTGTAATCTACCAAAATTCCCTGGATTCTGAAAAGGTCCCAGCAGATTGGAAAACCGCAAACATAACACCCCTATTCAAGAAAGGAGGGAGACAGAAAGCAGTAAACTATAGGCCAGTTAGCCTAACATGTCATTGGGAAAATGCTGGAATCCATTATTAAGGAAGTAGTAGCAGTACATTTAGAAAATCAAGCAGAGTCAACATGGTTTTATGAAAGGGAAATCATGTTCGACAAATTTACTAAAGTTCTTTGAGGATGTAATGAGCAGGGTGGATCAAAGGGAACCAGGTGATGTATTGTATTTGGATTTCCAGAAGGCATTCGATAAGGTGCCACATAAAAGGTTACTGCACAAGATAAGAGCTCACAGAGTTGGGGGTAATATATTAGCATGGATAGAGGGTTGGCTAACTAACAGAAAGTCGGGATAAATGGGTCATTTTCAGGTTGGCAAACTGTAACTAGTGGGGTGCTGCAGGGATCAGTGCTGGGGCCTCAACCATTTACAATCTATATTAATGACTTGGATGAAGGAACTGAGTGTACTGTTGCTACATTTGCTGACAATACAAAGATAGTTGGGAAAGCAAATTGTGAGAAGAACACAAATAGTCTGCAAAGGGATATAGATAGGTTAACTGAGTGGGCAAAAATTTGGCAGATGGAGTATAATGTGAGGTTATTCACTTTGGTAGGAAGAATAAAAAAGCAAAATATTATTTAAATGGAGACTACAGAATGCTGCGGTACAGAGGGATCTGGGTGTCCTCGTACATGAAACACGAAATGTTAGCATGCAGGTACAGCAAGTAATTAGGAAGGCAAATGGAATGTTGGCCTTTATTGCTAGGGGGATGGAGTATAAAAGTAAGGAAGTCTTGCTACAACTGTACAGGGCGTTGATGAGACCACGCCTGGAGTACTGCATACAGTTTTGGTCTCCTTATTTAAGGAGGGATATACTTGCATTGGAGACAGTTCAGAGAAGGTTCACTAGGTTGATTCCTGAGTTGAAGGGATTGTCTTTTGACGAAAGGTTGAGCAGATTGGGCCTATACTCATTAGAGTTTAGAAGAATGAGGGGTGATCTTATTGAAACATAAGATTCTGAGGGGGCTTGACAAGGTAGATGCTGAGAGGATGTTTCCCTTCGTGGGGGAATCTAGAACTAGGGGGCACAGTTTCAGAATAAGGAGTCGCCCATTTAAAACGGAGATGAGGAGGAATTTCTTCTCTCAGAGGGTCGTGAATCTTTGGAATTCTCTACCCCAGAGAGTTGTGGAGCTGGAGTCATTGAATATATTCAAGTCGGAGATAGGCAGAATTTTGAAAAACAGGTGAGTCAAGGGTTATGGGGAGCAGGCAGGAAAGTGGAGTTGAGGCGAAGATCAGATCAGCCATGATATTGAATGGCAGAGCAGGCTCGAGGGGCTGAATGGCCTACTCCTGCTCCTATTTCTTATGTTCTTATTTTGCGGTCAGCGGCGAAGGAACAGCGCTCGCCGTACATCATGCTGACAGCCACCCACAGACTTTTGAGCGGCAACTTGCTGTCTTCGGACGTATATCCAGTGCAGTGCCCTCTACAGGGGATCTGAGGTGTATGTGAGCAGAACAAGCAACAGTGTGGCTCTTCAACCAATCAGATTGAAGAATCCTCACTGGGACACGCAGTCTAAACCAGGAAGTATAAATTAGATTTAATTCAATCTAAAATCATGTAGTGAAAGCAAAATAGAGAGGGGAAAAAATGGGATTAAGAGAGAGAGATAAAAGAGACAGACAGAAAAAGTAAAAGAATTTTTTTTTAAATCTCCAACACTAACTTTTGAAGGAATGAGACTCCATACTTGTAAAATTGAATTTTCAGTGCCAGAGGTGTTGCTTGGCAGTAATTATGACTTATCACGCCGTTAAAAAAAATCACTTACACCTGAATGCACCAGCCCTAACTTTTTCCTGTCGTGTTTATTGGGTAACTAGTGGGCAAGTACAGAAACTTCATGCCCTTACATGGATTTCAATGCCGAGTCCATGAGTGAGGTACTGTTATAGCGCAGCCTATGGAGGAGCAGGGTAACTTGGACAGCAACTTCCGGGTTTCCGCATTTAACTGCGCATGTGAGGACTCCAGAAGTTGCTATCCTATTTACTCCGTAACAACAGTCAGCGCGGATAGCCTCACTGTTATTTCCAATGTCGAATCAGTGTAGATATTCTTTTTAAAGAGAGAAACAAAATTTTTCCAGACATGGAACAGCATGTACCTAGTTCTTTCTTCCATTGGATTCTCTTGGCTTCCAGCTGATCCTTATCCTTTTCTCTTTCTCCAAGGTGCCTGAAAAGACCATTTCTGACTTGGTTGGGTGCACTGTTCAAAGTCTCGCTGTTCACATGAAAAGAACCAGAAGTATATTTTTTTAGCTGGACTTGTTTTAAAGAATTATATACTTGCCATATAATTCTAAATCAATGAAATTGTCTCTTTGTAGACCAAGCTGGTTGTATCACATGCTATGTGACTAACTACTCAATCCAAAGAAGCCATGCAATTTGGATTGTTCGCAGAACATCCAAAATGATCACGTTTTGGAATAATGTGCAGGGAAAACATTCAACTGAATACACGACAAAAAGAAAAAAAATTGTTTGTCACCATCTCCAACCATTGAGAAAGGAATGACCAGAAATAAAGCCACAACTGCCACATTGTGCAATTCTTACTGTAATTTTTAAAAACTATGCAATTTAAAAAACCCCAACTGCCCCAGCGGTTCAGTAAGTAGATACATGTATGGTATGCAGCCATGCAGACCTGGAAGATCTCAGACAATTGATCTCTCACTCAGGGCAGCAGTGGAGCACTACAAGTAGTCTTAGTGGCCTTGGCTACTTGGGGAGGGGGGGGGCGCGGAGAAAATGCAGTTGGAGTTCCCACTCGTGATAACTATTCAAATCATCCGTTGCTAGAAGGTGTACATAAGAACATCAAATTTCCAGTCAAATAGCCTGCCAAAATTCACCATCTAGCACCACAATGAAAAATGGCCAATTTAGCAATGGACAGGAGAGATGCTGGTGCCATTGTAATTTAAACTAGCATGAATAACTGCTTTCAGGAGAGCAAGAGCGACAAGGGGACAGAAGCATCCTAATATTCCACAATGTGAATTGTTTACAAAGATGTTCTGCTCAGTGCGCTCCCCAATAATGACCATTTTATTCTCAAGTTCATATTTCCAGTTCTTCCGATGGGACAAATTACAATGGATTCTACTGAACAAAGCAAATGTGGGACTTCAATTAATTCAATGACAAAATGAAACACTGAAAATACTCCCAAAAAAAATCCAATTCTCTTGCTTTAAGGGTGCTCATAATTTGCATCGAGAATAAAGTGAATATTCTGACACTTGGGTTAACATGGCTGAACCTTGTATTTACATTAGTTTTTTGGGACACAGGCATTTTAAAAAATCTCAATTGCATCTAATTTGCACTACATCAAGATGGTGTCATAAGTCAGTGTAGCAAAATGTTTTAGTTCCATGTAGGTTATGGCCTCTTTCTGTGCTGTACTATTCTATGATTCTTCACACAAGAAGTTCCTCCACCACCTTTCCTTTGTGGTACAGCTTCATGGGAACAGATCTTGCCTGGTTCTAATATTACCTGTCCCAAGGTCTCTCCAGCAACAGATTCTCCTTTCAACTGCAGAGTCACCTCCCAGGTTCCCCAAAGATCCATCTTTGACCCCCTCTTCTTTCGCAACTACGTGCTATCCCTTGTCGTAACATCTGCGGAGAAGCTTCCATATGTATGCTGATGACACCCAGCTCCATCTCTGCACCTCATGACCACATCTCCACTGTCAAACATTAAATAGTGGATGAGACAGAATTTCCTTCAACTGAACATTGGGAATATTAAGACCAGTTTTTGGCCCCACAAAAACTCCAGTCCCTTGCTACTGATTGTATTCAGGCTGTGAGAGCTACATCCCATCCATCAGGAAGATTATTTACTTCAACTTCACAATAACAGCTGCATCCTCCATCCCTACCGCACCCCACCATCACCAAACTCCTTGGTCGCACTTTAGTCACCTCTGGTTCAATTTCTCCAATACCATCCTTACCAGCCTCTTGACCTCCACCTTCCATAACCTGGAACATCCAATATTCCACTGCCAATAAGCTATCCTGCATAAAATCCCACTGAATCATCACCTCCATACTCGCTGATCTACACTGTCTCACTGTCCCCAACACAGTGACACTACTCTTAGGAGCATCCTTGCTTCCCTCCCTCTGCTCCATCATTGTTAGAAAAGCCTTCAGTTGTCTCAGTCCTACTCCTGGAACTAGTTTCCTAAACGCTACGCTTCTCTTGCTGCCTTTGAAGGCCTTCCCTTCAACCAAGCTTTTCTACAATAAAGATACTATATAAATGCAAGTTGTTGTTGATGTCAGATGGATTGTTAGGGGGATGGCAGCTCCCTAAAGTAAGTAGAAGAAAATCCCAGAGAACTTGCCAACTGGAGCAATTCTTCTTTTAAAATTCTTGTTTTCAAATCACTCCATGGCCTCGCCCCTCCCTATTTCTGCAACATTCGCCAGCCCTGCAACCCTCCTGCAATTCTGGCCTCTTGCACATCCTCGATTTTAATCGCTTCACCATTGGCAGCCGAGGCCCCAAGCTCTGGAATTCTCTTCCTAAACCTCTCCGACTCTCTCTCCTTTAAGGCCTACTTCTCACCTGTCCTAAAAGCTCCTTATGTGGCTCGATGTCAAATTTTGTTTGATAACACTCCTATGAAGCGCCTTAGGACGTTTTGGTACATTAAAGACGCTATATAAATGCAAGTTGTTGTTGTAGTAGCGCTATTAACTGCTAATTACAGAGCAGCATTGACAGGCCACTCACTGCAACAATGGAATCATCAACTCTCTACCTGACCTTACTGGTGTAACATACTACAATAGAGACCAATTGTACAACTTTGCACTGCAGGATATGATACTAGCATTGAGGTTCATGATTTATTTAGTGTATTTATAGGATACTTTTATTGTTTTGTTTCCAATACGTACTTATTACCCACAGCCTTTTCAGTTTGCACAGGGTTTGCTTGTTCAACATTTAATCCAGATTTATTAGTTGTCTGTGGTTCTTGGGATGAACTATTGTTCTGCGAGGCCTCATTATTGGCGCAGCCAACTCCATTTGGCAGGGTTGCGTTATCTTTCCCTTTAAGCTCCTTGTCTGTGGCCTCAGCTTTGTTACCTATTAAAAAACAAAACATTACATTAGTACTTCAAAGCAGAAATCAGTTAACTTTAAAACTTTTATTTACTATCCTTGCTGTACAGTGTTCCACCTTCATTTAGTTGGGTAAAAATAAATGTGATCTATCAGTACACTTAAAATTGATATCTTTTGATTTTTTCTTTAACGTATTACATTTGGTGAAAGGTCTAACAATTTAAAAAGAAAAGTTAATATTTTGTTCTTCTGCTACAGGGAATTGCAAGTGGAGAAAAGCAATTGTTGTTTAAATATTTGACTGGTGTCCAAATTCCGAAACTACGGTAGAGGAGTCAGCACTCCTTCATTGACACCTACCTGGTTTTGTACTTTTGTCTCTTTCCTGGTTTTGGCTGGAATTTTTGTTCACTTGACTTATAGATGCTAAAATCTGCTGGAGTTGCTCTTGGGTCAGGCATACCAAACTCTCTCTCAACTCCTCAGAGGAGATATTTTGCTTCTTTGGTGGCTGTTGCTTGGTTGTGGCAAGTTTCTTCACAGTAGTTTTACTTCCAGACTGACCATTTTTAGGAGCTGTTTCACCATTGTTTTTGGTTTTATTATCTGTCTTTTTATCTGCAATCAACTGTTCTGCATTTTCTCCTTTCCCAGATGCAACAATAGTGTTAGTGTTAGTTACAGCATGTTTCAATAAAGGCTTCTCAGTCTTCGAATTACTTTCATGGGTTGAAGCAACTTCCTGTAAAATTTGTTTGGGCCTCAGTGGATGCGTTGTTGTTCTGTTCTTGTACTTTATCTGACAAATATTTAAAACTGTCAGCAGATGTAGTATTAACATGCTCCTCTTTTTAATCTGAAGTTTAAAAATGCTTTCAGAAATGACATTATAGACTGCCAACAGGTTACAGCTTACATTCTCTTCCATAAGCCCAAGATGAACAGAAATCACATTTCAGAAGTAAAAACACTTTAAATTGTACAGTTAAAACTGATGTCTAAAAAATAACTGGTTATTAGTTTCAATCTCCACCCCAATTAACCACCTCCTCACCATATCCTTCAATCTATTCATTCTAAAAACACATCTAATTCCCTTTTAAACACATTTATATTGTCTGTTTCAATATTTTTCCATGGTAACACATTCCACAAGACCCTTCTGTGCAACATTTCTGGCCAGCTTCCCATTTTAGGTTCCTACCTTTGTACCATTTACCTGGATTAACTTTGTCAACTTTCCTTCATAATCTGGTAACTTCAGTCACCTCAACATTTCTTTTCGAAAGAAAAATAAACCCAATTTCCTTTCAACTTCTCATAATTTAAAATTCCTGACTCACGGACAAGGATTTGTCACTTATGCTCATACAAGTCCATGACTAACATTCTGTACATTTCCCTGAGCATGTTTATTAAGTTTCCTAAAACAATAAAGGGCAGAAGAGGGAGAAGAAGTGGGAGAGAGATGGAACGAGAGATGGAAGCGGTAGAGAGGGACAGGGGGTGAGGGTGACGAGGACAGGGAGAAGAGGGGAAAAGGAGAGATGGGGGTCAACATCTGCCCTAATGGGGGCTGCACGGTGCCAATGAGGTTTTCCTCCTATTTATTCATATGGAGAGTTTGGGTGGGTGATTTTTGCATCAGCGATTGTTGGGGGGGGGGGGGGGGCAGGGAAGGGTTCCTGTGTGCAAATACCCCTCATCTTGGGGTTTCTTCATTAAATGGGAGGGACTGCTGGGAAGTGATTTAACCTGCGCTGGAGAATCATAGATCATAGAATAATGGACAATTGTTGCATCAGCAGGGGTTAGGGTTTGAGTTTGCCTGAGGGGGAAGTGGGTATCGAAGTACATAATTATCAGATTTAATAGGGAGCATCAAAGTCCTATTTTTACTTCGGGGGGGGGGGGGGGGCGGGGTGGAGTGTAGCATGCAGGGGTCCAAATTTTGCTTCAACAGAGCTATGGTTAAAATTCTGTCACAACCAGGCATGTGGTAGTCAGGGCCCGATTTTTGTTGTCAACAGAGATGAGGAGGGGGTGATGGAATGTTGGAACTGCAGATCTTTTCCGATAGATGAATTTAGACTACTTACCCCTTTAGCATCTTTTGATGAAGGATCTGTAATAAGATTAGACCAACCATGAAAACTGTACAACAGTTAGAAGGCTCACTTTTCAGCTTAAATATACTCTTCTATTGTAACTCATTACTCTTTTCAACCCTGGTAGCGCACTGTACTATGTGGCTTGGCCATTCTCCTTAGTTTAATAATGAAAAATGTGTGTTTCCTCTGAATTGCAACATTAATTGATTTTTTTCAGGAGAGAAACCGTACAGGAGGAACAAGCTGCATACACAAAAGGACCGAATTTAGCTCAAGTTGGGAATTGGTGTTACGGGGTCCAAAGCAGGAAGAATGACATCACTGTCAGCAGGCAGGAGTACGGATGGGGGTGGGGGGCAGCAAGTCCGGAATCGGGGTGGGTGGATTAACCCTTGACAGGTGATGCCCAAAGTATCCTTATGCGACCAGGAAAAGCACACCTGCTCCTCATGGCCTACAAGGAAACTTTAAAAAAAAAATTAAAATCCATTTATTGTACTTGGGCTTTTTGTGGTCTTGATCCTTGCTGCCAGCAGCTTTGACTGTTAGGCTGGAGAGAGTGCGAGCCTTAGTCAAGCCCGCAGTTAAAATGGTGTGCGCACCCAATGTTGTCATCAGGAGGCAACATTGCCATCTAAATTAGGCCCTTGCTTCTCTGGAATTAGTAAAAATGGCGGAGGGGGGGGGGGGGGGGAAGCAGGAACCCGCATGGAACGCACAGTGAACTGCACCATTCCCGCTTTGGTGGCAGTAAAATCAGCCCTAAAGTGTCTGTTTCCTGCCTCCAATCAAAATTTTGAAAGGAGAAAACACTGGAACAAGGACTAAGGCACAACTCTTTCCCAGTGTAGCTTTAGATGTCACACAATCAGTTGTAAATGGACCTTTGAAAAATGTCTCCTTTTTACTAAATTGAGAAATTTGATGCCTCAGTGGAGATGTTAACATCACCCACAAAGTGAAATAAGCCAAAGAAATAGAAGACTTTAACTTGTGCCATAGTATTTAATAACTAATAGTTAAATGACATAGGGGAAGATTTTACCGGTACCGCTGGGTGGAAACAGGGTAGTAGCACCGCTACAATAGTGGGGAAAAGCTTCCCAACCCAGTCCTGCTCTGTATTTGGCTGATGCAATTATCGGAAGGGACGATCACTGGGCGGCCGGAGTGCCTACCTGATTCAATCAATAAGTCCTTTAACTATCCAAATTAGGGTCCTATGATGTGCATAGAACAGCAATTGTCATTTTTGGACACAATTGGTTGGAGTGTGTGCTGTGCACGCTTTGCCCAGTTTTACCTGGTGGTCCAGCCAAATGTACACCAAAAAGGCATGCTTTAAACTATTGAGGGGCCAGGAGGAGCAGGGATGTTCTGCTGGGCTCCACAAAAGTAAAGTGGGCCATTGCTACATTGGGTTCCCCTCCCTCCGCAAACTCCCCTCCGTCCCCCGGGCCTACCTTGATGATAATGTGCTAGTCTGATACTTTGCTGCCCTGTAGCTGCAGCAGGGCATTCATTTGGTGCCCGCCGGCCATATGGTGATGAGGTCCGGCCCTCAAAATGAACCAGGCCTCCCTTGGCACTATTGGGCGGCCAGCTGGCAGGCTCCACCGGCCACCCAACAGTGAAAATCTATCCCATGGGGCAAATCTTTCAAATTCAGCGGGATAATAAAACAGGCAGTAGCAGGTCGTCAAACATTATATGGCCCGCTCTATTTTCCTTTCCATGAACTTCCGACAGGGTGCATAATGGGCAACCGATCAGCTACCGTCTGTGTTACATGCCCAAAGCTGAAAGTTCTTCCCACAGAAAATATGAATAACTAGGACTGGATTATCTTGTGATTTCATTGAGGGCTTTACATGTGCAAGCCATTTGAATTTTATAACTCGTTTGAATGAATATAACAGCCTCGAAATCAATTTGTTTGATAAAATGTATTCTGTGGAATTTCTGCAATGATCTGATGTCTTACAGGTAGCTTGCCTTTTATTGGTCAGCAGCAAGTGTCATGGCAGATACCCACCAGGGAATTCCATGAAGATTGTACACAACAACCTCCACATTCATTAGTAACAGACACAGATTCTGTACGTTTCTGAACTTGATTACCAAATTATATACAACATGACCAGTTTACCAGAGAGTTGTGCTTACACTGTTTAACTTATATCAGAACAGCTTTCTTCCCATCACCAAATATTAGCTCATTTGAAAATTGCTGCAGTGCATTAAACTGTAGACTAAAAAGCAAAATATGCAATCTTTAGGCTTGTCGAGAACCATACGAGGTAGCAGTCAGCTCTGCCACAGATGATCTGACTTCAGAATGAATTAGTTTGTGTATCATGGCATTGGTTTTTCTCTTTCTGTTACAGTAGATATGGGGTTAAAAACCAGGTTCACTCACAGAAAATGACCCAGCTTGTTTTGATATATTAACATATAATATGGATGTTGGCCTAGGTTTTTCTAACCAGGAATCCATTCATTTTAAATGGGTTGCTGTTGGTGTTAATGATTAGAAAAACAAGGTCACTGCATCTGAACAGGTATCTGAGGGAGGACCCAAACTATTCAATTCAAATAAAAGCATCCCATCAGTTTGATTGGCAGCTTTTTGAGTTGGAGAGAGACAATAGTTGAATGTATTTGTCATGGTCACTTGTAAATCTAGTGTGTCACTTATTCAGTTAGTGTTTATAGGAACATAGGAACAGGAGTAGGCCATTGAACCCCTCGAGCCTGCTCCGCCATTCAATGAGATTATGGCTGATCAGAAACCTAACTCCATATACCCGCCTTTGGCCCATATCTCTTAATACCTTTGGTTAACAAAAGTCTATCAATTGCGGATTTAAAATTAACAATTGATCCAGCATCAATTGTCGTTTGCGGAAGAGTTTTCCCCAAATTTAGAGGCAGAGTCATAATGGCACAGAAGGAGGCCATTCGGACCATCGAGTCCGTGCCAGCTCTCTGTAGAGCAATCCAGTCAGTCCCATTCCCCCGCTCTATCCCCGTAGCCCTGCAAGTTTATTTCCCTCAAGTGCCTATCCAGTCTCCCCTTGAAAACATCAAGTATCTCCGCTTCCACCACTTACGTTGGCAGTGTGTTTCAGGTCACCACTCGCTGCGTAAAAAGGTTTTTCCTCACCGCCCCCCTGTATCGCTTGCCCAAAACCGTAAATCTGTGTCCCCTAGTCCTTGTACCATCAACTAGTGGGAACAGCCTTTCCCCGTCTAGCCTATCCAAACCCGTCATAATCTTGTACACCTCTATCAAATTACCCCTCAACCTCCTTTGCTCTAATGAAAACAAATCCAGCTTCTCCAACCTGTCCTTGCAGCTAAGATCCCCCATCCCAGAACCATTCTGCTAAATCTCCTCTGCACCCTCTCAAGGACCTTCACATCCTTCCTAAAGTGTGGTGACCAGAACTGGATGCAATACTCCAGTTGTGGCCTAACCAGCGCTTTATAATGGTTCAGCATAACTTCTCTACTTCTGTACTCAATACCTCTGTTTATGAAGCCCAAGATCCCATATGCTTTGTTAACCACTCTCAATATGTCCTGCCACCTTCAGGGACTTATGCACATTAACTCCCAGGTCCCTCTGTCCCTGCACACTCTTTAAAACTGTGCCGTTAAGTGTATATTGCCTCTCCCTGTTCCTTCTGCCAAAATTCATTAAATTCCATCTGCCACTTGTCTGCCCATTCTGCTAGCCTTTCTATGTCCTGTTGCAGTTAATTGATATCATCATCATCACTGTTTGCCACACCCCAAAGTTTGGTGTCATTGGCAAATTTAGAAATTCTACTCTGTATTCCAATATCCAGGTCATTTATATACATCAAAAAAGCAGTGGCCCCAGCACTGACCCTTGAGGAACACCACTGTCTACCATCCTCCAGTCTGAAAAACAGCCATTTACCACAACTCGCTGTTTTCTGTCCTTAAGCCAATTCCTTATCCAAGCTGCCATTGACCCACCTAGTCCAGGAGCCTCAATTTTGTTAACCAACCTTCTATGTGATACTCTGTCAAACGCCTTTCCAAAAATCCATGTAGACAACATCCATTGCATTCCCTTCATCAATCCTCTCTGTTACTTCATCAAAAAATTCAATTAGATTAGTCAAACACGATCTACCTTTAAGGCTCTCCTTAATTAGCTTAAACCTCTCCAAATGCCCGTTAATTTTTTCCTCGATTATTGTTTCTAAAACTTTACTCACCACTGATGTTAAACTGACCGGCCTGTAGTTACTAGGATTGTCCTTACAACCCTTTCTTGAACAATGGTGTCACATTTGCCACTTTGTGTGTAGAAGTGTTTCCTAATTTCACTCCCGAAAGGTCTGGCTCTAATTTTCAGACTATGCCCCCTAGTCCTAGAATCCCCAAACGGCAGAAATAGTTTCTCTCTAGCCACCCTATCTGTTCCCCTTAATATCTTGAAAACTTCGATCTGAACACCCATTAACCTTCTAAATTGTAGGAAATACAACCCTAATTGGTGTAATCTCTCCTCGAAATTTAACCCTTGGAGTCCGGGTGTCATTCTGGTAAACCTACGCTGCACTCCCTCCAAGGCCAATATATCCTTCCTAAGGTGTGGTGCCCAGAACTACTCAGTACTCTAGGTGTGGTCTAACCAGGGGTTTGTATAGCTCCAGCATAACTTCTACCCCCTTGTATTCTAGTCCTCTAGATATAAAAGCCATCATTCCATTAGCCTTTTTGATTATTTTCTGTATCTGTTCATGACATTTTAATGATCTATGTACCCGCACCCCCAAGTCTCTTTGGGCCTCCACTGTTTTTAGCTTTTCACCATTTAGAAAGTACCTTGTTCTATCCTTTTTAGGTCCAAAGTGGATGACTTCATATTTGCCGACATTGAAATCCATTTGTCACAATTTTGCCCATTCACTTAATTTATCAATATCCCTTTGCAATTTTATGCTTTCATCTACACTGCCTACTGTAAAGTCTGTAGGTATTATGGCGAATTAATACACAGACTACAAGAGTAACTTTAACAGGACTTTACTATTCGAAGGTCAGGGCGAATCTGCCCAATAAATCCTGACACAGCACTTGTATACCGGTGTGGTCACCGTCGGTATTACAGTATACAGCAGCCAAGATAAAGTAGTGCCACACCTAAAATAGTTCTCTTAAAGGTGAACGGTTACATACAATAGTTCTCTTAAAGGTAGAACAGTTACATACACTACAATCCTCCCTTTTTAGCTTACAACATACTTATTCCCCATTAAACATAACATCATAACATATATCTGATGCGCTATCAATTACTCATAAAAGACTGAGAGTTAGAAGAGTAACTAAAGGCTTTTATTAACAACAGAATGGAGGTCTGCCTCGCGTGGTCGACCGGTCCATGATACTAAGGGCTGGGGAGCAGTCACCTTTATACTAGGACCTGTGGGAGGAGTCAGCCGAGGCATGTCCAGGCATGTACACAGTGGAATACAAACAGGACAAACAGGAATACAAACAGTGGTTTACCACATTCACCCCTTGTTTAAAATTGAGTCCGGCGGGGTGAAGTGTATTAAAAGTTAGTGTATTGGAGTCTCTCCGGAGGTCTTGTCTGCCGCTGTGATCTGCGTGGCGACGGCAGGGGTAGTGAAGTTTCCGGCGTCGAGTCCAGCGTAGGCTGTGGCACAGGCGTGTCGTCCTCGTAGATGTCGAGCGGGTCGCGGGGCCCAGGCCTGCCGTCTGCTGGGGCTGGATATCGGATCGTGGGGGGGGGGGTGGTAGTGGGTAGTGGGTTACTGCGGCCCCCGAGGGTGCAAGGTCTCTTATGGAGACTGTGTCCTCCCGCCCGTCCGGGTATGCGATGTAAGCATACTGGGGGTTGGCGTGGAGGAGGTCGACCCTCTCGACCAGGGGGTCCGTTTTATGGGTCCTCACGTGTCTTCTCAGTAGGACCGGCCCTGGGGACGTCAGCCATGGCGGTAGCGATGTCCCCGATGTGGACTTCCTTGGGAAGACAAACATTTTCTCATGAGGGGTGGCGTTAGTGGCAGTGCAGAGCAGTGACCGAATAGAGTGGAGCGCATCGGGGAGCACATCCTGCCAGCGGGAGGTTGGAAGGCCCCTAGACTTTAAGGCTAGCAGGACGGCCTTCCAAACTGTCGCATTTTCTCTTTCCACCTGTCCGTTCCCCCGGGGGTTGTAACTGGTGGTCCTGCTTGTGGCAATACCCCTAGTTAGCAGGTACTGACGGAGTTCGTCGCTCATAAACGATGAGCCCCGGTCGCTATGGATATAGCTGGGGAAGCCGAACAGGGTGAAGAGGTTGTTCAGACATTTAATGACCGTGGCACTGGTCATGTCCGGGCAGGGGAAGGCGAACGGGAAACGGGAGTACTCATCAATAATATTGAGGAAGTACACATTGCGGTCGGAGGAGGGGAGAGGCCCTTTAAAATCGACGCTCAGGCGCTCGAAGGGGCGAGTGGCTTTTATCAGGTGGGCCCTGTCTGGTCTATAAAAGTGCGGTTTGCACTCAGCGCAGACTTGGCAGTTCCTGGTCATAGTCCTGACCTCCTCAATAGAGTAAGGCAGGTTGCGGGCCTTGATGAAGTGGAAGAACCTGGTGACCCCCGGGTGGCAGAGGTCATTGTGGAGGGCCCGCAGTCTATCGATCTGCGCGCTGGCGCAGGTGCCACGCGATAGCGCATCCGGGGGTTCATTTAGCTTCCCGGGCCGGTACAAGATCTCGTAGTTGTAGGTGGAAAGTTCGATTCTCCACCTCAAGATCTTGTCATTTTTGATTTTGCCCCTCTGCTTGTTGTTAAACATAAAAGCAACTGAACGCTGGTCAGTGAGCAGGGAAAATCGTTTTCCGGCCAGGTAGTGCCTCCAATGACGCACAGCCTCCACAATCGCCTGGGCCTCCTTCTCAACAGCGGAGTGTCTGGTCTCCGGGCCTTGGAGGGTTCGTGAAAAGAAGGCCACGGGTCTCCCCGCCTGATTGAGGGTAGCGGCCAGGGCAAAGTCAGACGCGTCGCTTTCCACCTGGAAGGGGATGGATTCGTCCACTGCGTGCATGGTGGCTTTGGCAATGTCCTCCTTGATACGGTGGAAGGCTAAGCGGGCCTCTGCCGTCAAGGGAAAAGAGGTGGACTTGATCAGCGGACGGGCCTTGTCCGCATAGTAGGGGACCCACTGGGCGTAATAGGAGAAAAACCCTAGGCACCTCTTCAGGGCCTTGAGGCAGTGGGGCAGTGGAAGTTCCATAAGGGGACGCATCCGGTCGGGGTCGGGGCCGATGACTCCGTGTTCCACAACACAGCCAAGGATGGCGAGGCGGTTTGTGCGGAATATGCACTTCTCCTTGTTATATGTCAAGTTTAGGAGTTGGGCGGTGCGGAGGAATTTTTCGAGGTTTGCGTCATGGTCCTGCAAGTCACGGCCGCAGATGGTCACATTGTCCAGATATGGGAAAGTGGCCTGCAACGCATTTTGATCTACCATCCGGTCCATCTCCCTTTGGAAGACGGAGACCCCGTTGGTGACGCCAAAGGGAACCCTAAGGAAGTGATAGAGGCGGCCGTTTGCCTCAAAGGCAGTGTACTGGCGGTCCTCAGGGCGGATAGGGAGCTGGTGGTACGCTGATTTCAGGTCAATGGTCGAGAAGACGCGGTACTGCGCGATCTGGTTGACCATATCAGCTATACGGGGGAGTGGGTAGGCGTCCAGCAGGGTGTAGCGATTTATTGTCTGGCTGTAGTCGATGACCAGGCGCTGCTTCTCGCCGGTCTTAACGACCACAACCTGGGCTCGCCAGGGGCTGGTGCTGCCCTCAATAATCCCTTCTTTCAGGAACCGCTCCACTTCGGTTTTAATGAAAACCCTGTCCCCGGCACTGTATCGCCTGCTCTTTGTGGCGATGGGCTTACAGTCGGGGGTGAGGTTAGCAAACAGTTGGGGGGGGGGTGACTCTGAGTGTGGAGAGGTTGCACCTGGTGCGCGGCGGGCAGTTTGGAAGCTGCTGGCTGCGGACTGTGAGTGGGGGTAGGGGTCCACCGTACGCCATCGTAACACTTTTAAGGTGGCACTGAAAATCTAACCCCAGCAGGACGGCAGCGCAGAGGTCAGGCAGGACCAGAAGTTTAAAATGATCGTACACGGTCCCGTCTACTACGAGTGTCACCACGCAGTAGCCGCCGATGTCCGCCGACTGGGACTCGGAGGCCATAGAAATCCGCTGTTGCGCAGGCAGGACTGGGAGAGAGCAACGCTGCACCGTGTCGGGGTGGATGAAGCTCTCCGTGCTCCCAGAGTCAAAAAGGCAGATTGTATCGTGACCATTTACCTTAATGTCCATTGTGGAACTGGCCAGTTGGTGCGGTCTCGCTTGGTCCAGTGTAACGGATGCCAGCGTAGGGGTCGGTGTGTCGCTGCGGGTATCAGATGAGGCGGTGTCGGGGGCCTGCTGCGTCCCGGCTGTCGTCCAAGATGGCGGCGTCCATGATCCCCATGTGGCTGGAGGCGTCCAAAATGGCTGCTGTACCGGTGATTCGCACATGGCCGGGGAGGTCCAAGATGGCGGCCCGCATGGCCCACACGCGGCGCTGCTGGGGTTCGGGGTGGCTTTGGCCCTGTAGACGCTAGCGTAGTGTCCCTTCTTCCCGCAGCCCGAGCAGATCGCGTTTTTCGCCGGGCAGCGCGCTCTGGGGTGTTTTGCCTGGCCACAGAAGTAGCATTTCTGGCCTTGGGGCACTGCTGTCTGGCCTTGGGACACTGCTGCGGTAGTTGGGCCGTTGTTGGGGTGTGGCTGGGGTGGCACGGCGCTATGAGGCGGTCCTACCGTGTCCCAGGCTGTCATTCCCCGCGGCGTCCACGGTGCAGAGGAGTAGGCATCCATGCCCTGGTAGGCTGCATCCAACGATAGTGCGAGTTCAGAGGCCTTGTTGAGGTCGAGGTTACTCTGCTCCAACAGTCGCTGTCGGGTGTAATTGGATCTGTGGCCCGCTACAAAAGCGTCCCGGATAAGTTCCTCTGTGTACACGGCGGCCTTTACATCCTTACAACCACAGGCCCGGCCAAGCACAGACAGTGCCTGAAGGTATTCCACGGTCGATTCCCCAGGTTGTTGTTTACGACTCCCCAGGAGGTGCCTGGCGTACACTTCGTTCACTGGGCACGTGTACTGGTCCTTGAGGAGCTTGATAGCGTCCGCGTACGAGGTCGCGTCTTGGATGACCGAGTACACTCGGTGGTTCACTTTGGAGGTCAGGACATCCAGTTTGTCCTCGTCCGATTTGATTGCTTCGGAGGCGGTCAGGAATTTTTCGAAACACTTAAGCCAGTGAGTAAACTTGGTGGATGAGTCCGCCTCCCGATGGTCTAAGTCCAGGCATGCTGGTGTGAGGATCTTCTCCATTATAAAAATGTTGTTAATAAAATTGATGCGCTATCAATTACTCATAAAAGACTGAGAGTTAGAAGAGTAACTAAAGGCTTTTATTAACAACAGAATGGAGGTCTGCCTCGCGTGGTCGACCGGTCCATGATACTAAGGGCTGGGGAGCAGTCACCTTTATACTAGGACCTGTGGGAGGAGTCAGCCGAGGCATGTACACAGTGGAATACAAACAGGACAAACAGGAATACAAACAGTGGTTTACCACAATATCCAACTTCATGTTAAAACAGTTCACAGATGTAGTCTCTGCGGAAACAGTTCACAGATTCAGTCTCTGCGGGAAACAGTTCACAGATTCAATCTCGGTGGATGCGCCTTCCGTGCTTCTTGACTCGGTCCTGACAACACCTCAGTGGTGTAGCAGTTCCCTGTGGTGTAGTCGGTTCACGTTGCTGGAGTGACTCATCCAATAGTCCTTCACTGGACTTAACAGCTTGAACTTCCGTCCTTCTGAACCAGCATTGTTGGCTTGTAAAAACTTGAGTACCTTGGGAAGTTTTTCTACTTCCAAACTGATTTGGCTCCGTTCAAAAGGGACCCCGTGCGTGATCTAGTAGTGATGATGATGGTCCAGATGATCATCATCTTCTGCTTCGTCTTTTCCTTTTCTGCTTCTTGGAGACTCTCTGGGCTCCACTGTCAGCTGCATGCACAGTTCCTCCTTCTCGTCCTCCTTTTTCCGTAGTAGCGCCACCATCTCCCGATGTTCCTTAGACTTTAGGTGATTCTTCATGGTTTCTGCACTTTGGGAGTTTTCATCACAAGCTGGGCAGAACAGGTCATCGTAATATTCGATGTCGTCCAACAGGTCATGGTAATATTCGGTGTCATCTTGAGCTAGGCCAGTGAGAGGGTCTTCTATTTCCTCCGTACCCAGCTGGACATTAGCCAGCTTTTGTTCCAAATCCAGACATCTTTCCTGAAGAGACTTCTTCAGGCGTTCAGCTTCATCCAGCTTTTTCTGGGCTTCCTGCAAGTCTTTTACTAATGACGTCATTTGTGATTTCAATACTTCCACTTCATTCGGAGATTGGATGATCGGACTATTCAATCCCTCTACTGCAGCAGCTGTTTCAACCTTCTGTTGTTCAAAATAACAACAGAAAAAGCTGGAAAAACTCAGCAGGTCAGGCAACATCCGTGGAGAGAAATTTGAGTTGACGTTTCGGGTTGGACCCTTCTTCAAAACTGGAAAGAAAAGAAACTAGATCGAAGGCAGGGCTGCGATCGGACAAAAGAATAAAAGAAACAAAAGAAGTAAAAGAGATTAGAAGCTAGACGAGATGGTAATAGGCTGGGATTAGGTGTAAAGTGTACTGGCAGGGCAAAAGATAGCTGCCAGGTGTGAGAGAGAAACAAAAGGAAAGGGGGGGGGGGGGGGAAAGGAGTGGAACAAATACAAGAGAAAATGAAATGGGGGCCCAGCTTATGATCTGAAATTGTTGAACTCGATATTGAGTCCGGAAGGCTGCAGACTGCCTAATCGGAAGATGAGGTGCTGTTCCTCGAGTTTACGTTGAGCTTCCGTGGAACAATACAAGAGGCCAAGGACGGTGAGGGCCGAGTGGGAATGGAGCGGTGAATTAAAATGACAGGCGACCGGAAGCTCGGGGTCACCCTTATGGACTGAACGGAGGTGTTCCGCAAAGCGGTCACCCAATCTGCGTTTGGTCTCCCCAATGTAGAGGAGACCGCATCGTGAGCAGCGAATACAGTATACTAGATTGCGAGAAGTACAAGTAAATCGCTGTTTCACCTGGAAGGGGTGTTTGGGGCCCTGGACAGTGGGAAGGGGGGAGGTATAGGGGCAGGTGTTACATCTCCTCCGCTTGCACGGGAAGGTGCCAGGTGAAGAGGAAGGGCTGTTTGGGGTGATAGAGGAGTGGACTAGGGTGTCTCGGAGGGAGCGGTCCCTGCGGAATGCTGAAAGGGGAGGGGAGGGGAAGATACGTTTGGTGGTGGGATCACTTTGGAGGTAGTTTCCTGGCCCCAACCACTTCCTTTTCACCATGGACGTACAATCCCTCTACACCTCCATCCCCCACCCGGATGGCCTGAGGGCGCTCCGCTTCTTCCTTGAACAGAGGCCCGACCAGTCCCCATCCACCACGACCCTCCTCCGCCTGGCTGAACTTGTTCTCACATTGAACAACTTCTCCTTTAACTCCACTCATTTCCTCCAAATCAAAGGTGTTGCCATGGGTACCCGCATGGGTCCTAGCTATGCCTACCTTTTCGTGGGCTATGTGGAACAATCTTTGTTCCAATCCTACTCGGGTCCCCTCCCTCACCTCTTTTTCCGATACATTGATGACTGTATCGGTGCCGTTTCCTGCTCTCGCCCCGAACTTGACAATTTCATTCACTTTGCCTCCAATTTCCACCCTTCCCTCACCTTCACATGGTCCATCTCGGACTCTTCCCTTCCCTTCCTCGACTTCTCCGTCTCTGGGGATAGGTTATCGACCAATATTTACTACAAGCCCACTGACTCCCACAGCTACCTGGACTACACTTCCTCCCACCCCGCTTCCTGTAAGGACTCTATTCCATTCTCCGAGTTTCTCCGCCTCCACCGTATCTGCTCCGACGACGCCACCTTCCACACCAGTGCTTCAGACATGTCGTCCTTTTTCCGCAACCGAGGATTCCCCTCTACTGTGGTTGACACTGCCCTCGACCGTGTCAGTTCTATCTCCCGCACTTCTGCCCTCACCCCTGCCCCTTGCTCCCGGAACCACGATAGGGTTCCCCTTGTCCTCACCTTTCACCCCACCAGCCTCCACATTCAACGGATCATCCTCCGGCATTTCCGCTACCTCCAAAGTGATCCCACCACCAAACGTATCCTCCCCTCCCCTCCCCTTTCAGCATTCCGCAGGGACCGCTCCCTCCGAGACACCCTAGTCCACTCCTCTATCACCCCAAACAGCCCTTCGCCTGGCACCTTCCCGTGCAAGCGGAGGAGATGTAACACCTGCCCCTATACCTCCCCCCCGTCCCACTGTCCAGGGCCCCAAACACCCCTTCCAGGTGAAACAGCGATTTACTTGTACTTCTCGCAATCTAGTATACTGTATTCGCTGCTCACGATGCGGTCTCCTCTACAATGGGGAGACCAAACGCAGATTGGGTGACCGCTTTGCGGAACACCTCTGTTCAGTCCGTAAGGGTGACCCCGAGCTTCCGGTCGCCTGTCATTTTAATTCACCGCTCCATTCCCACTCGGACCTCACCGTCCTTGGCCTCTTGTATTGTTCCACGGAAGCTCAACGTAAACTCGAGGAACAGCACCTCATCTTCCGATTAGGCAGTCTGCAGCCTTCCGGTCTCAATATCGAGTTCAACAATTTCAGATCATAAGCTGGGCCCCCATTTCATTTTCTCTTGTATTTGTTCCACTCCTTTCCCCCCCCCACCCCCTTTCCTTTTGTTTCTCTCTCACACCTGGCAGCTATCTTTTGCCCTGCCAGTACACTTTACACCTAATCCCAGCCTATTACCATCTCGTCTAGCTTCTAATCTCTTTTACTCCTTTTGTTTCTTTTATTCTTTTGTCCGATCGCAGCCCTGCCTTCAATCTAGTTTCTTTTCTTTCCAGTTTTGAAGAAGGGTCCAACCCGAAACGTCAACTCAAATTTCTCTCCACGGATGTTGCCTGACCTGCTGAGTTTTTCCAGCTTTTTCTGTTGTTATTTCGGATTTCCAACATCTGCAGTATTTTGCTATCACCCTTCTGTTGTTCAACATTGACATGAGTCAGCGTACTTTTGGCATCCAAGGGTTGCTCTGCTGCCATCTTCTCAATCTGTGTTGCAACCTCAGCTATTTCAATAACTTTTGGGAGCTCCAAACCCCTCTCCTTTGAAGATTTAAACTCCTGTTCAATTTGTCCCCATTTCAGAGTCTTGTCCTTCAGCATATGAAGGAGTTGGCTGACCGTTAACTCTTCTGACCTCATATGTTTCCCAGTAGCTGCAGGGCTGTTTATAACCTTGCCCTGGGGCTCCTTTGCTGTTTCTACTTCGCCATCATCCGCAGCCTCCACCATTCGAATTTCCCCACTTGAATCGTCCGGTGATGCTGCACCCAACTTCAGTAGGAGCTCGGAGTTCGTGGCGACCAAATCAGTCTTTTCTGCCTGCAATCCGCTAACAAGCGCTTTCAGTTGCTGAACCTCTTGCTCCACCAGATTAAAGCACGCACCTTCTGAAACCGAATCAGCTTTGATTCGTTTGGCCTCCTTGCCCCGACGGTTTGTGTGCTCCTGCTCCTTTTTCTCCATCAGCTGTTTCTGTTGTCTTTCCAGGTTCTCCCACTCTGTCACAGAACTTTTTCATTGCTTTCATCTCTTGTTCGAGACGGCAACTCAACTGTTCTAATTGCTGTTGTAATTTGAAATGGAGTTGAGTTCGAGCCCGGTGTTCCTCAGAATTGTGCATATCTGTAAACTGGACAGACTCAGAATTCTCTGTCAAGCTATGTTGTTGTTGTTCAGTGGAATTCTGTTCTGAAACTTTGTTCTCCTCTGAAGCATAAGCATTTATGCACTCCTTCGTTTTTCCAACCTTAGTCAGCAAGTCCATTTTAGACTTGTCTTTCGCACCTGGGCTGGTCTTATCGTCATCCGTTTCAGAGTCTGAGCTGATTGTCTTCACCGAGTTCTCACTCATTATTGCTTTTAAATAGTGCCATTCCATGTTTATTTCCCAGATCCACTCCCGTCCCAGAAGTGGTGGACCTCCCTCAGGTAGTACATATAAATACATTCCTTGGTGTTCTTTGCCTCTGTCTCTCACCTTGACTTTTATCTTTCCGATGGGGTATACTTTATGCCCCGTGTATGTCTGCAATACGATCTTGGTATCTCTCAAGGGTATGTGAGAGAATAGCCGGTTGTAATCCCTTCGATTCATGACTGATAGGGCTGATCCTGTGTCCAATTCCATTTTCACTTGGACTCCGGCTATTTTTAGCATGACCCAGATAGTTTGCAGGTCAGCTTCCTTACTCACATTGTGAATTCTCAGACTACCCAGTTCCTGAACGGTTGGGTCTGAATCCGAATTCTGTTCATCTGAACTCTTCTCAGCCACCTTGTGTACCTTATTGTACTTTTCCTGCGGTGACTTTTTTTTGTTGTTGTTGGTCTTCTTTCCTGACCGGCATACCTTAGCTATGTGACCAAGTTTGCCACATTTTCTACATTCCTGGTTTTTAAACCAGCATTGGTTCTGGTCATGTGTCGTCTTCCCACAACGATAACATTTCGATGTACCCGAAGTAATTTGATCCACACTGAGTACCGCTGCCTTCAGCTGCATTTCCGCTGTGCCTCTCGCTGCGGCTTCGTGCGATGCTGCAATAAGGACAGCCTTATCAAGTGCGAGATCGTTCTCTTCTAGCAGACGCTTTTGTGTTCCTTCCTTCGACAACCCGCACACGAACTTGTCTCTCAATGCCTCTGTCAGATTTTCCCCAAACTGGCAGTATTTCGCTAGTCTACGCAGTTCGACCAAGTATTCCGCGTTGCTTTCCTCTTTCCGTTGCGTTCTCACATAGAATTTGAATCGTTCCGCCAACATCAGTGGTGTGGGGTTCAAATGATCCTTCAGGACAGCAACAATATTAGCGAAAGTCTGATCCGCCGGTTTAGCTGGTGATAGAAGATGCTTCAATAGCCCGTATGTCTTTGCCCCCATTGCGTTTAATAAGGGGAGAGCTTTATCATCTGCTATCTTATTGGCCTCACAATATATCTCGATACGTTCTACGTACGTGGCCCAATCTTCCACCTCGGAATCGAAGTTGTTGATGTTACCATGCTTAGGCATCTTCACTATCTCTCACTATCTTTCTGCGAAACAAACACGAAATTTTTCTTTAACTTTTTTTTTTCAAAATGGCGGTTTCCCGCGCTTGTCTTCTTCCCCCGCCCACTTTCAAAATGGCGGTTTCCCGCTTCTGTCGTCTTCCCCGCCTACTGGCGGCTTCCCGCGTTTCTTCCCCTGGCGGGAGGGGTAAGCTTTTCCTTCGGGCGACGACCGCTGGCTTTCGGGGTTCGCAGCCTGCGCGTCAGCTTCAGTGCGTTCCTTGTTCCCTTTTCTCGGCAGGGCAACCGGCGCTGGGTACAACCCGTTGACGGCGAACAGTTTCAGCCGCTGGGCTGGATCTCGCTCAGTCTCCCTCGCTCGGGCTCTGTCTCTCCCTCAGCGGCTTCCAATCGCGCCTCCCAGCCCTCTCGCAGTCCGGTGCTTTCCTCCCCGGCTGCGGCTGAGTTCTCCGTGGTTTATTTATTTTTATATCTTCCCGCGTCTTACGATCCCGGTCGCAGCGCTTCGTGGCCTCGGTCGCTGCCTGGCCTTTTTCGCCGGTCGCGGTCTAGCTGTCTCACGACGCCGTTGCGTCTCCCAGCCCGCTTGTACCGCGGCTTCCGTGCTCCACGCTGCCCCAGTCTCAGCGCTTCTGGGCCCGACTTCTGTCCGGCTCCTTTCCCCCGACCGTGGTCGAGTTCACCGCCCTTATCCTCCGTTTATTTTTTTATTTTCCCTTTACTCACAGTCACCGTGGCCGACTTGCTTCTCGTGCTGATCGGCTCACTCACCACCGTGGCAGAAGGGACAATCACTGCCTGTTGCTGATGGAAGGCTTCGTGTCTGAATTCTTCCTTCTTCCTTGCTCTGCAGACTCGAGTTTTCTCTCAGCAGAACGACGAGGGCGGGTGCCTCTTCTCGACGCTCGTTAACTGCTTCGGAAGTATTGTTGCCGCAGGGTAAGATCGAACTCGTCGCCACTGTAAAGTCTGTAGGTATTATGGCGAATTAATACACAGACTACAAGAGTAACTTTAACAGGACTTTACTATTCGAAGGTCAGGGCGAATCTGCCCAATAAATCCTGACACAGCACTTATATACCGGTGTGGTCACCGTCGGTATTACAGTATACAGCAGCCAAGATAAAGTAGTGCCACACCTAAAATAGTTCTCTTAAAGGTGAACGGTTACATACAATAGTTCTCTTAAAGGTAGAACAGTTACATACACTACACCTACAATGTTGCCTATATTTGTGTCATCGGCAAATTTGGATATTTGACTTTCTATGCTATCATCCAAGTCGTTAAAATATCTTTTTTTTTTTTTAATTCGTTCATGGGATGTGGCCATCACTGGCAAGGCCAGCATTTATTGCCTATCCCTAATTGCCCGAGAAGGTGGTGGTGAGCCACCTTCTTGAACCACTGCAGTCCGTGTAGTGAAGGTACTCCCACAGTGCTGTTAGGGAGGGAGTTCCAGGATTTTGACCCAGCGACGATGAAGGATCGGCGATATACTTCTAAGTCAGGATGGTGTCTGACTTGGAGGGGAACTTGGAGGTGGTGGTGTTCCCATGCGCCTGCTGCCCTTGTCCTTCTAGGTGGAGGAGGTCGCGGGTTTGGCAGGTGCTGCCGAAGAAGTCTTGCCGGGTTGCTGCAGTGCATCTTGTAGATGGTACACACTGCAGCCACGGTATGCCGGTGGTGGAGGGAGTGAATGTTTAAGGTGGTGAATGGGGTGCCAATCAAGTGAGCTGCTTTGTCCTGGATGGTGTCGAGCTTCTTGAGTGTTGTTGCAGCTGCACTCATCCAGGCAAATGGAGAGTATTCCATCACACTCCTGACTTGTGCCTTGTAGATGGTGGAAAGGCTTTGGGGAGTCAGGAGGTGAGACACTCGTCACAGAATAACCAGCCTCTGTCCTGCTCATGTTGCCACAGTATTTCTGTGGCTGCTCCAGTTAAGTTTCTGGTTAATGGTGATCCCCAGGATGTTGATGATGGGGGATTTGGCAATGGTAATGCCGTTGAATGTCAAGGGGCGGTAGTTAGACTCTCGCTTGTTGGGGATAGTCATCCAGGTCTTGCTGCATTCGGGCATGGACTGCTTCATTATCTGAGGAGTTGCGAATGGAACTGAACACTGTGCAATCAGCGAACATCCCCACTTCTGACCTTATGATGGAGGGAAGGTCATTGATGAAGCAGCTGAAGATGGTTGGGCCTAGGACACTGCCCTGAGGAACTCCTGCAGTGATATCCTGGGGGTGAGATGATTGACCTTCAACAACTTGCTTGGTATGACTCCAGCCAGTGGAGAGTTTTTCCCCCCAATTCCCATTGACTTCAGTTTTACTAGGGCTCCTTGATGCCAGACTCGGTCAAATGCTGCCTTGATGTCAAGTGCAGTCACTCTCACCTCACCTCTGGAATTCATCTCTTTTGTCCATGTTTGGACCAAGGCTGTAATGAGGTCTGGAGCCAAGTGGTCCTGGCAGAACCCAAACTGAGCATCGGTAAGCAAGTAATTGGCGAGTAAGTGCCGCTTGATAGCACTGTCGACGACACCTTCCATCACTTTGCTGATGACTGAGAGTAGGCTAATGGGCCAGTAATTGGCTGGATTAGATTTCTCCTGCTTTTTGTGGACAGGACATACCTGGGCAGTTTTTCACATTGTCAGATTAGATGCCAGTGTTGTAGCTGTACTGGAACAGCTTGGCTTCAGGTATGGCTAGTTCTGGAGCACAAGTCTTCAGCATGACAGCCGGGATGTTGTTAGAGCCCATAGCCTTTGCTGTATCCAGTACGCTGAGTCGTTTCTTGATATCACGTGGAGTGAATCGAATTGGCTGAAGACTGGCTTCTGTGATGGTGGGGACCTCAGGAGGAGGCCGATATGGATCATCCACTTGGCACTTCTGCCTAAAGATAGTTGCAAATGCTTCAGCCTTGTCTTTTGCACTCACGTGCTGGGCTCCGTCATCATTGAGGATGGGGTATTCATGGAGGAGCCTCCTCCTCCCGTTAGTTGTTTAATTGTCCACCACCATTCACGACTGGATGCGACAGGACTGCAGAGCTTTGATTTGATCCGTTGATTGTGGAATTGCTTAGCTCTGTCTATAGCATGCTTCTTCCGCTATTTAGCATGCATGTAGTCCAGTGTTGCAGCTTCCCCAGGTTGCTACCTGCTCTTGGCATGCTCTTCTGCGCACCTCATTGAACCAGGGTTGGTCCCCTGGCTTGATGGTAACAGTAGAGTGAGGGATATGCTGGGCCAGGAGGTCACAGATTGTGGTGGAAAACAATTCTGCTGCTGCTGCTAACCTACAGTGCCTCATGGATGCACAGTTTTGAGCTGCTAAATCTGTTCTGAATCCATTTAGCATGGTGGTAGTGCCACACAACACTATGGAGGGTGTCCTCAGTGTGAAGACGGGATTTCATCTCCACAAGGACTGTGCGGTGGTCACTGCTACCAATGCTGTCATGGACAGATGCATCTGAGACAGTTAGATTGGCGAGGACAAGGTCGAGTAGGTTTTCCCTCATGTTGGTTCTCTCACCACCTGCCATAGGCCCAGTCTGGCAGCTATGTCCTTCAGGACTCGGCCAGCTCGGTCAGTAGTGGTGCTACCGAGCCACTCGGTGATGGACACTGAAGTCCCCCATGCAGAGTACATTCTGTGCCCTTGCTTCCCTCAGTGCTTCTTCCAACTGGTGTTCAACATGGAGGAGTACTGATTCATCAGCTGAGGGAGGGAGGTAGGTGGTAATCAGTAGGAGATTTCCTTGCCCATGCTTGACCTGATGCCATGACACTTCCAGAGTCAATGTTGAGAACTCCCAGGGCCACTCCCTCCCAACCTCTGGTGGGTGTGTTCTGCTGGTGGGACAGGACATACCCAGGGATGGCGATGCTTCAGCTTTGCGGCTGGGCTCCATCATCATTGATGCTGGAGATATTCAAGAATATCCTCCTCCCGTTAGTTGAGGAATCTGGGACATCGGCTGAAAGGTATGATTCTGTGAGTATGACCGTCAGGCTGTTGCTGACAGCTCTCCCAATTTTGGCATAAGTCCCCAGATGTTAGTGAGGAGGACTTTGCAGGGTTGACTGGGCTGGGTGTGCTGTATCCGAAGCCGGTGCCGGGTGGTCCGTCCAGTTTTATTCTTATTATTGTTTTTCATAGTGGTGGTGTACAACTGAGTGGCTTGCTAGGCCATTTCAGAGGGCAGTTAAGAGTCAACCGCATTGCTGTGGGTCTGGAGTCACATATAGGCCAGACCAGGTACAGGAAACTCTATTATCCGGCACCAACGGGACCGGCGTGGTGCCGGTTTATCAAAAACTCCAGATTACAGAGAGGTATAGTTTAAAAGGTACGAGAGCTCCGTACACAGCAACAAATCCAGGCTTCCCTGTTGCTTAGCAACAAGTGCACGAACCCGTTACACAGCCACAGATCCAGGAACTGCCACTAATATGAAGTAAAACTTACCTGAACCTACTCCTGAATTTTGCCGGTTAACAGAGATTTCCGGTTAAAAGAGAGTTTCCTGTAGATGGCAGATTTCCTACCCTAAAAGGACAATAGTGAACCAGATGGATTTTTACAACAATCCGATAGTTTCATGGTCACCATTACTGGCTTTTTTTATTCCAGATTTATTTAATTAACTGAATTCCACAGCTGCCGTGGTAGGATTTTAACTCATGTCAGAGACAGATTATTAGTCCAGACCTCTGGATTACTAGTCCAGTAACATAACCACCATGCTACCGTTCCCTGATCTGTTTGGCTTGGCTGTTTATACCCTAAACTCCCGAGACGTTATTCTGCTGCCTTTAGAAGTCAAGGAGGATAAATGAGGGCACATGATATAACCAGTAGCTGAAATACAGTAATGATGATTTTCTGTTCGATCCCCAAATTCTTTACAAATTAGCCAGGTTTTAAGCAGATAAAGGCATGCTCCTAGTTATATGGAGCAAGAACTTGTCTACAGAATTGGGCTGAGATGCTGAACCCAAGAAAAATATCTGGAGTAAAAGCTTAACAGAATAAAAAGCAGATTCTGCAATCTTTGACTAGATTTGCACAGTATATAAATTGAACACAGCTCTCCCACAGATCATCTGATTTCAAAATTAATGCTTCTTTTCCCTTTGCCTTCAGAAATCCACATGTAAATGAATTGATGGAACCATTTGGCTAGGATCAAACTTCCATACTTTAAAAAGTGTGAATTCTGGATCTGTTACTTGTTAACTACAGTGCAAACAGAGCATGCATCTTCATAATGACACAGGGGAGAACAATTATCCTATTTCAACAAGGAAAATATGCCCTCAATGCATCCAAAATGGTGGCATGTATTATGGATGAACAGTGTACACTACAAAATCAACTACTAAATTAACACTTACCATAACGTGCTAAAATTAACTTAGGCTTTCCATTCAAAAACTGTGTTTCAAGCTTCAAACCATCCCTACAAGCAAGCACAAATTGTTAGTATGCATAACATTACACATCTACTGAAGCAGTCCTAATTTAGAATAGTTAATTTCACTGAAATAACATCCAGGTTGATACAAAGCTTTTTTTTTTTGACACACTTTCTGCAATTCACTTTTGTAGAGCTGATATAAAGAAGTGCAAGGGCCCAACTCCAAAGTTTAGTTTAATTAAAAAAGAGTACACAATGAAGACATATGCATCTTCTTCCCCACTTCGGTTCCATAACTATTATTCACCTCAAAAGGATCGGTACCAGAGTTCTGCTGCTCAGTTGCAAAGCAACTTGGGGAGGAGGAAACAGAAAGGTCTTATTTAATATCCTCACAAAATGTGAGATAATCACCGACTATAAATGTTAGCTACGTCAGATAAATTTTAAACTCATCAGCCTAAACTCAGGAGGTAGTACTCGTGCCTCGGAGTCACACGGTCACGGGTTCAAAGCGACTCCAGAGACTCGAGCGCATAATCTAGGCCGACACTTCAGTGGAGCACTGGTGGAGTGTTTCACACTGAGGTGCCATCTTTCAGACAAGACATTAACCCAAATCCTCATCTGGTCTGAACATAAAAGATCCCATGGCACAATCTGAAGAGCATGGGCGTTCTCCTGGTGCCCTGCCCAACATTTATCCTGCACCGAACACCACCAAAACAGATCATCTGGTCATTTATCTTGATGTGGTTAGTGGGACCTTGCTGTGCGCAGATTATCTGCCACATTTCCTATGTTACACAGTGACTACAATTCAAAACTACTTCACTGACCGGGAAGTTCTTTCTTTAAGAGATAAGAAAATATTATATTGTCAGGTCACATGTTTTCACAACCAGGTAATTCACTGTTACTAGCCAACTAATACGGTTTATACTAAGCTACTAATTAAAAGTATCAGCTCATTAGTGGAAAATTTTTAAAAGAGACATACGTGCGCTCTTCCTTCATAGCAAAATAGGATCCAGTACGATGCCATGATGTACTGCTAAGACCAATTATGTCCTGAAATACATTCAGCAACTTTTTGTGGTATAATAGATTCTCCTTCATTTGTGTAACCTTAAAATACATCAGAATAGTTGCTGCATCAAACTGGCAGATGGGATGAAGGAAAGGTACAATTTTGCTTGCAGCAGTTCCACAAGAGCCATCTGATTCTTTCACTGCTCCACTCACAGACCAGTCCATAGTCCCCTTTCTTCCATCATCAGCAGTAGTGTCTTCCCACATGAAGTGTGCTCAAGTCTATCTCCTTACCTTTTTCTGATCAATTGTCTGTTCAGTTAATAGTTATAGCTCACCTCTCTCCACCACCAGTTATCTTCCAGGTCTTTTTGAAAGTCTGTTCACAGTTTATGCAGAATTCAAGTGTTTTCTTTTTTCCATTGATAGAATACTCCCACTAGTAAGCCCATGAAGTATGCTTTTTAAATTGAATTTCATATATACACAAAACCAGATTAAATCAAACTGTTGAACAAATTATGTATTTACATCACTGTTTAATACCAGAACAATATGGCTGCTAAGCTTTTTTCTGTGGTTTCATATGACAGAAAAGCAGCATTTTCTAACAATACTAGATCAAGATTTTTTAATGTCTTGAATTGCTGGATTTATTATTTATTATAAAGCCACAACATCCCAACATTGCCTTTGGAGTCACTGCTTTGTTGTTTTTTTTTTTTAAATGTTCTCAGGGTGTGGATGAGTTTGGAAAGGCTATATTGATTACCCTAGTTGCTCGGAGGTGGTGGGCCTTCATGTTTTTTTTTTTAATTCGTTCATGGAATGTGGACATTGCTGGCAAGGCCAGCATTTAGTGTCATAAGAACATAAGAAGTAGGAGCAGGAGTAGGCCATACGGCCCCTCGGGCCTGCTCCGCCATTCAATAGGATCATGGCCGATCCAAATCTAGACTCACGTCCACTTCCCTGCCCTCTCCCCATAACCCCTAATTCCCTTATCTGCTAGGAAACTGTCTATCTCTGTTTTAAATCTATTTAATGTTGCAGCTTCCACAGCTCTCTGGGGTAGCAAATTCCATAGATTTACTACCCTCTGAGTAAAGAAGTTTCTCCTCATCTCAGTTTTGAAAGGGCAGCCCCTTATTCTAAGATTATGCCCCCTAGTTCTAGTCTCACCCATCAGTGGAAACATCCTCACCGCATCCACCCGATCAAGCCCCCTCACAATCTTATATGTTTCAATAAGATCGCCTCTCATTCTTCTGAACTCCAACGAGTAGAGGCCCAACCTACTCAACTTTTTCTCATACGTCAACCCCTCATCTCCGGAATCAACTGAGTGAACCTTCTCTGAACCGCCTCGAGAGCAAGTATATCTTTTCTTAAATATGGAAACCAAAACTGTACGCAGTATTCCAGGTTTGGCCTCACCAATACCCTGTATAACTGCAGCAAGACTTCCCTGTTTTTATACTCCATCCCCCTTGCAATAAAAGCCAAGATTCCATTGGCCTTCCTGATCACCTGCTGCACCTGCATACTAACTTTTTGTGTTTCATGCACCAGGACCCCCAGATCCCTTTGTACTGTAGCACTTTCTCTCCATTTGTCCATCCCTAATTGCCCTTGAGAAGGTGGTGGTGTGCCACCTTCTTAAACCGCTGCAGTCCATGTGGTGAAGATACTCCCACAGTGCTGTTCCAGATTTTTAACCCAGCAACAGTGAAGGAACGGCGATATATTTCTAAGTCAGGATGATGTGTGACTTGGAAGGGAACTTGGAGGTGATGGTGTTCCCATGCGCCTACTGCCCTTGTCCTTCTAGGCGGTAGAGATCACAGGTTTGGGAGGTGCTGCCGAAGAAGTCTTGGTGAGTTGCTGAAGTGCATCTTGTAGATGGCACACACTGCAGCCACGGTGCGCCAGTGGTGGAGGGAGTGAATGTTTAAGCTGGTGGATGGGGTGCCAATCAAGCTGGCTGCTTTGTCTTGGATGGTGTCAAGTTTCTTGAGTGTTGTTGGAGCTGCACTCATCCAGGCAAGTGGAGAGTATTCCATCGCACTCCCGACTGGTGCCTTGAGATGGTGGAAAGGCTTTGGGGAGTCGGGTGAGTCACTCACCACAGAATACCCAGCCTCTGACCTGCTCTTGTAGCCACAGTATTTATGTGGCTGGTCTAGTTAAGTTTCTGGTCAATGGTGACCCCCCAGGATGTTGATAGTGGGGGGATTCGGCGATGGTAATGTTGTTGAATGTTAAGGGGCGTTAGTTAGACTTTCTCTTGTTGGAGATGGTCATTGCCTGGCACTTGAGTGGCAAGTAACATTTGCGCCACACATCAGCCCAAGCCTGAATGTCGTCCAGGTCTTGCTGCATGCAGGCACGGATTGCTTCTGTGGTGTGAAGCATTGGTGTTTCAACGATTGTTTTTTTCCTGGTGCCAGCAAGTAAATTAACAAATTTATTTAATTCAATCTCACAATTTGTCGGTTATGGGATTTAAACTCTCAACCTTTGAATAGCTAGGTCAGTACAATAACTACTACACTACAGTTCCAATGTGTAAATTAATCTCTTGTATCACAGCCTTGAAGTACCCACTAAGCCCATTATTCATGTCCAGAATAGGTTTCTACACATATGTTGATGAAGTAGCTTCCCATTTGCTTCTTTTCCATAGTACGGTCATGGTAATGATACTTACCGTTAACTTTCTAAAAGATCTTTTGTTTACTATCACCACTTGATTCTTGTTTTGATAAGTCAGTACCATCTATGGACTTCTACCCGCAAAACATTTTACTGCGCATCAGAACTACACTGAAAGTAGCTTATTAGTAAACGAATTAATATACAGGCCACAGCACTGACTTAACTCCAATCCCTATGGGAACATAATCGGCTTAAAGAGGACGTTCATCTTATAAATTTTCCAAAACTAGTTTCACAAAGAATACAAATAGGAAAGCAATCATTGTCATCAATTATGCCTGGTGCCAATTTATGCTTGGTTCTAATTTTTTTTTAAATTGCAAATTTGCTCTGTAGACAACAATATGGGAGTGTGGCAGAATGTTGAGCATACCGCTGCAAGAACAAAGCCAACCAGTAATTCTTTATTCAGGCAAACTTTGATTAAATTCATTTATATGCATAAACAACTTATCTGCATAGCAGCATGGTCTTCAGATGGATTCACATCCAACTTGCACATTTGATCACCATTTCTGCTTGGTCTCCTGATCTAACTAACAATAGGTAAATTCCACACTGATCTGCAAGACCAGACTCCTGATCACACTATATATATTGTGTGGCATTCCTTGGAATGTTTTATTCAGTTGAAGAAATCAACATGTAACTGAGCTATACAGACCAGAAGGTCGCAGATTCAATTCTCAGTCTCTACTCAGTTTGCTGATCGCAGTCAGGAGGCAGTAGAGGTATTACTATTGCTTCAACAGCCTGGCAAGAGAAGGGGAAAAAATCTGCCAGGATTCCGACACCTAATCAGCATCTACAGACTCCAGCTGGCAAACAGGCATTGCCGAATGATGACCAGACAGGGTTTTTCTGTAATGCCATAGAATCAAAGTGGCCTGCTAACACTTATTGTCTCAGGTATGAATAATGTGCGAGAGATATCACAGAACTTCACCCTAGCAGAAATCTACACCTTCATGGGGATTGGGGGGGGGGGGGGGGGGGGGAAGAAAATTAGCAAAAAAAAAACACATTTTTTCTTATATTCTTTAGAAATAGCAATCCGAATACATAAGTTTTTAAAAGGAAATGTAATGGGGAATTCTTTTAGCCGACATCATTGTTTAATTACATATTTCTCCAGTACAAACTGTTGAAGGGAGGTACAGTATATAAAATATTGTCAATGCAGATTTGAAAAATTTCTGTGATTCTTTTGAAGAAGAAAGCAAGAAGCAAATGGCTAGCAGTCATCACTAAATCTACTTTATTTTTTTTTTAAATGGAAAGAGTCAAAAGAAATGGAGTGTGACAGTGTTGCCATAATTTCCCAAACTTTGAGCAACATATTTTCTGTTTCCTACAGGCTTGAGCCCTTTCAATCTACTAACAAGTATCCCTGTGCACAATTGGTCATCCCCAAGCTTCTGCTCTTGTGTGCACCAAAACTCTCTGAGCTTAGGTGAGTGGCATGTCCCCAAGGGAGAGTACCCACCAAACCTAACTCCCATCCCCCAAACCCAACACTCTAGCTCTGCTTCTATGCTGTCAGAAACATAGAAACACAGAAGATAGGAGCAAGAGTAGGCCATTCGGCCCCTCGAGCCCACTCCATCATTTAATGAGATCATGGCTGATCATCCAAATTCAGTACCCTGTCCCTGCTTTCTCCCCATACCCCTTGATCCCTTTAGCCTTAAGAAATATATCCAACTCCTTCTTGAATATATTTAATGAATTGGCCTCTACTGCCTTCTTTGGCAGAGAATTCCACAGGTTCACCACTCTCTGGGTGAAGAAATTCCTCCTCATCTCTGTCCTAAATGGCTTACCCCTTATCCTTAGACTGTGACCCCTGGTTCTGGACTCCCCGACCATCGGGAACATCCTTCCAGCATCTAGTCTGTCTAGTCCTGTTAGAATTTTATAAGTTTCGATGAGATCCCCTCTCATTCTTCTAAACTCCAGCAAGTACAAGCCCAATCGACCCAATCTCTCCTCATACGTCATTCCTGCCATCCCAGGTATCAGCCTGGTGAATCTTCGCTGCAATCCCTCCATGGCAAGAACATCCTTCCTCAGATAAGGCGACCAAAACTGCACACAATACTCAAGGTGCGATCTCACCAAGGCCCTGTACAACTGCAGCAAGACATCCTTGTTCCTGTACTCAAACCCTCTCGCTACGAAGGCCAACATACCAATTGCCTTCTTAACCGCCTGCTGCACCTGCATGCTTACTTTCAGCGACTGGTGCACAAGGACACCCAGGTCTCGTTGCACTTCCCCTTCTCCCAATCTATTGCCATTCAGATAATAATCTGCCTTCCTGTTTTTGACTCCAAAGTGGATAACCTCGCATTTGGTTTGTCCAACATCCAGTCTTGGAAGAGCCATAATTTCCTCCAATTAAACATTAAGACTGAAGCCATCGTCTTCCGCCCCAGCTACAAACTTTGTACCTTGTCCCTAACTTCATCCCCCTGCCCAGCCACTGCAGCTGAACCAGACTGTTTGCAATCTTGGCGTCGTATTTAACCCTTAATTGAGCCTCCGATTCTGTATCCTCCCCATCACAAAGACCGCCTACTTTCACTGCAGTATCATCTGCCTCCACCCCTACCTACCAACTGCTGCTGAAACCCTCACTGATGTTTCTGTAACCTCCAGACTCAACCTCCCATCCGCCACACTCCGTAAACACCAACTCATTGAAAACCTCGATGCCCACATCCTAGGCTGCACCAAGTTGTGCTTGCACATCTCTCTGTCCTCACGGACTCCTGGTCCAACACCACAAATCTAAAACTCTCATCAGTGTTTAAATCCCTCTATGGCCTCATTCCTCCTTAACTCTGTAACCTGTTCCAGCACGACAATCCTTTCCCCAAACACTCCGTCAGCTCCTTGTGCATTCTCCCACCTCATTTGCCCCACCATCAGTGGCTGTGCCTTCAGCTGCCTAGGCCAGTCATCTTGCAATGTTTTTACAAGTTAAAGACACTAAATAAATGCTGCTGTTGTGCATGCCATTCCATATAGGGCATATAGATTCTTCCTGTGTGGATTTCTCAGTAGCTTTGTTTAGCTATTCTTAAGCATGGTCAGACATCCAGTGGATCAAAAAACAAATAAATCTAGAAGATAGTGGCCTTGATAATAGGTACAAATGTCAATGGCTGAAATTCCTTTCTCTACTCTTTCAGCGGATCGGTTAACCCATTTCTTTTATGTTTCTTTTAAATAAGCTAACACCCTCTGGTAAAACAGCAGAAATAATTTTGATAAGCACATTATACATTTGTCCCAATCATCTCAAAGAACAATTTCAAGACCAGTGTTTTATTTCATACTCAATACTAACTTAGACTAAACTGGTTTACAGGATCCAGTAGGTCCTTTCATCAGGCAAATAATACATCTGTCCTATGCTACTACATACTTTGTGTAATCCAAATTAGTCCTAGTAAAGGTGTCAAAGAAACACTTTGCCATTCCTCCCATGTGTCAGCGTGACTCAGTCGGTAGTTCTCTTACCTGAGTCGCAGGTTCAAGTCCGATTCCAGGACTTGAGCACATTGGGCCTGAATTTGCGGTCGGCGGCGAAGCTAAGGATTACACCGCCGACATTGCAAGTAAATCCACACCTACCTCGTGCGATCCTCCCTGCGAGAACTTCCTTTAAAACATTGCAGAGTTCTGCACAGCGTACTTCCCCACAGAGCCCAGGAGCGCACCACTGTGCATATGCAAACCTGGGATCACGTGGGGCGGTGCTCCTTTTACATCCTGATTCTTAACCTATAAGCTACAACTGAGCCCTTAAATGCAAAGTGACAAGAGAGAGTCACTCATATAGGATAAAGAATGGAAATGAAACCACAAGATAACTAGAAGATTATTAATATTGAAGGCAGGCTCCTTTTCTTTCTCTACTTTCATTTTTTGCAGATATCCTTGCATTATAAAATAACAGTAACAAAAGACAAAACAAATATTTTAAATTCCATCCGAATTTCAAGAGTTCTAAATTTTCACATCTGAATTGCATTTAATTCCGCTCATATTTAAGACAGTTTTGAAACTAATTTGAGCCCGGATCTTTAAAAGCTGACCCATTACAAAGGGGTCCCTGAATGGATTGAATTGTAATCTGTTTATTTGCATGACTGAGCTGAGGGAAACAGCAGAGCCCTTTCAGATTACAATTGATTAAAAAAACCTGAGAAAGAGCTTCAGAAACAACCCAAAAGCATAACATTTACTATTTTTGGCATTTTACAAATTAAAAGGAACATATCTTGCTGTGCATTTCCAATATTTCCTGTTCTTTTTGAATGGAAGATTTCCAGTACTCGGTTCTAAAAAAAAGTCCACTTATGCTGTGCAACAGGCTTCTTGCACCTGCCTTCCATCCTATCACAGACCTTCCTTTTTGTTCTTTCCTCCCCTCCCCGCTTTCCCTGCCCCTGCTTAAAAACCTGTTCGATCCCCAGCTTTTTCCAGTTCTGACAAAGGGTCATTGACCTGAAACGTTAACTCTGTTTCTCTCTCCACAGATACTGCCTGACCTGCTGAGTATTTACAGCATTTTCTGTTTTTATTTCAGGCTTCCTGCACCTGTTTGCACAAGACTTAAACATTTTCAGCATAATTACTTCAGAGTAGGTGGGCAATTAGCCTAACTTTTCACCAGCACGTTGATTCCTATCAGGAGGTGAAAGACGCAGCGAAGCCTCTGTGCAGTCGTAACTTGACAGATCACACGTTCGGTAGGAAATCCCAAACTTGCGGTCAACTTCAAGGGCGGCATGACGACATATTCTGACAGTTTGTCATCATACCTACCGCAAGTTCAGGGCCAATACTGAGGGAATGTTTCATCGTCTGAGGTGGTAGCTTTTGGATGATCTTTCAAGGTCCTGCCAGTTCAGCTGGACATTTACACTGTTTGAAGAGCAAAGCAGTCTCCTAGTGTCTACCAAGGCACCGAAAATAAATAACTGGCCATTTATCTCACTGTAGGACCTTGCCGGCGTGCAAACTGACTATTGCATTTGCCTACAATAAAGTAACTGCCCTTCAAAAAGAATTCATTGGGACGTGATCAATGCAATTATTTTCTTCTTTTGCACGCAATAAGCTCATCAACAGATCCTTCAGCTGCAATATTGAGGTACGTCATGCGCAATTTCATTACACTGGATTTATACAATCATTCTGGTCTCTGATAAGCAACCCACAGCGCGACCACTGGCTAAACTCAAATAACAACAGAAAACGCTGGAAAAACTCAGCAGGCCAGGCAGCATCCGTGGAGAGAGAAACAGAGTTAACGTTTCAGGTCGAAGACCTTTCATCAGAATTGGAAAAAAGCAGGAAAAGGAACAGATTTTAAAGCAAGTTTAGGGGCTGGGAAATGGGAGAGGGGATGAAAGAACAAAAGGGAAGGTCTGTGATAGGATGGAAGGCAGAAGTAAAGAGGCATTAAGAGATATTCAAGGCAAGAGGAGATGGTAATGGGACAGATTAAGAAACAAAGGATGGCTCTAGATGGAGTGTGAATTGCGCTGGCAGAATGAAAGACAGCTGCCATGTGGGAGGGGAAAAATAGTGTGGATAAAAAATGTGATAGGGGCTGAGGTTATGATCTGAAATTGTTGAACTCTATGCTGAGTCCAGAGGGCTGTAAAGTGCCTAATCGGAAGATGAGGTGCTGTTCCTCGAGCTTACACTGAGCTTCCGTGGAACAATGCAAGAGGCCGAGGACGGTGAGGTCTGAGTGGGAGTGGAGCGGTGAATTAAAGTGACAGGCAACCGGAAGCTCGGGGTCCCCCTTACGGACTGAACGGAGGTGTTCTGCAAAGCGGTCATCCAATCTGCGTTTGGTCTCCCCAATGTAGAGGGGACCACATCGTGAGCAGCGAATACAGTATACTAGATTGCAAGAAGTACAAGTATATCGCTGTTTCACCTGGAAGGGGTGTTTGGGGCCCTGGACAGTGGGAAGGGGGGAGGTATAAGGGCATGTGTGGCATCTCCTGCGCTTGCTTGCATCGGAAGGTGCCGGGCGAAGGGGAAGGGGTGCTGGGGGTGGTAGAGGAGTGGACCAGGGTGTCGCGGAGGGAGCGGTCCTTACGGAATGCTGAAAGGGGAGGTGAGGGGAAGATGTGTTTGGTGGTGGGATCACGCTGGAGGTGGCGGAAATGGCGGAGGATGATCCATTGAATGTGGAGGCTGGTGGGGTGAAAGGTGAGGACAAGGGGAACCCTATCATGGTTCCGGGAGGGAGGGGCAGGGGTGAGGGCAGAAGTGTGGGAGATAGAACCGGCTAAACTCGTCGCTATTAAACCGCCTCCAGCGGGCTTTCAAGCCCTGGAGACATCGATACAGCAGCCGGTCTATTGGCGAGTAACATGATTTTATAAAGTAACAAATTACCCCAAATCCATGGCACAATCGTCATACGAGCTGCTTCGAAACCGCGGATTAAAATAACTGGAGCGACGCCTCCCTCAGCCCCGGATCTTGACCACGGCTTCGTCACAAACTCTGCATCTCGGTTGCTGGCCTCACCGAATAAGCAACCCTTTGATTAGTTCTCTGCTCTGCACAACTCCCACCAATCAGCATCCCACATAATCCGATGTTCAGCCGCGCATGGGTAGAGGCGGCGTCGTCGTCTTCAAAAGTTTCTGCCTTGCGCCTTATACGTGTCCGTGCAGTGATTTGTACTATGGATTGAAAGCGTTAATAATAAACGATGGCAATAAGATTTATTGAGAACAGGTTTAATAATTTCGAATAGTGTCAGCAGGAGTATTTTTCATCTCTCTTGCAGGTGCTGCTCTTGTTGGGGTTGCGCGGGGACTGTCGGCCGTTTGGTACCTCGAGTAGCCACTCACCTGGTTTCGAAACAGTTCGGTTTTGGAGATGTTTATCTGGTAACTTTAGTAGCCGATAACTTAAAGCCCTTGCTCATATTTGTTCAAGTAGGTCTACCTGCACACCACACTAGTGCGCCTATTACATTCAAAAATAGGCACAACCGCCTACAAAATTTTGTTAAGGAAAGTTGAAGCCCATGGAATAAAAGGGAGAGTGGCAGCATGGATACGAAATTGGCTAAGTGACAGGAAACAGAGAGTAGCGGTGAACAGCCCCCGACCGTGTCCGTTCTATCTCCCGCACTTCTGCCCTCACCCCTGCCCCTGCCCCTCCCTCCCGGAACCACGACAGGGTTTCCCTTGTCCTCACCTTTCACCCCACCAGCCTCCACATTCAACTGATCATCCTCCGCCATTTCCGCCACCTCCAACGTGATCCCACCACCAAACGCATCTTCTCCCCTTTCAGCATTCCGCAGGAACCGCTCCCTCCGAGACACCCTAGTCCACTCCTCTATCACCCCCAGCACCCCTTCCCCTTCGCCCGGCACCTTCCCATGCAAGCACAGGAGATGCAACACCTGCCCTTATACCTTCCCACTGTCCAGGGCCCCAAACACCCCTTCCAGGTGAAACAGTGATTTACTTGTACTTCTTGCAATCTAGTATACTGTATACGCTGCTCACGATGTGGTCTTCTCTACATTGGGGAGACCAAACGCAGATTGGGTGACCGCTTTGCGGAACACCTCCATTCAGTCCATAAGGGTGATCCCGAGCTTCCGGTCGCCTGTCATTTCAATTCACCGCTCCATTCCCACTCAGACCTCACCGTCTGCGGCCTCTTGCATTGTTCCATGGAAGCTCAGCGTAAGCTCGAGGAACAGCACCTCGTCTTCCGATTAGGCACTTTACAGCCTTTTGGACTCAATATGGAGTTCAACAATTTCAGAGCATAACCTCGGCCCCTATCATTTTTATATATTTTTTATCCACACTTTTGGTTTGTGCCTTTTCCTTTTTTTTCTCTCCCACATGGCAGCTGTCTTTCATTCTGCCAGCGCATTTCACACTTCATCTGGAGCCATCCTTTGTTTCTTTACCTGTCCTATTACCATCTCGTCTCGCCTTGAATATCTCTTAATGTCTCTTCAACTCTCACAGAACTTCCCTTTTGTTCTTTCATCCCCTCCCCCATTTCCCAGCCCCCAAACTTGCTTTTTAATCCGTTTCATTTCCTGCTTTTTTCCTCAGTTCTGATGAAGGGTCTTCGACCTGAAACGTTAACTCTGTTTCTCGCTCCACAGATGCTGCCTGGCCTGCTGAGTTTTCCCAGCGTTTTCTGTTGTTATTTCGGATTTCCAGCATCCGCAGTATTTTGCTATCATAGTAGCGGTGAACGGTTGTTTTTTGGACTGGAGGAAGGTATACAGTGGTGTTCCCCAGGGGTCGGTACAAGGACCACTGCTTTTCTTGATATATATTAATGACTTAGACTTGAGTGTACAGGGCACAATGTCAAAATTTGCAGATGACACAAAACTTGGAAGTATAGTGAGCAGTGAGGAGGATAGTGATAGATTTCAAGAAGACATAGACAGGCTGGTAGAATGGGTGGACACATGGCAGATGAAAATTAATGCAGAAAAGTGCAAAGTGATACATTTTGGTAGGAAGAATGAGGAGAGGCAATATAAACTAAAGGGTACAATTCTAAAGGGGGTGCATGAACAGAGAGACCTGGGGGTAAATGTGCACAAATCATTGAAGGTGGCAGGGCAGGTTTAGAAAGCAGTTAAAAAAGCATACGGGATCCAGGGCTTCATAAATAGAGGCATAGAGTACAAAAGCAAGGAAGTTATGATTGAACATTTATAAAACACTGGTCCGGCCTCAACTGGAGTATTGTGTCCAATTCTGGGCACCGCACTTTAGAGGGTGCAGAAAAGATTCACAAGAATGTTTCCAAGGATGAGGGACTTCAGTTACGTGGATAGACTGGAGAAGCTAGGGTTGTTCTCCTTAGAGCAGAGAAGGTCGAGTGGAGATTTGAAAGAGGTGTTCAAAATCATGAGGGGTCTAGACAGTAGGTAGAGAGAAACTGTTCCTATTGGCAGAAGGGTCAAGAACCAGAGGACACAGATTTAAGGTGATTGGCAGACAAACCAAAGGCGACATCAGGAAAAACCTTTTTACGCAACGAGTGGTTAGGATCTGGAATGCACTGCCTGAAAGGGTGGTGGAGACAGATTCAATTGTGGCTTTCAAAAGGGAATTGGATAAGTACCTGAAGGAAAAAAAATTGCAGGGCTACGGGGAAAGGGCGGAGGAGAGGAACTAGCTGAAGTGCTCTTGCAGAGAGCCGACACGGGCTCGACAGGCCTAATGGCGGTCTCCTGTGCTGTAACCATTCTATGATTCTAGGACACTGGAAGCGTGTTTACAGGTGAATCTCAACTAAATGACCACACGACTTCACTTAAGGCTGGCTCAAGCTAATTTTTATTCTTGACAATAAATTTGAAGAAAACTTCCTTAATCAGTGATACTTTTAAATCTGGGTCCCATTGGAAAGCAGCCTCTCACATCCTAGTAGTGAAGGATAAGATAAAGAAAGATTTGCAACATACCTCCACCAGACCTTCATCTTCCATAATTAAATGCCCTCCTTACTCCCTGAATGCTAGTTAAAGTGAGGACAAGACAATGTACTTTTTATATACTGTAATCAACCACCACCTAGACCGAAGGGTGTGTTGATGCGAGGGGTGGAGGACACAAGCACAGTCACAAGATTGGTAAATGAAAAACAGCAGTTAGCTGTGTTTTATTTTTAGAAAATGGGGAAAAAGGTTCACATCTGGCAAAATCCAAAAACATATGACGTTCAAAAAGAAAAAATGCCCCAGGTGGTTAGGAAGGCAGTCCTTAAATCAATTTTCTCCAAACCAATGAGCCAGGGTTACTTTACCACTGGATCTTTCTCAGCCGGTCCAGGGATTACATCCAGCTCTCAGAACTAAACAATATTCCACCCGGGTTCAACAGCAGACCTCTCTGTGGCAGCTGCAAGCTGGGCCACAGCCTGGCTTTCTCCACTGGTACTGGTACTGTCCCTGAAGGGATGCACTAGTTTGCCTTTTGAACTCCTGAGCTAATGGGTACATTTGCCTCAGGTGTGTTGGAGGTGGGTGTGGCCTTCACCTGAATTGGAGTGAGAGGGGGACTTTGTCTCCATCTGGTGGCCACATACTGTCCATCCACCACAAACCACCCCCATAGCTCACAATACTTATAAAATCATTATTACTTTCTTTTATATTATCTGCAAGTCTATTTTCATATTCCCTTTTAGCCCTTCTAATCTCCCTTTTCATCTTCCTACTACATTTTCTATATTCAATATATCAGTTTAATATTGATCGCTATTTGTCTAAGGAGCTCTATGCACCTCCTCTTTGCCTGATAGGAATATATTTGTTTTGTATCTTGCATCTAATATTTGAAGATTTCCCACTGCTAATTTTTCAATATGTTTGCCAACTTTTCTGTCTAGTTAGTTTGGGCCAGATCCCTTCTTATTTCACTGAACCGTGCCTTTTTCCAGGACAATATCTTTGTCTTTTTGTATTCTATTCTGTGGTCACTCACTGCCAACAGTTCTCCAACTCTCACATCAGCTTTTTGCCCCACTTCATTTCCAAGAACGAAATCAAGCAATGCTTCTTTCCTTGTTGGAATAGAAACATACTGATCTAGGAAACATGTATTCTAAAAAGGATTCCCCACTGTGACTACGTGCATTACCTTTATACATAGTTCCCGTCAGGTCCCGCAAAACCATTCAATGTGTTTCAGACTTATTTTTCTTACAGTACAAGTAAGTCTGAATGATGACAATTATCTCAATTTAAGTATGCTCATCAGAAACATTTTTCAATCTCTATGAAAAAAATCCTCGCTGGAGTTTTAGCAGTCACACAATTCTGTGGCAGGATTTACACCTACATCCACTGGAATGATTCTTGCAATCCAATGCAAGGAAAAGCCACACTGACACCACTGATAAATGTAACTGATGTTTATTAGTACATTGAACAAAAAAAGATTCTGTGGTATTGTCTATACCACCACCTTTTTGCATTTTGTATACATTCTTAGTAGGCAAAGCATGCAACAACATAAACAATAATAATACTGGAAATATAAATCTCTTGATATAGCCTACCAGTGGAAGAGATCTCCTCATAAGAGCCTGGTGTTGAATATCCACTGTAAGTACTATTAAAGGTTATGGCTCAGTGGTTCAGCTTGTATGACTAAAGATTTATCATCTCAAGACACATGTCACTTCTAGTCTGCTTTTAGCCAGTATGCATCCAGTAGCTGACTTGATAGCATCTGACTTCTAGTGAACTAGAATTGCTGAAATGGAATGCTAAAGTAGCTTACGTAGGCAGCGATACACTGACGAAGGAAGAATAAATATTTCATTGAAATGCACCATAAAATTCTATCTGGATTACAGTGTGTCAGCAATTGTACTGCACCGAGAGAGAAAAGCTTAATTTTAAGCTTCAATTGGACATATATTCTTCTCTTCAATAATTTTAGAAAGAAAATGTATTTATCCATATTTGGGGCTGATATAATGATTCCTACCCCTCCAAAAATGATTAATGAACATTAGTGAAAAGTGAATTTTAAAAGTTTTTTTTGCATGTTAATGATGAACTTGTACAGCATAACATTTTTGAGCTTTAGAAATAGGGTACAAGAATAAAGAAGAAATCATGAATTTATACAAATCATTGGTTATGGTATAGTTACAGTAATGTGTACAGGTTTAGTCATTCCATTATAGAAAGGGCATTAAAGCCATCAAGCACATTCAGCATAGATTCACAAAGATGATGCCAGGGATGGGAAGTTATAACTATAAGGAGACACTTGAGATACTGGGGTTATTTCCACCAGAACAGAGAAGGCTAGGTGTTGATGTAATAGAGGGTTTTAAAATTATGAAGAGTTTTGATAGAATGAATATGGAAGTATTATTTCCTCTAGATGAGGCGTTGATGATGAGGGGTCATCAATTTAAAATTATCACTAAGATGGTTGTTAGAGCATGGAATGGTTGAGGCAGAGACAATTGCTTCTTTTAAGCAACAATTGCGAGGAGCTCATGGACTTGTCATTAAGATTGAGACCATCCATTCAGTTGCCTCTGTCGCTTCTCTCCCATCCCCATGTCCACCAAGCCAAACTTCCCCTAAGGTCCCCTCCCCACCACCCTAGCCCTGAACTCACATCGTTCTCTAGTTTCTTTCCTATATCTCCTCAGGCCCTCTCCAAGCTCACCTTGTTCATGGGACCCACCTCCTGTTCCCTCGATCCTGTTCCCACCAAACTGCTGACCACCCAACTTCCCTTCCTGGCCCCCATGTTAGCTGATATTGTTGAAGGTTCCCTCTCCTCAGGTACTGTCCACCTCCCCTTCAAATCTAGCAGAGGCTGATATTGTTAATGGTTCCCTCTCCTCAGGTACTGTCCACCTCCCCTTCAAATCTAGCATAGGCTGATATTGTTAATGGTTCCCTCTCCTCAGGTACTGTCCACCTCCCCTTCAAATCTGCCATCATCATCCCCCTCCATCCAAGAAACATAGAAGATAGGAGCAGGAGTAGGCAATTCGGCCCTTCGAGCCTGCTCCGCCATTCAATGAGATCATGGCTGATCATCCAAATTCAGTACCCTGTCCCTGCCTTCTCCCCATATCCCTTGATCTCTTTAGCCTCAAGAAATATATCCAACTCTTTCTTGAATATATTTAATGAACTGGCCTCCACCGCCCTCTGTGGCAGAGAGTTCCACAGGTTCACCACTCTCTGGGTGAAGAAATTCCTCCTCATTTCAGTCCTAAATGTCCTACCCCTTATTCTTAGACGATGACCCCTGGTTCTGGACTCCCCGACCATCGGGAACATCCTTCCAGCATCTAGTCTGTCCAGGCCTGACAGAATTTTATAGGTTTCGATGAGATCCCCTCTCAATCTTCTAAACTCCAGTGAGTATAAGCCCAATCGACACAATCTCTCCTCATACGTCATTCCTACCATCCCAGGTATCAGCCTGGTGAATCTTCGCTGCACTCCTTCCATGGCAAGAATGTCCTTCCTCAGATAAGGCGACCAAAACTGCACACAATACTCAAGGTGCGGTCTCACCAAGGCCCTGTACAACTGTAGCAAGACATCCTTGTTCCTGTACTCGAACCCTCTTGCTACGAAGGCCAACATACCATTTGCCTTCTTAACCGCCTGCTGCACCTGCATGCTTACCTTCAGCGACTGGTGCACAAGGACACCCAGGTCTCTTTGCACTTCCCCTTCTCCCAATCTATTGCCATTCAAATAATAATGTGCCTTTGTGGCAAAACCACTAAGAGACTCTTACAGTGACTTACATAATTGTCTGTAACCAATGTTATTACCTCTAGCATTAATTGTCTGTAACCAATGTTATTACCTTTCAAGTTGGCTCTGGTTAAACAGAGCTAGATCGACAACATCATGATCTGACGCGATGACGTCATCACGTGGGTCACGTGACGTCCCCTTCGGCGGGAAACGTGATGACGTCATGACGTCAGAGGTAGAGGGCGGGGCCAGCCAGTCCTCATGTGGATTGAAAGAGAAAAGACCTGTTTTGAGCTTCTCCTGTAGTTTCTTGTTTTGTAAAGTTCTTAGACAATAAATTCAGTTTGTTAACTTCCAGTAAGTTATAGATTCTTTGTTAGGAGTGCAGCGACTCCTACATTGGTGACCCCGATTCCTCGCGATCGTTTTTCGCGGTGAACGCCGAACACAGGCCAGTGATGGAGACCAATGCAGTGGCCTTGAAGCTCCCCAATTCTGGGAACAACAGGCAGCCTCTTGGTTTGCGCAAGCCGAGGCGCAATTTGAGCTCCGCAACATCGTTCAGGATCAGACCAGATATCTCCACGTGGTCTCCGCCCTCGAGAGCTCGACGGCGTCGAGAATCATCAGCCTGCTGGAGAGTCCTCCGACTGCTGACAAGTATGTCGCCATCAAGACACGATTGCTGCAGGTATTTGGTCTCACCAAAGCGGAGCGCGCTCGCCGTTTACTGGCACTACCAGGGTTAGGAGACTCCAAACCCTCGGAAATGATGAGTCATTTGCTGACTCTCCTGGGTTCCGAGCCCCAGTGCTTTCTGTTTCGCGAACTGTTCCTTACTCAACTTCCTGAGCAAGTACAGGCGTCCCTCGCCCGAGCAGAAACCGCAGACTGCGTCGCGCTCGCCGAAGAGGCGGATAAGATTTACGCGCCCTCGCGCAATGCCTCGCCATGAAGAGCCCGGCCCCGGCTCCGACAAAGGCGCCTCCGATGACCGGTTTCTGCTACTACCACGCCCGTTTCGGCCCGAAGGCCCGCTGCTGCCACTCGCCGTGCAGTTTCGTTACCAGACCGTCGAACAGACCGCCGCGAGTCAAGCACGCCGGTCCCGGTACTTTCCCCACGGCCACGATGGCGATCGGTGCTTCCGGGAATCTCACCTACGTAACCGACTCCATCTCCGGCCGTCATTTTCTATGCGACACGGGGGCACAATGCAGCACACTGCCCGCCTCGGTCATAGACCTTCGCTCCGGCAGCCGTGGTCCCCCTATGCAAGCGGCCAAAGGGGGTTCGATCCGCACTTGTGGGAAGCGCCTCGTCCGAGTATGTTTCGGTGGACAGTTTTTCAGCTGGAATTTCATCACCGCTCAAATCTCACAGGCCCTGTTGGGTGCTGACTTTTTAGGCACCAACGGCCTGTTGGTGGACGTGAAAAATCGACGCCTTGTTCACGCCACCACGCTCGACGATATTTCGGGGGCGCACAGCACGGCTGCGTCACACACGATTTCATGTGCGCGGCCGCAGCCCGACGATTTCGCCCGTCTCCTCGAGGATTTCCCCGAGCTGACGAAGCCCAACTTTTCGGCTCCGACCGTCAAGCATAGGGTGGAGCACCATATTTCGACTACCGGCTCACCCGTTTACGCCAGGGTGCGACGTTTAGAGCCCAGCAAGCTAGCGGCAGCAAAGGCGGAGTTCGCCGTGATGGAAAAAATGGGGATCATCCGTAGGTCCAGTAGCCCCTGGTCCTCCCCTCTCCACATCGTCCCCAAGCCCGGCAGGGGATGGCGGCCCTGTGGGGATTATCGCCGCCTCAATGACATAACGATGCCCGACCGCTACCCCATTCCCCATATACAGGACTTCTCAGCACATTTGGCGGGGACGTCCATCTTCTCCAAAATCGACCTCGTCCGTAGTTACCATCAGGAGCCGGTGCACCCTAAGGATGTCGAAAAGACAGCGGTAATTACCCCCTTTGGACTATTTGAATTCCTGCGAATGCCCTTTGGGCTTAAGAACGCGGCACAGGCGTTTCAGCGCCTCATGGATTCAGTCCTGCGGGACCTTGAGTTTCTGTTTGTTTATTTGGACGATATTCTGGTTGCCAGCACCTCCAAGGAGGAACACCTTGACCACCTTCGGGTCCTTTTCAGACGGCTTCAGCAGCACGGCCTCATCGTTAACTCGGACAAATGCCATTTCGGCCTATCACAACTGGATTTCCTGGGTCACCGCATAACCCCCACGGGGGCAACGCCACTTCGGGTCAAGGTGGAAGCAATTGCGGCGTTCCCGAAACCGAAATCCGTGAAAGCTTTACAGGAGTTCCTGGGGATGGTGAAATTCTATCATCGTTTCATCCCCAGGGCTGCACAGCTCATGCGTCCTCTATATGAGGCCCTCAGAGGCTCGACGGGAAAGGACCCTGTGGTATGGTCACAGGACATGGATCGTGCTTTCGAGGAGACGAAAGCCGCACTCGCCAATGCGACCATGTTAGCACACCCCCTGCTGGGAGCCACCATCGCTCTCACGACGGACGCGTCAGACTACGCGGTGGGGGCCGTCCAGGAGCGGTGGGTCGACGACGCGTGGCAACCCCTGGCCTTTTTTAGCTGCCAGCTACAACGGCATGAACGCTGGTACAGTACTTTCGATCGAGAGCTGTTGGCTTTGTTTTTGGCCATCCGCCATTTCCGTTTCCTCCTCGAAGGACGATGCTTCATTGCGTTTGTCGACCACAAGCCATTGCTGTTCGCAATGGCCAAGTCTGCGGAACCATGGTCGGCTCGGCAGCAATGGCAGCTGACGTACATATCGGAGTTCACCACCGACATCCGACATGTGGCCGGTAAGGACAACGTCGTCGCCAATTGCCTATCCCGCGCCGCCGTCCAGGCCGTCCAATTGGGCATTGACTACGCACAGATGGCGGTTGACCAAGCGGACGACCCGGAGACCCAGGGTTTTCGTTCGGTTCCAAACAGCCTCCAGCCGAGGGATGTGCCTTTCCATTCCGCAGGTACCACTCTGCTGTGCGACATTTCGCTGGGTGCACCCCGTCCGATCGTCCCGTCTAAATGGCGTCATACGATTTTCGATGCCTTACACGGCCTATCGCACCCTGGAGTGCGGGCATCGCAAAAACTGCTGGTCTCCAAATTCGTATGGAGGGGAATACGCAAAGACGTCAGGGACTGGGCGAACACTTGTGTTGTTTGCCAACGGTCCAAGGTGCAGCGCCATGTCAGAGCCCCGCTCGCCACCTTCGAGGTCCCGGAACGGCGATTTGATCATATTCACATTGACTTAGTGGGACCACTCCCACCTTCCTGGGGCTTTACGTACCTTTTGACGATGGTGGATCACACCATGAGGTGGCCGGAGGCAGTTCCCCTGACGTCCACCACATCTGCGGACGTTGCTCGAGCTTTCGTTTCATCCTGGGTAGCTCGTTTTGGTGTCCCTGCGGATATTTCGTCGGATCGGGGGCCGCAATTTTCGTCCGAACTGTGGAACGAGGTGATTTCAGTGTTGGGTGTTAAACTCCACCGCACTACGGCCTATCACCCACAAGCGAACGGCTTGTGCGAGCGGTTCCACCGCTCCTTGAAGGCGTTGCTCAGGGCCAGCCTGCTGGATACATCCTGGGTCGACAAACTACCGTGGGTGATGTTAGGACTCCGCACGGCGCCGAAGGAAGATCTCCAGTCATCGGCGGCGGAGATGGTTTACGGGCAACCGCTTCGAGTCCCAGATGAATTCCTGCCATTACCTACGCGACCATGGTCCGCGGCCACACAAAAAGAGACCCTCCAGGATGCGGCCCACTGTTTCCGCCCAGTTTCAACCTCACGGCATGGTTTGCTTTCGTCCAACGTCCCGGGGGAGTTGTCGAAAGCCAAGCTCATGTTTGTGCGCCAGGACGGCCATCATACCCCGCTCGCACCGCCGTATGCCGGACCCTTCAAGGTTTTGCAGGCAGGGGACAAGAGTTTTGCGATTGACGTCAGGGGCAAACCGGATCACATCTCTGTCGATCGCCTCAAGCCTGCGCACCTGGACCTCGAACGACCGATCGAGCTGGCGCAGCCTCCGCGCCGCGGCCGGCCGCCGGCCGCTACCACACCTGACAACGCCGTGCTGCCTACCAGTTCGCCGCCTGCTCAGCATTTTCCCCTCCGGGAATTTTGGAGTCGGTCCAACAGACTTGTCCGACCTCCTCAGCGATTGACTCTTTCGTTAAAGACAATTCTGGGGGGGTGTATGTGGCAAAACCACTAAGAGACTCTTACAGTGACTTACATAATTGTCTGTAACCAATGTTATTACCTCTAGCATTAATTGTCTGCAACCAATGTTATTACCTTTCAAGTCGGCTCTGGTTAAACAGAGCTAGATCGACAACATCGCGATCTGACGCGATGACGTCATCATGTGGGTCACGTGACGTCCCCTTCGGCGGGAAACATGATGACGTCATGACGTCAGAGGTAGAGGGCGGGGCCAGCCAGTCCTCATGTGGATTGAAAGAGAAAAGACCTGTTTTGAGCTTCTCCTGTAGTTTCTTGTTTTGTAAAGTTCTTAGACAATAAATTCAGTTTGTTAACTTCCAGTAAGTTATAGATTCTTTGTTACAAGTGCAGCGACTCCTACACCTTCCTGTTTTTGCCACCAAAGTGGATAACCTCACATTTATCCACATTATAGTGCATTTGCCATGTTTCTGCCCAATCACCTAACCTGTCCAAATCGTACTGGAGTTTCATGACATCCTCCTCGCAGCATACCCTCCCACCCAGCTTTGTGTTGTCTGCAAATTTGGAGATATTACATCCAATTCCCTCGTCCAGATCATTAATATATATTGTGAACAGCTGGGGTCCTAGGACCGATCCTTGCGGTACCCCACTAGTCACTGCCTGCCACTCGGAAAGCGACCCGTTTATTCCAACTCTTTGCTTTCTGTCCGCCAACCAGTTCTCTATCCAAGTCAATACCTTGCCCCCAATCCCATGTGCCTTAATTTTGCACACTAATCTCTTATGCGTGGCCTTATCGAAAGCCTTCTGAAAGTCCAAATACACCACATCCACTGGTTCTCCCTTATCTATTTTACCAGTTACAGCCTCAAAAAATTCCAGTAGATTAGTCAAGCATGATTTGCCTTTTGTAAATCCATGTTGACTTTGTCCGATCCAGTCACTGCTTTCCAAGTGCTCTGCTATTACATCTTTTATAATGGACTCTAGCATTTTCCCCACTACCGATGTCAGGCTTACCGGTCTATAATTCCCCGCTTTTTCTCTGCCACCTTTTTTGAATAGTGGGGTAACATTAGCTACCCTCCAATCCATGGGTACTGTTCCAGAGTCTATCGAGTTCTAGAAGATGACCAGCAATGCATCTACTATTTCTAGGGCCACTTCCTTAAGTACCCTGGGATGTAGATTATCAAGCCCTGGGGATTTATCAGCCTTCAGTCCCATCAATTTTCCTAACACCATTTCCCTACAAATACTGATTTCTTTCAGTTCCACCCTTTCATTAGACCCTATGTTCCCCGGTATTTCTGGGAGGTTATTTGTGTCCTCCTTTGTGAAGACAGAACCAAAATATGTATTTAGTTGGTCTGCCATTTCTTTGTTCCCCATTATAAATTCCCCCGATTCTGACTGCAAGGGACCTACGCTTGACTTCACCAATCTTTTTCTCTTCACATATCTATAAAAGCTTTTACAGTCAGTTTTTATGTTCCCAGCAAGCTTACTCTCATATTCTATTTTCCCTTTCTTAATTAATCCCTTTGTCCTCCTTTGTTGAATGCTGAACTGCTCCCAATCCTCAGGATTATTGCTTTTTCTGGCCAATTTGTATGTCCTCTCCTTGGATCTTATGCTATCCCTAATTTCCCTTGTTACCCACGGTTGAGTCACCTTTTTTGTTTTATTTTTATGCCAAACTGGGATGAACAACTTCTGTAGTTCATCCATTCGGTCTTTGAATGTTTGCCATTGCCTGTCCACCGTCAACCCTTTGAGTGCCATTCCCCAATCAATCCTACCCAACTCGCTCCTCAGACCATCGTAGTTTCCTTTATTTAAATTGAGGACCCTTGTTTCTGAGTCAACTACTTCATTCTCCATCTTAATGAAGAATTCGATCATATTATGATCGCTCCGACCCAAGGGGCCTCGTACAACAAGATTGCTAATTAATCCTTTCTCGTTACATAATACCCAGTCTAAGATGGCCTGATCTCTGGTTGGTTCCTCGACATATTGGTCCAGGAAACCATCCCGTAAACACTCCAGGAATTCCTCCTCCACAGTATTGTTACCAATTTGGTTAGCCCAATCTATATGTAGATTAAAGTCACCCATGATGACTGCTGTGCCCTTATTGCATGCTTCTTTAATTTCCCTTTTAATGCCATCCCCAACCTCCGCCTTACTGTTTGGAGGTCTATATACCACTCCCACTAATGTTTTTTTCCCCTTAGTATTTCTCAATTCTACCCATACAGATTCCACATCATCAGAGCTAATATCCTTCATTACAATTGTGTTAATCCCTTCTTTAACCAGTAATGCTACCCCACCTCCCTTTCCTTTTTGCCTATCTTTCCTGAATATCGAATACCCCTGGATGTTGAGTTCCCAGTCTTGGCCATCCTTGAGCCACGTTTCCATAATCCCAACCAAATCATATTCGTTTACCTCTATTTGCGCAGCTAATTCATCCACCTTATTACAAATGCTCCTCGCATTAAGACACAAAGCCTTCAGGCTTGTTTTTTTAATGCTCTTAGATCTATTAGAATTATTATTTACTGTGGCCATGTTTGATTTAAACCATTGATTTCTCTGACTGCCACTTTTGTTTTTTTCCTTCCTATCTTTTGCTTTTATCCTTGTTTCCCTTTCCTCTGTCTCCCTGCTCAGGTTCCCAACCCCCTTCCATTTTAGTTTAAACCCTCCCCCACAGCACTAGCAAACAAACCCCCTAGGACATCGGTTCCAGCCCTGCCCAGGTGCAGACCGTCCGGTTTGAACTGGTCCCACCTCCCCCAGAACTGGTTCCAATGTCCCAGGAACTTGAATCCCTCCCCCTGGCACCATTCCTCTAGCCACGTATTCATCTGAAGTATCCTTCTATTTCTACTCTGACTAGCACGTGGCACTGGTAGCAATCCTGAGATTACTACCTTTGAGGTCCTGTTTTTTAATTTAGCTCCTAACTCCCTATATTCCGCTTTTAGGACCTCATCCCGCTTTTTACCTATATCGTTGGTGCTTATATGCACCACGACAACTGGATGTTCACCCTCCCCTTCCAAGATGTTCTGCAGCTGCTCGGAGACATCCTTGACCCTTGCACCAGGGAGGCAACACACCATCCTGGAGTCTCGTTTGCGGCCGCAGAAATGCCTATCTATTCCCCTTACAATTGAATCCCCTACTACTATAGCTCTACCACTCTTTTTCCTCCGATTCTGTGCAGCAGAGCCACCCCTGGTGCCAGGAAGTTGGCTGCTGCTGCCTTCCTCTGATAAGCCATCCCCCCCAACAGTACTCAAAGTGGTGTATCTGTTGGAGAGGGGGATGGCCACAGGGGACCCCTGCACTACCTGCCTGCGCCTAGTACTCTGCCTGTTGGTCACCCGCTCCCTTTCTTCCTGTCCAACCTCTAGCTGCGGTGTGTCCAACTCTGTAAACGTGCTATTCACAATGTCCTGAGCATCGTGAATGCTCCAGTATGCATCCAATTGCAGCTCCAGCGCCGCAATGCGGTCTGTCAGTAGCTGCAGCTGGGTGCATTTCCTGCACATGTAGTTGTCAGGGACACAGGAAGTGTCCCTGAGTTCCCACATATCACAGGAGGAGCAGATCACGGGGCCCGGCTGTCCTGCCATGACTTACCCTTTACTTAATTGAATTTAAATTAAATCAATCAATCCCACTAATTACACTACAGTTAACTGGTTTACCAACATTCCCTGCTACACCAGAGAGACCTTAGAAACTATAAACCAGAGTTAAAGTTGTCCTTGTCCCCTCTGTCCTTGCAAACTACATGCGACCCCTCGGCGACATCATATGAAAACACATGTGCACTGACGACACCCAGCTCTACCTCACCACCACCTCTCTCGACCCTTCAACTGCCTCTGATTTGTCACATTGCTTGTCCGACATCCAGTACTGGATGAGCAGAAATTTCCTCCACTAAATTGGGAAGACCGAAGTCATTGTCTTCGGTCCTCTCCACAAACTCTGTTCCCTACCCACCAACTGCATCCCTCTCCCTGGCCACTGTCGGCAGCTGAACCTAACCGTCTGCAACCTTTGCGTCCTATTTGATCTTGAGATGAGCTTCCGGCCCCATATCTGCTCCACCACCAAGACCACCTACTTCCACCTCCATAATATCGCCTTTCTCCACCCCAACCTCAGCTCATCTGCTGCTGAAACCCTCATCTATGCCTTTGTTATCTCCAGATTCAACTATTCCAATGCTCTCCTGGCCAGCCACCCACCTTGTATCCTCCTTAAACTTGAGCTCTTCCAAAACTCTGCTGCCCGTATCCTAACTCGCACCATGTCCCATTCACCCATCACCACTGTGCTTGCTGACCTACATTGGTTCGCAGTCCAGCAACACCTTGATTTTAAAATTCACATCCTTGTTTTCAAATCCCTCCATGGCCTCGCCTCTCCCTATCTCGAATTTCCTCCAGCCTTACAACCCTCTGAGACCTCTGCGCTCCTCCAATTCTGGCCTCTTGCGCATCCCCAATTTTCTTTGCTCCACCATTGACGGCCGTGCCTTCAGCTGTCTAGGCCCTAAGCTTTGGAAATCCCTCCGTAAACACCTCTACCTCTCCTCCTTTAAGATGCTCCTTAAAACCTACCTGTTTGACCAAGCTTTTGGTCACCTGTCCTAATATCTCCTTATGTGGCTCGGTGTCAAATTTTGTTTGATGACGCTCCTGTGAAGTGCCTTGGGATGTTTTACTACATTAAAGGCGCTATATAAATGCAACTGATAAATCTACAATATGTATCTACATTTGTATCTGTTATAAATATATACAATGTAATACCACAAAGAGACTTTAAAGGACTCATTTTTGGCATTATATTGTACATACTTACAACAGATACAGATTTGGATACATGTTATAGATCTATTATAATGCAATGCTGGTATGCAGCTTTTTACACAATTTCAGTTTGTGAAAGCTAGATTGCTTATGTAACCTGTGCATTATTTACATCTTATAAATAAGCAGTGGCAAATCAGCAAGAAGCATGGATGACAAAGATTTTAAAACAGCAAATGTTGATGTTGGAAACTCTGTTGAAATACTAAGATGTGGAGATGCCGGTGTTGGACTGGGGTGGACAAATGTGAGAAGTCACACAACACCAGGTTATAGTCCAACAGCTTTATTTGAAATCACAAGATTTCGGAGCGCTGCTCCTTCGTCACCTGACGAAGGAGCTGCGCTCCGAAAGCTTGTGATTTCAAATAAAGCTGTTGGACTATAATCTGGTGTTGTGTGACTTCTCACATTTGAAATACTAAGAGGCATGGTATGACTAATGTAAAGACTGACCCCGAGGAACAAAATCTTCAATGTGACGGCTTTACCAAGAGACTGTAAGGCACCTATGAATATGCCTTTCTGTAGAAGATTCTCACACTGTTGTGGGATCCCAAAACTGCATCAATTGCTTGAAATTGATAGGGCTTGTTGAAGGTGGTTAAGAAGTCATACGGAACACTTGCCTTTATTAGCCGAGGCATAGAATACAAGAGCAAGGAGGTTATGCTTGAACTGTATAAAACACTAGTTAGGCCACAGCTAGAGTACTGCGCGCAGTTCTGGCCACAGCATTACAGGAAAGATGTGATTGCACTAGAGAGGGTACAGAGGAGATTTACAAGGATTTTGCCTGGACTGGAGAATTTTAGCTATGAGGAAAGATTGGATAGGCTGGGTTTGTTTTCTTTGAAACAGAGGAGGCTGAGGGGAGACCTTATTGAGGTCTATACAATTATGAGGGGCCTAGATAGAGTGCACAGGAAGGACCTATTTCCCTTAGCAGAGGGGTCAACAACCAGGGGGCATAGATTTAAAGTAATTGGTAGGAACTTTAGAGGGGATTAGAGGGAAAATTTCTTCATCCAGAGGGTGGTGGGGGTCTGGAACTCACTGCCTGAAAGGGCGGTAGAGGCAGAAACCCTCACCACATTTAAAAAGTGCTTGGATGTGCACTGAAGTGTCGTAACCTACAGGGCTACGGACCAAGAGCTGGAAAGTGGGATTAGGCTGGATAGCTCTTTGTCAGCCGGCGCAGACACAATGGGCCGAAATGGCCTCCTTCCATGCTGTAAATTTCTATGATTCTATGATTCTGTAAGATCTTAAATGATCTCTGAGTTCTTGGACAAGACACCAATAGGCAGCAGCCAGTATGTTCGAGCAATAGGTCAAGATTTATTAAGCTTACAGCGTAATCAATACTTAACAAAAGGCGATAGTTTTAATGAGTAGCTCACAGCCCTTGGTCTCTGGAACCTCTTGGACACAGATGACGTCGTCTTAAGTCTGTTCCTTTGTTCTCGCAGTACGTCTGTGTGAAGTTATTCTTTGAGTATCAAGGTTTTAACCCTTTTCTTATCAAAAGTTGGTTTGGCCAGTGTCCATATATGGTCTTTAACAAAATCACCTTTTTTAATTGGTTCTAATGGTCAAAATACCACTGTCACTCAGACTAAGGCTAGTAACCTGGCCACTCCTTTTCCAGTACATTTCCACTAACTCTGCCCCGCTGTCATGTTATCTTCTTTATAGCTTTTCACCCCATTGGAATTTACCATATCTCTTTCATTTCATAGCCTCCCTGGTACAAGGCCTTTATACCAAGGGCCCATATCAGCGCTGTTTCACTTGTCTTGAGGTATCCAAACTATCTCACTTTAATCTACCAGATAAATAACTTATCTCCATGATCTCTCTCATTTTATGTCCTTATACTAATTATTTTTTAAATATCGTTGCAATTAGTTTTGGTAAGCAAATTCTAATTTCTACTTAGCATCATAATATGTTTTTTTTTTAGCAATTTAACCTTCACTCACAGTCTGTGGCTGTTTGTTATCAAAACTTAGTCAAAACTGCTTTTGACTGTCCTCGCAGCTGCATTCTGAACAAGTCTTAGCTTTTTAGTTACCCAGGAGTAATTATGGGTAATATTATTTGGTCAACGGCTACACTTGAATTTATATGTATATGATTCTCGTCTACTAAATATCAGCCTTTCGTACTATTCTATGAATGTCAACACATGGATTGTTACAAAAAAGATGGAAGAGCCAATGCCCACTTTTTCTCGATCCATGATAAAAGGCAACCCAATGGGTGAGCAGATGAAAAGATCTGCACATGTTATGAGCACTTGTGGCTGGCTTTAAGTGACTTCTTACCCAAATACAAGAGCAACATAGTATATTTGGGTACAAGTGAAGACGAATCCAAGGAAGATTGGATTTGAATGTCAATGACCAGACTCATCTGAGCTCAAAGCAACCTAGGAGATCTAAATGAAAATCTTTAATTCCCTGAAAGCGGACCTATCAAGTCCTCAACACACATAATTTCTTCCAGATGGGAGGTCAGGATCAAGAGTAAGAGCAGAAGAGGTCAGATCTCAGTAACAAGTAGCTGAGTCATATGGCTACGTTTAAAGCATCATATTGATTGTCTTCTGGCTAATTTCTCTGTAATATATCAGGTAGAAGATACATTTATTCTTGATTGTTACTCTTAAATCAATAACTCATTAAAGATTAGAAAGTTACTATCTTTCAAGCTGTCTTTTTGCCCTCACTAACATTCTTCTTCTCTTCTTAGGCAGTCCCTCGGAACCAAGGATGACTTGCTTCCACACTAAAAATGAGTTCTCAGGTGACCGATGAGTCCAATGCGGAACCTACAGTCTCTGTCACAGGTGGGGCAGACGGTGGTTGAAGGGGCGGGTGGGTGGGGCGCTTCAGCTGACATGCGCTCCTTCCGCTGTTTGTGCTTGGCTTCCACTTGCTCCCGGCGAAAAGACTCGAGGTGTTCGGCACCTTCCCAGATGCTTCTCCTCCACTTTGTGTGGTCTTGGGCCAGGAATTCCCAGGTGTCGGTGGGGATGTTGTACTTTTTCAAGGAGGCTTTGAGGGTGTCCTTGAAGTGTTTCCTCTGCCAACCTGGGGCTCTCTTGCCATGTTGGAGCTCCGAGTAGAGCGCTTGTTTTAGGAGTCTTGTATCGGGCATGCGGACGATGTGGCCTGTATATCGGAGCTGATCGAGCGTGGTCAAAGCTTCAATGCTGGGGATGTTGGACTGAACGAGAACACTGACGTTGGTGCGCCTATCCTGCCAATGGATTTACAGGACCTTTCGGAGGCAGCGTTGGTGGCACCTCTCCAGTGCTTTGAGGTGCCTGCTGTACATGGTCTGACGTAAGAAAACTACTAGGCACTTGGTCTAAGCATTAAAAAAAGCTTTAATCAACTGTTTTACAACATGGAGGTCTAGTTGTGTCTTTCACTAGTTCCTAAGAATGTCCTGCGCAAGCTGGGCCTGTGCCCGAGTATTTATACTCTCCGTGGACAGCACCACCCGTAGGCCACTCGGTATTATTTCATAAGTCTTTCTTTCACGAATGACTGATTCATGTCATTCTTCCCGCCTGAAGGATTAGCAGTCCGGCGACTTCCTTCTATCTGATTAATCGGACTACAAATAGCCGCAGTCATTTGGATCTCTGTTTGTGGCTGGAAGGCACGTCTCCTCGGTCCGCGTCTGGGTCCCTGGGTCACTTGGTTCATACCGGCGGGCTGGCAGAGCCCGTGTCGCTTTGATCGACTTGAGGGGGACTGGGGAGATTGTGACTCTGGGTGCGGGCCCCCACAGGCGCAGAGCTGGCTTCATCCTGCTCAGTAGTCGGTGATTGACCGGCTTCCTGGCTTCGGGTGCTCATCCCGCAGGGAGCGCTCTGTTCCCCAGGTTGATCCAGTGGAGTAGCTGACAGATCCCTTGACGTCCCGGGTAGGGCGTCATCCTCGGAGGAGTGCAGAGGAGCGGATCCCTCTATCGATTGGGTCCGTGGGACCGGTTGGGCAGGGAGCCAGATCCCGAAGTGAAACTGTAGACTCCCGGCCATCAGGGTACTGCATGTACGCGTATGTAGGATTGCCATCCGTTAGTTCCACTTCGTCGACGAGGGGATCACTCTTGGAGGATCGGACGAATCTTCGGAGCAGCACGGAGCCAGGAGATGCCAACCATGATGGTAGGGACGTCCCATGAGTGGAGCGACGCTGGAACCCGAAGAATCGTTCATGAGGAGTAACATTAGTGGATGTAGAAAGGAGAGACCTGATGGAATGCAACGCGTCAGGGAGCATAGTTTCCCACTGCTGGTCTGGTAGGTTGTTTGGCCTTAGTGCAAGACGAACAGCGTTCCAAATGATAGCGTTGTATCTCTCATTCTGTCCGTTTCCAATAGGATGATACGGTGTCGTTTTACTTGTGGCGATTCCCTGTTGGAAAAGATAACTTTTGAGTTAGCTTGACATGAAGAGGGAGCTCCTGAAGCGGACGAAGTCGCTCCGGATCCGGTTTGATGACACCATTGCCCACCCAGTAGCCAAGGATGTTGATTGATGGTACTGATTTCATGGATTTGGACTCATTTAAGGTTAAGTTGCGATGACGGAGAACGTCAAGAAATTTCTGGAGGTTGGCATCGTGCTCCTTCTGGTCATGACCAGCAATGGTGATATTATCCAGATATGGAAAAGTGTCCGTTAAGTTCTCCTGTTTGACTAGGCTGTCCATTGCCTGTTGAAAGACAGCCACCCCATTGGTGACCCCAAACGGAAGACGACAAAACTGGTAAAGCCGACCGTTGGCCTCAAAGGCCGTATACTTTTTGTCAGAGTCCTTTAATGGTACTTAATGATATGTACTCTTTAAGTCAAAAGTTGAAAATACCTTGTAGTTGGCAAGGTTATTGACCATGTTATCAATGCACGGTAGTGGGCAGGCATCCAGGTCAGTATACTGGTTAATAGTTTGCGAGTAATTGATGCAAAGACGTTTCTTGTGTTGCTTCAGAGGATTTTTAACAACGACGACTTGAGCCCGCCAAGAAGATGAACATGGCTCAATGATACCGTCCGCTGGAAGGCGAGAGATTTCTGCCTCAATAAAGAATAGATCATCTTGACTGAAACGTCGTGATTTAGTGACTATGGGCTTACATCGGGGGGAAAGATTGGCGAACAAGGAGGGCTTATCAAGCGAAGCCGCCGAAAGCGCACAAAACGGTACTTTGGAAATAGTAAGCTCCGCCTTTAACCCTCCAGACTCGAAAGTAAGTCATTTGTGTTGCTTCTGGAAATCCTGTCCCAGGAGCACATCACTGCATAGATTTTTGAGCACCCCAAGCCGGGTGGAAAAATAAGTGCGGCCATTGAGAATAAGGTCAACAAGACAAAAGCCGGAAGAATTGGTGGTCAGTGTCGTCAGAGCCATTGCAATTTCCCTGTCCGAGGGGTAAATACGCAGTTTTAACTTACCGACAGCCTGCTCACTGATGAAGCTGTCAGAGGTACATGAGTCAATTAGTGCACCCAAAATGTGTCCATTTACCGAAACCTTTGTGGCTGCATGGGACAGGCTTTGGGGAAAAACAGCTGTGATGGGAGGAGTGGCAGTTTTATACTTGACAGCTTTAACATTAGTAGTGGCTCTTGGGGGAGGAGCAGTTTTATAGATGACAGCTGTAACATTAGTAGTGGCTCTTGGGGAAGGAGCAGTTTTATAGATAGCAGCTGTAACCCTAGGAGAGGCTCTTGACTGACATACTTTAGAAAAGTGACCTTTCTTACTGCAATGATTGCAGGTTACATTACAAGCAGGATAAAATTTCCTATAGTGAAATGCACCTCCACAGAAGAAACACTTCTTTTTAGATTGCCAAGATGCCGCTAGGGTAGGGTTGTCATCAGTGAAGGCTTCCACCTGAGGCTTATCGGAGGAGTCACTAAAAATGACAGCAGCAGTTCGTGCACGTGGTAAAAGATAGGCATCTGCATTTTTTTTGGTGCTAATTCCAGAGAATATGCCTGGTCATAGGCAGCTTGTAACTCGAGGGTTTTATTCTAGATGCCTTTCCATTAATAAAAGAATCACAAATTAATTCCTCCTGGTACTGCTCAGCTGAGACAGCTTTGAGATTACAGTCTTTGCTGAGCCTGCGAAGCTTTTGAAGGAATTCGTCAAGTGATACCCCGGGCTGTTGTTGAGTTGTGGCCAGTAAGTGCCGAGCAAATATTCATTTGGGGCCTTAACATATAGTTGCTGCAGTATTTGGATAGCGGAGTCATAGTCTGCACAGTCTTCGATATAGTCAAACACATGAGGAGATACATAATTGGCAAGCATTTGTAACTTATCAGGAACATTCTCACCACAAGCCCCGAGGAAGTTGCTGAAGGTACGATACCAGTGTTTCCATACCTTGGCTGTTGTAGGTGAATTCGGGTCCAGGTCAAGATGGGCGGGTCGGAGTAGTTTCTCCACGATGGATTGATTACTACGTCTGGTTCCCTTCTACCGTTTGAGTTGTAGCCGTCTGTTCCCAAAATCACTCAGAGCGTGGAGCAAGTTCCAGTTGATTAAATTGATGTAAGAAAACTACTAGGCACTTGGTCTAAGCGTTAAACAAAGCTTTAACCAACTGTTTTACAACATGGAGGTCTAGTTGTGTCCTTCACTAGTTCCTGTTAAGAATGTCCTGCGCAAGCTGGGCCCGTGCCAGAGTATTTATACTCTCCCTGGACAGCGCCACCCGTAGGCCGCTCAGTATTATTTCATAAGTCTTTCTTTCATGAATGACTGATTCATGTCATGGTCCATGTCTCTGAAGAATACAGGAGGGCGGGTATCACTACTGCTCTGTAGACCATGAGCTTGGTGCTGGGTTTGAGGTCCTGGTCTTCAAACACTATTCCTCAGGTGACCAAAGTCTGCACTGGCACACTGAAGGCGGTGTTAGACTTCGTCGTTGACATCTGCCCGTGTTGACAGTAGGTTCCCGAGGTATGGAAAGTGGTCCACGTTGTCCAAGGCCTCATTGTGGATTTTGATAATCGGGGAGCAGTACTGTGTGGTGGGGGCAGGTTGGTAGAGGACTTTTGTCTTATGGATGTTTAGTGTAAGGCCCATGCTCTCGTATGCTTCGGTGAAAGTGTTGACGATGGTTTGGAGTTTGACCTCCGAGTGTGCGCAGACGCAAGCGTCGTCTGCATGCTGTAATTTGATAGGAGAGGATGGGACGACCTTGGATCTGGACTGGAGGCGACAGAGGTTGAACAGTTTCCCGTTTGTTCTGTAGATTAGCTCCACTCCAACAGGGAGCTTACTGAGGGTGAGATGGAGCATTGCAGCCAGGAAGATCGAGAAGAGCGTTGGTGCAATGACACAGCCTTGCTTGACCCCGGTCCGTACTTGAATTGGGTCTGTGCTGGATCTGTTGGTCAGGATCACGGCTTGCATGTCGTCGTGAAGCAGACGGAGGATGGTGATAAACTTTTGAGGGCAGCTGAATTTGAGGAGGACACTCCATAATCCCTCATGGTTGACGGTGATGGAGGCCTTTGTGAGGTCAAAGGCGGCCATGTACAGCGGTTGGTGCTGTTCCCTGCATTTCTCCTGTAGTTCACGCGTGGTGCAAATCATGTCCATTGTGCCCCTTAGTGGGCGGAATCCGCATTGCGACTCTGGGAGGAGCTCTTCAGCCACTGAGAGAAGGCGATTGAGGAGGATTCTTGCGATGACTTTCCCTGTGACAGACAGCAAGGAGACTCCTCTGTAATTACCGCAATCGGACTTGTCACCTTCCTTGAAGATGGTCATGATTACGGCATCTCTGAGATCCCCTGGCATGCTCTCCTCCTTCCAAAGAAGAGAAATTAGTCCATGTATTCACGCTAATAGTGCTTCTCCGCCATGTTTTAGCGCCTCAGCGGGGATTCCATCTGCTCCTGAGGCCTTGTTGTTCTTCAGTTGTCGGATGGCCTTTTCAACCTCATGCCGGGCTGGGGTTGTGCTGAGGTGGTGGCGGGTAGCACGCTGCGGGATGGAGTTGAGGACACTCGCATCGAAGACAGAATCTCAGTTATGGAGATCTTTGAAGTGCTCCTTCCAGCGGGCTCTGACTGCCTCTGTTCTTGATGAGTACATCTCCGTTCTTGGCCCGCAGTGGGGTAGGACCTTGGGTGCTTGGGCCGTAGGTGGTCTTGACTGTGCTAAAGAATCCACGCACGTCATGGCTGTTGCCTAGCTGTCGGATCTCCTGCGCTTTCTCCACCCACCATCTGTTCTTTAGGTTGCGAGTTTTTTGTTGGACCTCAGCTTTCAGGCGTCTGTAGAGCTGCTTTCTTGCTCTCGAGTTCTGTTGCTGTTTCCAGATCAGGAATGCCTTGCGTTTGCGACTTATTAGCTCCTGGATCTCCTGGTCGTTCTCGTCGAACCAGTCTTGGTGTTTCCTGGTCGAGTGACCGAGCCTCTCTTCACAGGTGCTGATTATGGAGGCCTCGAGTGCGGACCAGGCACTGTGGACACTCTGTGTCTCTGAATCACTGGGAGTCATCAGGCTGATTGTGAGCCATAGGCTGAATAGGGCTTTCTTAGTGCTCCAGCGTTGATTTTCCTGCGGCATTGCTTCTGTTGCCGCCGCTGTTTTGGGGCTACGTTGATGGAGATGACAGAGTGGATTAGGCGGTAGTCTGTCCAGCACTCGTCAGCTCCTGTCATGGCGCAGGTGATGCGGACGTCCTTGCGGTCACTCGCTCGGACGATGACGTAGTCCAACAGATGCCAGTACTTGGAGCAAGGGTGTTACCATGAAGCCTTTTACTTGTCACTCTGACGGAACAAGGTGTTGGTTATGACAAGGCCATGTTCTAAGCATTTTGTCAGGATGAGGGTACCATTGGAGTTGGCTTTCCCTACCCCCTGTATGCCAATCACACCTCCCCAGAGGTCTGTGTCCTTTCCAACACTGGAATTAAAGTCGCCAAGGAGGACAACTTGTCGCCCGTTGGGACTCGGAACAGGGATTGTTCGAGGCTGGATAGAATTCCTCTTTGGTCTTGTCTGTGGCCTCCAGTGTTGGGGTGTACGCTCTGATGACCGTAGCGCACTGGTTCCGGGATAGGGTGAGCTGTAGAGTCATGAGGCATTCGTTTATTCCACAAGGGGAGTCTCTGAGACGTTCAACCAGCTCATTTTTTATGGTGAAGCCTACCCCATGGAGGCGGCGTTCTTCTTCAGGTTTGCCTTTCCAGAAGAAGGTGTAACCACCGCCTTGCTCCTTGAGCTGCCTTCCCATGCCTGCCGGGTCTTGCTTAGGGCGGCGATGTCTATGTCGAAATGTCTGAGCTCCCAGGCAACGATAGCAGTATGGCGTTCCAGTCTTTCGCTGTTGGGTTTGTCCATGAGGTTCCTGACGTTCCAGGTCCTGAACTTCATTTTAAAGGGTGGAAGATGCCTGTGCGTGAATTCTTTTAACATGCGGTGACCATTGCAGCCTATCCAGCCTAATCCCACCTCCCAGCTCTTGGTCCATAGCCCTGCAGGTTACAGCATCCCAAGTGCACATCCAAGTACTTTTTAAATGTGATTAGGGTTTCTGCCTCTACCACCCTTTCAGGCAGTGAGTTCCAGACCCCCACAACCCTCTGGGTGAAGAAATTTCCCCTCAAATCCCCTCTAAACCTTCCACCAAATTACTTTAAATCTGTGCCCCCTGGTTTTTGACCCCTCTGCTGAGGGAAATAGAACCTTTTTTATCCACTTTATCTAGGCTCCTCATAATTTTATACACCTCAATAAGGTCTCCCCTCAGCCTCCTTTTTTCCAAGGAAAACAAACCCATCCTATCCAGTCTTTCCTCATAGCTAAGATTCTCTACTCCCAGCAACATCCTTGTAAATCTTCTCTGTACCCTCTCTAGTGCAAGCACATCTTTCCTGTAATGTGGTGGCCACAACTGCATGCAGTACTCTAGCTGAGGCCTAACTAGTGTTTTATACAGTTGAAACATATGTATTATTACATCAGATCATGAGAGGAGTTACCAACAAGTGCAGAGATTTGTTACTTCCACTTTTTTCATATTCACAATTCACAGAGATAGAAGGGAGACAACCCAAGGTGCTTCATAGAAGCAAAATCAGACTAAAATTGGCACTGAGCCAAAGAGGGAGATATTAAAAGGGGTGACTAAAAGTTTGGTAAAAACATAGGTTTTAAGGAGGGTCTTAAAGGAGAGGGAGTTGGAGACGCAGAAGGAGGGAATTCCAAAGCTTATGGCCTACATGGCTGAAGACATGACCATGAATGGTGGAGGCAAAGGGAGGGGTGATACCACAAGAGGCCAGAGTCAGAGGAACAAAGAGTTCTGGGAGCTGGGTTTGTAGGAGGGAATTCCAAAGCTTATGGCCTAGATGGCTGAAGATGCGGCAACCAATGTTGGGTGAAGGGATTATGAATACACAAGAGGCCAGAATTGGAGCACCGGAGTTCATGAAAGGTTGTAGGATTGGAGAAAGTTACAGAGATGGGGAGGGGTGAAAATTTTAAAATCAAGGCATTGCAGGCATGTATGCCAGTGAGCACAGGGGTGATGGATGAGTGGGACATGATACGGGATAGAAGACAGGCAGCAGAGTTTTGGATGAGCTGAAGTTTATTTGAAGCAGGCCTTGAAATAGGCAGCTAGCACTTCCATGGGGATCCATGGGAATGGTCAGTGGGAGAAGGAGTCAGGTGGAAGCTGGGGTCTTAAGGATAATTGGAGATCAGTGGGAAGCCAGGGCTGGGGTCTTGAGGCCATTCTGAGACTGGCAGTGGGGGAGCCGGAGCTGGGGTCTTGAGGCCGATCGGAGATTGGGGGAAGGTCAGGGCTGGGGTGTTGAGGGCAATCAGAGATTGGGGGGGTGGTGGTGATCTGGAGATGGGGTCTTGAGGCCGATCGGAGATTGGGGGAAGGCCAGGGCTGGGGTCTTGAGGGCAAGCAGAGACCGGGGAAGCCAGGGCTGGGGTAGTGAGGGCGATTGGAGATCAGGGTGATGCCAGGGCAGGGGATGCCCATGGACTCTTTGCAGGGGCCTGGGGGGAGCACTCCTACTCCTCCTAGCCCACAGGGAGTTCAAACAGAAGTCATTTTTAAAGCCTTATCGTGGTCTCTTCTGGACAGTTGGAGCCTCCCACTGTGGTTCTGCTGCCGGGCTGCAGACAGTGTGGGACTCCTTGACTTCAGGTTAATATTACATTGTGGCGCTGATGATGTAATCGGTCCATGACTTTTGAATATTAAGTAGGTCCCCGCCTGCCTTTAGTGGGAGCCTCATTGATGGCATGATTCGCCGTCATAAAAATCACGGCGGTGAGTTGGAGCTGGGAAGTAGAATTTTCAAATTTTAAGCCCTCCCAGATACCATTCTCACTGGTTAAGGGGGTTAAAATACTGGCCATGTCAGACAGCTGATTTAATGCTTGATCATGTAACAATAGGCTCATCTGAATGCAGACGTATTAGCTGTGCTATAGAATATTATTCTATAGCACAACTCTAGGACCACACTGCAGCCTATGAAACTCAGGCAGAGAGGACCTGTGGGAAAGAGGGAGGAGGACAGTAGGAGTTAGTGTGTGTGTGTGTGCTAGGCCGAGGTAGCAGAGCCTGGTCCCCAATCATCTTGGATCCCCTTGCCATTGGACCAAGACCTTGCTCTGTCAAGCCCGTGTGTAACGGCTTCAGCGGCACTTCCCTCTGCTCGCCGCCTGAGGGCGGTTTTTGAGGCCTCGGTGCACTGCTGCCGTGCCTTTTGGGCCCCTCTCCTCACCTGTTTCTCGAGTAATTGATCTCATCAGAGTAATTAGGCTAGTTAATAAAGTTGTTCAGTTTTTGTCTTGTTCCTCTTTTAATGGACCAAGTAAATTAAACAAATAAACTGTAATTAAAACTCTAAAACTTTAAATAAACCTTAGCAAATCAAATTAAAATTTGGTTGTCCAATCCAATTATGCACTCCAGTCCCCGCGGCGCCCACCGGTCACGGAAGTGCTCGAGCGCGCTGGCGGACACCGCGTGCTCCATCTCCAGAGTTTTTGTCTTGTTTCTGTGCCTCTGGCCTCACCTGTGTGTTGTTAATGTATTTGTCTCCTGTCTCATTTGATTAATTATGTCACGTGACCACTCTGGCCTGTATTTAAGCTTCCTGTTTCCTGTCCTCTTTGCTCAGTCCTGGGTTCGCCTGCCTGCAAGTAACAGCTCCTGCTGTTTCTCTGGCGTTCTTGAGTCTCTCTGTGTTTTTGAGTCTCAACTGAATCTCCTTTCGAGTGTTACCATGTCTCTGTGTTTTCGAGTATCAAGTGAAGCATCTTTCGAGTTCTACCCGGTCTCGAGTCCTTGGATAGGTTTCCTGCGCTTGGGTCCACTACCGAAACCCTAGCATAACGGCCCCGTGAATGCACGGCCCCATGACAGATAGCTCTTTGTTGGCCGGCATGGACGCGATGGGCCGAAATGACCTCCTTCCGTGTTATAACTTTCTATGATTCTATGATGAAGCAAATGTCTTCAACCCACTTAGATGGTATGGTGATCCTATCATCCCTTTGGAGATGAAGAACCCCAAGCAATAATGATTTGCCCTGTCATTATATCTATTCACTTATGAAGAATTAACCGCATAATATTCACTTACAAGAGCAATAATATATTAAGCTTTATGCGACGTTTATTTACTTCCAGAGATGACTGCTTTATTTTATATCTATTACAGCTCAACTCATTTGTCAATGAGTGTGCAGCATGCTGAGTTTAGCATCAGCTATAATCAGTCAGATGGGAAGAAAAAGACCTAGAAGGCAGAACAGCAAATCTAACAATACAGACAACAGAATAGGATTCCAGCTTATGTTAATTTTTACATTCCTATTCATCAATATGAATAATGTTAACTTTTGATAGGAAAACAAGTGCCAGCTTTTCCACCTAATCAAACATAATTATAATTGTGTTCTGTTAATCTGTGCTTTAAAATAAAGCATCTTCCTTATAAATTGCAATTTGTTTTCATATTTCTGTGTTTAGGTATTTAATGAATTTGCATAGACTTATGTAGCTGTTAGGACATTAGCTTCATGGTTCAAGCCCCACTGGTGCTTGGCAATTGAATTCTCCAGTCATGTGTGTGATGTGATTTGATGCTATACAGCCTGGCTGTTGGATCTCATGAAAAAATTGACACTCAGTAAATAGAGCTCCTGACAAATAAACTATAGGGTGGAATGATATATGGAGGCCATCAGTTACGATGGAGAAAGGAGAAAGGACAAACAAAGAACAGTAATTAAAGAAAAACTGCAAATTAACTGTGTGGGAAAGAGAGAGAAAACCAAATCAGTAAATTCTAAAAGTTAGAATGACAGCCTATTGTGCTAACACTGCACTTGTTTGCTGGTCTCCCAATGGAAAGTTTTTAAACTGCAGAAGAATAAGGATAATTTATTGTTTTCTCATACTTTAAAGAAGGGATTTATGCTGAGGTATGATTACAGAGTCACTGCAGTCCTCCGATACCTACCTGCTTCATGTGTAAGCCCAGTCAGTGTTGGCAGATTGGTGGGGGGGGTAGGGAGGCATTGCAGTTGACCTGAATCATGTCCTCTCTGCGTACGTTCTTCCCAGCACAGGTCCTGAATAGCAGAAATGAAATAACTTGGCTGGACACATGGCCAACTACCACCCCAACTGACATCAAACAACTCACTACCACAATGCATGGTGTATTTATTCACTAAACTAATCAAGAGTTCAGGTAATCAATCCTTAATGATACACAGGTAATAAGAAGAATGAGTTGCTATCATTAAAATATCTAAGCCTAGAAATTCAGGTGAAAAATGGGCACTGCAGGAACCAATATGACGTGTGACGTGTATACACTCAGTCCACACCGGATGTGTGCTGCACACCATATTGTTTAGGGCACCCTCACCCTGTAGTTATCTAGGGAGCCCGCCTAAAACTGCCCTTAGTACCATTGCGTATGATTTCATTGGAGAGTAAAAATGCAAGGTAAAACAGGTGGCCGATTTGGTCCCATCAGTTTCCCACTGGGTGGGTTAAGTTAAAATTACCCCCTGGGGGAGAGAGAGTCTTTCTTCATTTAATACCAGTTCCTTCTTTTAAAAAAAAACACCAGTTGAATTTTGAAGCTAACTAAATCTTGCCTGTGCTGTATTGACAGTTGGAAAAGGTCAATGCTAATGGTTTACACCCATGTAGCTTATATCTAATGTCTAATACATATCAGACTGAGAGAGAGACGGACGAATAGATAAAGTGTGGTTGAGAGAGCAAGGGACAGAAAGACACAATGGAGAGAAAAGCAGGCAGTTTCTGACAATAGTATTTATCTGACAATGTGGCAGATTGCCCAGGTATATCCTATTCACAAAAAATAAGGATGAATCTAACCCAGCCAATTACCACCTTATCAGCTTCCTCCCAATCATCAGTAAAATGATGGAAGGATTCATCAATAGTGCCATCAAGCGACACCTACTCACTAATAATCTGCTCACCAACATCCAGTTAGGGTCCTGTCATGAAGCACTAGGCTCTAGACCTCATCGCAGTTTTGATTCAGATGTGGATGCAAGAGCTGAATTCGAAAGGAGAGGTGAGAATAGCTGCCCATGACATCAAGGCAGCATTCAGCCGAATATGGATTCCTAGCAAAACTGAGGTCTATGGATGTTAAAGAGAAAACCCTGACACAAAGGAAGATATTTATGGCTGTCAGAGGCCAATCATCATAGCACCAGGACATCACTCAGGAGTTCCTCAGAGAAGCATCCTCGGCTCAGCCATCTTCAGCTGCTTCATCAATGACTTTCACTCTAGAACTATTTGCTGATGATTCCACAGCATTCAATTCCATTCACAACTTCTCCAGTAATGATGCAGCCCATGCTAGCCTAAAACAGGACTTGGATAGCATTTAGACTTGAGCTGACATAAGTGCCAGGCAATGACCATCTTGAATGTGAGAAAATCCAGCCTTCTCCCCTTGACCTTCAGTGGCATCACCATTGCTGGGTTTCCCACCATAAACATCTTGGAGGCCACCATTGACTAGAAGCTTATCTGGACCAGCCATATCAACATTGTAGCTATAAGAGCAGGGCAAACAGTGGGTACTCTGCAATGGATGGCTTACCACCTGACCCCTCAAAGCCACTCCACCATTTGCAAGGCTCAAGTCAGGAGTGTGATGGAATGTTCATCACTTGCCATGATGGGTGTAGCGGCAACAACTCAAGAAGCTCAAATTAATCCAAGACAGAGAAATTTACTTGATCAGTGCTCCTGCCGCTAGACTCAATATCAACACCCTCCATTACTGGCGCACTGTGACTGTAGTATGTACTAGCTACAGAATGCACTGCAGCAACTCACCAAGGTCACTTTGACAGTACTTCCCTCCCCTACGACCTCTACTACTGAGAAGGACAAGAGCAGCAATGTCATGGAAACACCATCACCTCGAAGCCACACACCATCCTGATTTGGACATATATTGCTGCTTGATCATCTCTGGTTCAGTATCCTGGAATTTCCTACCTTACACCATTGTAGAAGCGCCATCAGCACATGGACTGCTGGAGTTCAGGGAAAGGCCCACCACTACCTTCTCAGGACAACTGGGGATGGGCAATAAATGCAGTCTTGCCAGCATTGCTTACATCCGGAGAACAAATTTAAATACTTAGATATTTCATAATATTATTAAACGTAGGAATAAAATTGTCTTTGAGTGCCTTCATTAATGTTTTTATTTAGTGGCTTTTGGAACAGAGAGGTAGAGAGACAGACAGGTTTAGGGAGGGAGATTCAGCTGTCTAAACACTCGGCCATGATAACCTACATCGCAAGAAGAAATAATAAATCTTTGTAGATAGCCTACATGATATGTGCCTCCCCGTAGACAAGTATCTGAAGGCTCATGACAGACTTGCCTATCTCAATGAGATAGCAGGGGGTTGGGAACCTGAGCAGGGAGACAGAGGAAAGGGAAACAAGGATAAAAGCAAAAGATAGGAAGGAGAAAAACAAAAGTGGCAGTCAGAGAAATCAACGGTTTAAATCAAACATGGCCACAGTAAATAATAATTCTAATAGGTCTAAGAGCATTAAAAAAACAAGCCTGAAGGCTTTGTGTCTTAATGCGAGGAGCATTTGTAATAAGGTGGATGAATTGGCTGCGCAAATAGAAGTAAACAAATATGATTTGGTTGGGATTATGGAAACGTGGCTCAAGGAAGGCCAGGACTGGGAACTCAACATCCAGGGGTATTCGATATTCAGGAAAGATAGGCAAAAAGGAAAGGGAGGTGGGGTAGCATTACTGGTTAAAGAAGGGATTAACACAATTGTAATGAAGGATATTAGCTCTGATGAGGTGGAATCTGTATGGGTAGAATTGAGAAATACTAAGGGGAAAAAAACATTAGTGGAAGTGGTTTATAGACCTCCAAACAGTAAGGCGGAGGTTGGGGATGGCATTAAAAGAGAAATTAAAGAAGCGTGCAATAAGGGCACAGCAGTCATCATGGGTGACTTTAATCTACATATAGATTGGGCCAACCAAATGAGTAACAATACTGTGGAGGAGGAATTCCTGGAGTGTTTACGGGATGGTTTCCTGGACCAATATGTCGAGGAACCAACCAGAGATCAGGCCATCTTAGACTGGGTATTATGTAATGAGAAAGGATTAATTAGCAATCTTGTTGAAAGAGGCCCCTTGGGTCAGAGCGATCATAATATGATCGAATTCTTCATTAAGATGGAGAATGAAGTAGTTGACTCGGAGACTAGGGTCCTCAATTTAAATAAAGGAAACTATGATGGTCTGAGGAGCGAGTTGGGTAGGATTGATTGGGGAATGGCACTCAAAGGGTTGACGGTGGATAGGCAATGGCAAACATTCAAAGACCGAATGGATGAACTACAGAATTTGTTCATCCCAGTTTGGCATAAAAATAAAACAATAAAGGTGACCCAACCGTGGCTAACAAGGGAAATTAGGGATAGCATAAGGTCCAAGGAGAGGTGAGGAAATCTACATGATATAAGGGGTTAATTTCAAGTGTTTGCTGGGTAAAAGTTTTCAGACTTGACACTAGGCAAGTGTCGATGTGTAACTAGAGCTATTGCACGTACTCGAACTACAGCCAAGAACAGATGCCTGCCCACCTAATGGTACCAATGACCTGATAACTTGTGACCGAAAGCAAAGCTTGCCTCCCTTATATATGATTAAAGAGGACCTCCGGTTACACGATTCATGCCCTGTTATAGATTAACGGTTGACTTATGTGTCCAGGATCCTTCTGTCAATATGTTATTTCTACCTGATGATTAATCTAAAATGTATCCTGATAGAGGAACAAAGGGATTTCAATCAAACTTGTTTGTTACACTGTATAAATATAGAACGTTTACACTGTATCATTGGAATAGTAGCCTCACCCCTTGAGTGGAGGTACTGATTCCCCTTGCAAGAGAAGTTAAATAAAAGGCCTGTCCGTCTGACGAATCCAAGTGTGTATTGAGTCATTACCCAGAGCTAAGAAGTAAGGCACTTCTACAGAGGACATATAAATTGGCCAGAAAAAGCAATAATCCTGAGGATTGGGAGCAGTTTAAGATTCAACAAAGGAGGACAAAGGGATTAATTAAGAAAGGGAAAATAGAATATGAGAGTAAGCTTGCAGAGAACATAAAAACTGACTGTAAAAGCTTTTATAGATATGTGAAGAGAAAAAGATTGGTGAAGTCAAGCGTAGGTCCCTTGCAGTCAGAATCGGGGGAATTTATAATGGGGAACAAAGAAATGGCAGACCAACTAAATACATATTTTGGTTCTGTCTTCACAAAGGAGGACACAAATAACCTCCCAGAGATGCCGGGGAACATAGGGTCTGATGAAAGGGTGGAACTGAAAGAAATCAGTATTTGTAGGGAAATGGTGTTAGGAAAATTCATGGGACTGAAGGCCGATAAATCCCCAGGGCCTGATAATATACATCCCAGGGTACTTAAGGAAGTGGCCCTAGAAATAGTAGATGCATTGCTGGTCATCTTCTAGAACTCGATAGACTCTGGAACGGTACCCATGGATTGGCGGGTAGCTAATGTTACCCCGCTATTCAAAAAAGGTGGTAGAGAAAAGGCGGGAAATTATAGACCGGTAAGCTTGACATTGGTAGTGGGGAAAATGCTAGAGTCCATTATAAAAGATGTAATAGCAGAGCACTTGGAAAGCAGTGACTGGATCGGACAAAGTCAACATGGATTTACAAAAGGTAAATCATGCTTGACTAATCTACTGGAATTTTTTGAGGATGTAACTGGTAAAATAGATAAGGGAGAACCAGTGGATGTGGTGTATTTGGACTTTCAGAAGGCTTTCGATAAGGTCCCGCATAAGAAATTAGCGTGCAAAATTAAGGCACATGGGATTGGGGGCAAGGTATTGACTTGGATAGAGAACTGGTTGGCGGACAGAAAGCAAAGAGTTGGAATAAACACGTCGTTTTCCGAGTGGCAGGCAGTGACTAGTGGGGTACCGCAAGGATCGGTCCTAGGACCCCAGCTGTTCACAATATATATTAATGATCCGGGCGAGGGAATTGGATGTAATATCTCCAAATTTGCAGATGACACAAAGCTGGGGGGGAGGGTATGCTGTGAGGAGGATGTCGTGAAACTTCAGCACGATTTGGACAGGTTGGGTGATTGGGCAGAAACATGGCAAATGCACTATAATGTGGATAAATGTGAGGTTATCCACTTTGGTGGCAAAAACAGGAAGGCAGATTATTATTTGAATGGTAATAGATTGGGAGAAGGGGAAGTGCAAAGAGACCTGGGTGTTCTTGTACACTAGTCGCTGAAGGTAAGCATGCAGGTGCAGCAGGCGGTTAAGAAGGCAAATGGTATGTTGGCCTTCGTAGCAAGAGGGTTCGAGTACAAGAACAAGAATGTCTTGCTGCAGTTGTACAGGGCCTTGGTGAGACCACACCTTGAGTATTGTGTGCAGTTTTGGTCGCCTTATCTGAGGAAGGACGTTCTTGCCATGGAAGGAGTGCAGCGAAGATTCACCAGGCTGATACCTGGGATGGCAGGAATGACGTATGAGGAGAGATTGTGTCGATTGGGCTTATACTCACTGGAGTTTAGAAGATTGAGAGGGGATCTCATCGAAACCTATAAAATTCTGTCAGGCCTGGGCAGACTAGATGCAGGAAGGATGTTTCTGATGGCCGGGGAGTCCAGAACCAGGGGTCATAGTCTAAGGATAAGGGGTAAGCCATTTAGGACTGAAATGAGGAGGAATTTCTTCACCCAGAGAGTGGTGAACCTGTGGAATTCTCTGCCACAGAGGGCGGTGGAAGCCAGTTCATTAAGTATATTCAAGAAAGAGTTGGATATATTTCTTAAGGCTAAAGGGATCAAGGGGTATGGGGAGAAGGCAGGGACCGGGTACTGAATTTGGATGATCAGCCATGATCTCATTGAATGGCGGAGCAGGCTCGAAGGGCCAAATCGCCTACTCCTGCTCCTATCTTCTATGTATCTATGTATCTATGTAGAAGCCAGGAAATGTGTGTGTATATATATATATATATATATAGATATATATTGCTGAAAAATGAGAAAACTAACAGTTCAATTTCCCAGCGTTGATTCACTCTGCCCTTTTATGTTTTTGTATACAATAAACTGCCATGTATCAGATCTTTGTGAATTTTTATATCACGTGAGTTTAGCATAACAGAAGTAGTGAAGTGGTTGAATTAAACCATGCAGAGGCAGGTAATTTTTAATTCTCTCCTAGTTACAGATGGGCCTATTAATTTCTGCACAGATTAGTGCTCAAGATTGTCTATGAAATTACCACATAATTTCTTTTGCTAGCTTGAATTTCCTCACAGGGTGCATAAGCTACATGTTTATGGATGTAGTCATCAGTAATTATTTAAGGAGAGTTAGTTCCAAATGAGTTATGGAGAAGACAATTCATGATTTAAGGATGAATCAGGTGTGATACACAACAGTATTCAGTTACATTAACAAAGTAAGTCTGCTCCTGTAATTTATAGGTCAAATGCCTGGGTGATCACTTCATGTGAATCATTGTCCCTGTGGTGTATCTCAGACACTCTAATAAGCTGCGTATGCACAATAGATTCAGATTTTATCTCTTGAAACTTCATTAGAGGAAGCTTGAAATAATACTCTGCAATGTATCACACTAGTTTATTCTTATTAGGTCGTAACTTAGCCTACAAGTCAAATTTGTGCTTATCAGCAGAATTGAATATCAAAGATACTCAAACCATTTAAGATAATATATATGAGGAGAAAATGTTTTTGCAGCATTGATGACCTAATTGAACTTTTGAGGCCAGGCAACACTCATTTTGATTGGGATATGCTTCAGCCCATGTTTGTTGTGGTAAGAGCTACACCTTGCAACTTGGTGGGATCCACTTTCTGCTCATTCTCCAGTGGGTGAGCAAGCACTGATCTGGGTCCTCATTAAAAGACCAGTCATAGTGCTGTAATCATCTGGACTGTTGTCTAGAATTACTCAATGTAGGAGAATAACCAGGATAGCTGTAGGAAAGTGGTCTTCTGGCCACATTCCTTCTGGCAGATGTCTGATATGAAGGGGTGACATTTGTGGAGCTTCTCTGGGATGCAGTATGTATGATGTATGCTCTTGCGTTGGCCTTTGGGCGATTTGGTGCAGCTAGTGGTTTTGAAGGTCTGTCTGCATATCTCATTCCATTCTACCTCACTTAACAGATGGTGTACGTCTCATTTCTTTGCTTCCAAGTGTCAGCTTGGTTCAATGTAACACTCTTGCCTCTGAGTCAGAAGGTTGTTGGTTCAAGCACCATTCCAGGAATTGAGCAAGTGATACTTCGGTGCAACACTGAAGGAATGCTACATTGTCAGAGGTGCCACTCTTCAGATGAGACATTAAAGTGAGGCTGCGCTTTCCTGTTCAAGAGCACATAAAAGATCCCATGAAACTAGCTGGGAATTCTTCTGGTGTCCTGGCCAATATTCCTCCCTCAACCAACACCACCAAAACATTTGCTGTTGGTAGGATCTTGCTGTGCACAAATTGGCTGCTGCATTTGCACATAAAACAACAGTGACTACACTTCAAAAGTAATGAATTGGCTGTGAAGCACTCTTCAACATCCTTCCCTCAGGCAGCTTTGTCATGTCTCTCTGGCCATGGAGGTGGTCATTGCAGCGTCCTGGAGATATTGCCTCATCTAGAGATAGTGGTATTAGTCCTGCAGTGAGAGATGATATTTGTTTGGTGAAAGGGCATTACCTTCCCCTTGTGGAAGAGTCTGGTAATCTGTTTCTTTTCCTAAGCTCTGATTCCATCTGAGGTGAGTCCTCCTGAGAGCTCCTGTTAAAAAGATTGAGGTGAGAGCTCATGGACCCAATGGGATCTTCAGGGAGGCACAGTCTTCTTCCTGGGTGAGAGGGTTGCAGTGTAAATGGTATGCTTCTTGCTCCCTGTTGGTCTATTTTGAGGGTCTATAAATGGTAAGCTACACAGAGGGGTTGGTAGAGAGGTCCTGGTCTCCATTGTCAGCCTCGGGTTTTATTAGGAGGCCAGGGGCTGGGCCATAATTACTTGGATTTGGCTGTCTAGCAGTAGTATTTGCAGCTTGGGAGGCCAAGTCATTCTCATGCTATCATACATCTAGGTACTGGGTAGTAAAAGTAATCTCCTGATCATAAAGGATATTGGGTCCACTTACGGGAGAGACTTGAGACAAAATCTAGTGCAAATCTGACATCTTTAAAACATCTATTGACAGTATTAAGCAGTAGGTAGAACAATATGTGTTATCTTTGGTAATGAAAAGACAAAGTCAATAATGCTATTGAAGAAGATGGACTGTAATGTTGCTCAAAAAACACATAAAATACAATGAATCCAAATAAATTCCATGAAAGGTGTTTTTATAATGAATATTACAGGAATTCTTTCTAACAGTTTGCCCCGCCCCTAAATTAGCATCATCAGCAAATGTTGATATCATATGTTCTCTTTAGTTACAACCATTCAACAACTTGTATTGTTAACAATAACTGATATATTCTGGAGTAAACAGTTGACAATATAGAGCAGCCAAAGCTGTTAAAAGAGTAGGAATACTTAAGAAATCTTAACTTTATGGCCTAGAAATTCAGTGGGCTGCGCCACCCGTTAGCGCCTTAAGAGGGCGCTAAGTGGGGTGGAAGCCACTGGCCACGCCTCCCGCTAAATTCAGCGGGACGCTAATGGCGGCGCTAGCCGTTAGCGCTGCGCCACTACCGATGAAGTCATCGGTGTGCGCAGCGCCCCGCTAATACCCCGATCACGATATTTAGATGCGCCCCCTGCTTTAACGCTGGATGCTATGTGCGACCGGTTCAGGGTGGTGTTCCTGCGGCGGTAGAGGCGCAAATTAAAGGAGAGGTGCGGGGCGGCCATTTTTGTTGCTGGCCGCCTGCCAGCAGCTCTCCGCGCTGCCGTCCCCGGCCTCCTGAGCGCCCCCCCCCCCCACCGCGGAGTGCCGACTGCGTTCCAACAGCCCGGCACTTCTCCTCGGTGCCGGGCTCTTTTGCCGGCACTCGCAAACCTCGGGGGCCCAGCTGGGCCCCAGATCGTGCTGCACAAGGCCCCTCCCCTTTAAGAAGGGGAGGAAGGCCTGCAGTACCGCAGCACGACGTGCCACAGCGTGTGGGCACGTTGCGCAACGATATTCAGTTGCAGCGCCCCAAGAGGGATGCGGGGCGCCTCCTGTAGCGCCGCGCTTCCCTTTGGGGCGCGCCAACTGAATTTCCGGCGGGCGGCCGCGACTGCTTCCAGGGCGCTACTTTTAGCGCCCTGGCGAGGCTAGCGCCCCAAACGGGGCTATACTCAATTTCTAGGCCCATGTGTCACATGACCAGCTTCAGCAAATTCTACAAAGCCAACATTTGCCTTTTGATGAAATGTTGCAGCCCTGTTTGCTCGGTGTGGTAAACCACTGTATTGTATATTGCCACCTCTGGGTGGCGCTGTGTATGGAGGCATGCCTCAGCTGACTCCACCCACCACTGTGTGGGTTTCGTTCAGACTTGTTCAGTCACTCACGAAGAAGCATGGTCTCTTCTTAGCTAATAAAAGCCTTATTCATCTCTTCTTTCGACTCATCATCTCTTCTTCGACTCATCACCTTTTATGAAGTAATTGATAAGCGTATCAATTTTATTAGCTAAAAGTTAAATGCCGACACCTGAGGAGCAACAACAGCAACGGATACAGCAGACATTGCTGAGAGCCCTCAGACCACCACGCCTGGACCTCGACCCTCAAGATGTGGGTGCATCAGCCAAGTTTGAACACTGGCTGAGCTGCTTTGAATCCTTCCTCGCAATCTCACAGGTTACAGAGGAGGATCACAAACTGAAAATTTTGACCGCCCAGGTGAGCCATCAAGTATATATGCTAATCCGGGACTCTAATACGTACGTGGCGGCCCTCGAGCTACTAAAAGGGCAATATACGCGCCCAGTGAACACAATTTACGCCCGACACCTCTTGGGATCCCGCAGGCAGCAACCGGGAGAATCGGTAGGGGCATTTGCACGGGCGCTACTGGCACTCTGCAGAGACTGCGATTGTAAAGCGGTAACGGCTGTGGAGCACGCGCAGGGACTCGCCTGTGATGCCTTCGTCAGGGGCCTCCAGTCAGACCACACCCGGCAGAGACTGCTAGAAAGCAAGGAACCCGACCTGAAGACGGCCATTGCCCTTGCGCTCTCGTTAGAGGAGGCCCACCGAAACCTCGAGGCATACCCCCGTAACGGCGCCGAGACATGGCAATCGAAACCGTGGGACACGGGACCGCCGCCCCCGGCACCAACCGCTGCAGCGACCCAACCGAGACAGCAGCCTCCGGTAAGAACTGCTTCGATGCCCAGTAACCAGGCCCAAAAATGCTATTTCTGTGGCCAGTTAAAACATCCCAGAGCGCACTGCCCAGCTAAGACAGCTACCTGCTCGGGCTGCGGGAAGAAAGGCCATTACGCTAACGCCTGCAAGGGGAAGCCAGCCAGCAGCGCAGCGTGCGGGCCGTGGGAGCAGCCATCTTATCCGCCATTTTGTGTACCCCCGGCCGCATGGCATCCGCCGCCATCGTATCCAACGCACTCAACCGCCATTTCGTCACCGGAACCGACCACCGTCTCGGCGGATGACTATAGTGACTCACTAAGCCACATACTGGCCTCCGTGACGCTGGATCAAGGCCACCCTCACCATCTATCCAGCTCCATGATGGATATCGCGGTAAACGGCCGCGCCACCAGTTGCCTGATCGACAGCGGGAGCACAGAGAGTTTCGTCCACCCCGACACGGTACGTAGCCACTCCCTCACGATTCTGCCAACGCACCATCGCATTTCTATGGCGTCCAAGTCCCAGTCAATGGACATCAGCGGCTACTGTGTGGTGACCCTGTCAGTAGGGGGCACTGAATATCAAAAATTTAAACTGCTAGTCCTGCCCCGTCTTTGCGCTGCCGTCCTGCTAGGGTTGGATTTTCAGTGCCACCTTAAGAGTGTCACACTAGCATACGGTGGACCCCTCCCCCCACTCACAGTCTGCAACCAACAACTTTTAAATCGCCCGCTGCAAACCACCTGCAGCCTTTCCACATTAAAAGTCCCCCCCCCTCCCCTGTTCGCTAACCTCACCCGCGACTGTAAACCCATCGCTACCAAAAGCAGGCGGTACAGTGCCGGGGACAGAGCTTTTATCAGCTCTGAGGTGGAGCGGCTCTTGAAGGAGGGCATTATCGAAGGTAGCACTAGCCCCTGGCGAGCCCAGGTTGTAGTCGTTAAAACCACTGCAAAACGCCGCATGGTAATCGACTACAGCCAAACCATAAACCGGTACACCCAGCTGGACGCGTACCCCCTCCCTCGCATATCTGATATGGTCAATCAGATTGCGCAATACAAAGTATTCTCCACCATCGACCTTAAGTCAGCGTACCACCAGCTGCCCATCCGCCATGAGGACCGCCAGTATACTGCCTTCGAGGCAAACGGCCGCCTCTACCACTTCCTTAGGGTCCCCTTCGGCGTCACCAACGGGGTTTCGGTCTTCCAAAGGGAGATGGACCGAATGGTTGACCAGAACGCGCTGCGGGCAACCTTCCCCTATTTGGATAACGTCACCATCTGCGGCCACGACCAGCAGGACCACGACGTTAATCTAGCAAATTTCCTCCGTACGGCCCAACGGCTGAACCTAACGTACAATAAGGAAAAATGTATGTTTCACACCAAGCGCCTGGCCATCCTCGGCTGCGTGGTGGAGAACGGAGTCATCGGGCCCGACCCCGACAGAATGCGCCCCCTAATGGAGCTACCCCTTCCCCACTGCCAAAAAGCACTGAAGAGATGCCTGGGGTTTTTCTCCTACTACGCCCAGTGGGTGCCCCTCTATGCAGACAAAGCCAGGCCCCTCATCAAAGCCACCTCCTTCCCCCTGACACCAGAGGCGTGTGCAGCCTTCACTCTTATCAAGAACGATATCGCGAAGGCCGCAATGCACGCGGTGGATGAGTCCATCCCCTTCCAAGTGGAGAGCGATGCCTCCGACTTCGCCCTAGCCGCGACCCTTAACCAGGCGGGCAGACCCGTGGCCTTTTTCTCAAGGACCCTCCAGGGCCCCGAGACGAGACACTCCTCCGTCGAAAAGGAGGCCCAGGCTATTGTAGAAGCGGTGCGTCACTGGAGGCATTACCTGGCCGGGAAACGATTTACCCTGCTCACTGACCAGCGTTCAGTAGCTTTTATGTTTAATAATAAGCAGAGGGGTAAAATCAAGAACGACAAGATCTTGAGGTGGAGAATCGAACTCTCCACCTACAATTATGATATCTTGTATCGGCCAGGGAAACTCAATGAGCCCCCAGATGCCCTATCACGTGGTACATGCGCCAACGCGCAGAGTGATAGGCTGCAGTCCCTCCACAATGACCTCTGCCACCCGGGGGTCACCAGGTTTTTCCATTTTATCAAATCCCGTAACCTGCCCTACTCCATCGAGGAGGTCAGGACCATGACCAAGAGCTGCCAAATCTGCGCCGAGTGCAAACCGCACTTCTATAGGCCGGACAGAGCAAGCCTGATCAAGGCCACCCGCCCCTTCGAACGCCTGAGCGTCGATTTTAAAGGGCCCCTCCCCTCCGCTGACCGCAATGTGTACTTCCTCAACATAGTTGATGAGTACTCCCGTTTCCCCTTTGCCATCCCTTGCCCAGACATGACCAGTACCACGGTCATCAAGTGTCTGAATGACATCTTCGCTCTGTTCGGGTTCCCCAGCTATATACATAGCGACAGGGGCTCATCGTTCATGAGCGACGAACTTCGGCAGTACCTGCTAACAAGAGGTATCGCCACGAGCAGGACCACCAGTTACAACCCCCGGGGGAACGGCCAGGTGGAAAGGGAGAACGCGACGGTTTGGAAGGCAGTCCTCTTAGCACTAAAATCTAAGGGCCTTCCGACCTCCCGCTGGCAGGAGGTCCTCCCTGCAGCGCTTCACTCCATTCGGTCACTGCTTTGTACTGCCACTAATGCGACCCCTCATGAGAAAATGTTCGTTTTCCCCCGGAAGTCTACATCGGGAACCTCGCTACCGGCATGGTTGACTTCTCCTGGGCCCGTCCTACTGCGGAGGCACGTGAGGACGCATAAAACGGACCCCCTGGTCGAGCGGGTGCACCTCCTACACGCCAACCCCCAGTATGCCTGGGTGACATACCCAGACGGGCGGGAGGACACGGTCTCCATACGAGATCTCGCACCCTCGGGTACCCCTGAATTACCACCGTTATCCCCCTTACCACCGTTATCCCCCTTACCACTGTTATCCCCCACCACCCCTCCCAACCCAACCCCTGCAGACGGCATGCCAAAGCCCCAGGAATCTTCGCCAACCACCCAGACACCAGACCCGACGTCGGATGCTGCAACACCACCGCCGCCACCACGACGATCAGGACGTCAGACAAGGCCTCCTGATAGACTTAACTTGTAGTACCCTTCACCCCGCCGGACTTCACATTAAACAAGGGGTGAATGTGGTAAACCACTGTATTGTATATTGCCACCTCTGGGTGGCGCTGTGTATGGAGGCATGCCTCAGCTGACTCCACCCACCACTGTGTGGGTTTCGTTCAGACTTGTTCAGTCACTCACGAAGAAGCATGGTCTCTTCTTAGCTAATAAAAGCCTTATTCATCTCTTCTTTCGACTCATCATCTCTTCTTCGACTCATCACCTTTTATGAAGTAATTGATAAGCGTATCACTCGGACTGCAGAGAAATAACATTTTTTTTGTGCCAGGAATCAGTAGTCAAAAGCTCTTCACCACTGGAGTTGATGAAGAGGGCCTGCTCCATGTCAGAGTCCCTCCACTACAATATTAGAGAGAGATGGCTGAGCCATCTCTCACAAATTGAGCATGCTACACATTGCTATTCTTTCCATTGCAGCAATGCAGCATTGATCTGAGGAAAACATTAATTCAAATTAAGAACAAATAAATGAAAGGGTGCAGCTGAGTCACGTGCATGCATGCACCACTACCCAAAGGGCATGCTCACATTATTCTAGGCTGTGTAATCCATTATTTATTTTTGCATACACACTGCATAGTAATTACGTTTTAAAGTAGTCTCAAAATAAAGGATGCATGGGTCCAGTTTGATTTCCATCCTGATTTAAGCCACCAATTTTTTGCCAGCGTTCCAATGAATCTATGTAAAAGCAAATCTTAATGTTTGTTTAATTTACAGTTATTCTACATTGCAACAATGTTTAATTCTTTTATCTGATAATCTCGAAAAACACATAAAACACAAATGAATCCAAATGAATTACTTGCAAGGTGTTTTTATAATGAATGTTACAGGAATTCTTTCCAGCAGTTTGCCCTGCCCCTAAATTTGCATCATCAGCAAATGTTGATATAATTTGCTATAAATTATATAAATGTAAAGCAAAAGAAGTCCAAATGCAGATCCCTGGAGCACACCACTACCCACATACTGCCAACCTGAAAAATATCTATTTATCTCTAGTCTTTATTTTCTGTCTCTTCGCCATCTCTATCTCTATGTGGCACCTTATTAAACACCTTCAAAAACCCAAATATGAATTGCAACTAAGATGGTTCCTGTACTGGCAGCGCCTTCATTGAGCTTTTCTCCTTTGCAACTCTATCCATGGTTATCTATTGCCATCCTTTGCTTCTCCCCCTCCCCCCAGTCTCCTTTCCTCCACAGGTTAAGATCCCCTGGCCCTAATAGTGTAAAGTCTGTGGGTTGTGCAGTTAATTACGACACAGACTTCAGGAGTAACATACAACAGGACTTTACTATTCGAAGGTCAGGGCGAATCTGCCCTATAATCATGCCACAGCACTTATATACCGGTGTGGTCACCGTCGGTATTACCGTATACAGAAGCCAAACAAGTAGTGCCACACCTAAAATAGTTCTCTTAAAGGTGAACGGTTACAAACAATAGTCTCTTAAAGGTAGACGGTTACATACACTACAATCCTCCTTTTTTAGCTTACAACATACTATTTCTCATTAACATACATATATTCAACTTCAGATAAACAATTTACAGATATAGTCTCTGCGGGAAACAGTTCACAGGTTCAGTCTCTGTGGGAAACAGTTCACAGGTTCAGTCTCTGTGGGAACAGTGTATAGATTCAGTCTCTAGTCTTGACTCGGTCCGAACAACATCGCTGTGGTGTAGCCGGTTCACATTGCTAGCGTGACTCCTCCACTAGTCTTCCTCTTGACGTAACAGCTTGAACTTTCGTCCTGCTGAACCAGCAATGCTGACTTTTACAACAGCTGTATTGCCTTGGTAATTTTTCTTACTTTCCAACTGATTTATCTCCCTTTGTAGGGCCCACGTGCATGATCTGGTAGGAGTGATAATGAATTTTGATGGTTATCATCTTCTGCTTCTTCTTTTTCTTTTCTGCTTCTTGGAGACTCTCGGGGCTCCCTTATCAGCTGCCAGCTGTAGCGCCACCATCTCTCTATGTTCCTTAGACTTTAAGTGCTTCATCCTGATTTCTGCACTTTGGGAGTTTTCATCACAAGCTGGGCAGACCAGATCCTCGTAATATTCAGTGTCACTCAACAGGTCATGGTAATATTCAGGTTCGTCCTGAGTTAGGCCGACGAGAGGACCTTCTCCTTCCTCCTTACCCATCTGGACGTTAGCCGACTGTTGTTCCAACTGTTGTTCCCTCCCTAGACATCTTTCTTGAAGAGACTTCTTCATGCGTTCATATTCATCCCGCTCTTCCTGGGTTTCCTGCAAACCCTTCACTACTGACCTCATTTGTGATTTCAATACCTTCCCTTCCATCGGGGATTGATTGATCGGGCTATTCAATCCTTCTACTGAAGCAGCTGTTTCAACATTCTGTTGTTCACATAGACGTGATTCAGCGTACTTTTGGCATCCCAGTAAAGTCTGTGTTGCAACCTCAGCTATTTCCCTCACTTTTGAGAGCTCCGAACTCCTTTCCTTTGAAGATTGAAGCTCATGTTCCGATTGTTCCCATTGCAGAGTCTTGTCCCTCAGCATATGAAGGAGTTGGCTGACCGTTAACTCTTCCACGGGAACACTGTGGATCAGAGTCTTCTCCATTTCATCCACCTTTTCCTCCAATGCTTTCACCTTCTTTTCCTCTTGTACTTTGGCTTCCAGCGCTCGGAGAAGTTGCGCCTTGATGCTCTCTAACTCATGTTCAGGGGCCATTCTTACAGTCTCTGTGTTTCTTACAGTTTCCTTTTCTTCAACTGAAAGGATTCCCAGTTGAATCTGTTCTTCAAGTTGTTGAACCTCGGTCATTGCCGCCTCATATTTGTCTTGGGTTTCCTTCACTATTTTTATGAGTTCTTGGACATCTTGTCTTTCATGTTCTGCCATGTCTTTCACCTCTAATTTCTCATCTATGGATGGAACTTCTACCGATGAGTCTGTCTTGGTCTTGAGCTCATCAAGAATTTCCTGCAGCCTTTGGACTTCTTGCTCATGTTCAACCTTTAGTTGCTCATATGCTTCTACTGAAACTAGCTATTCGGAGGTTGCCGAGTTAACCCCCTCCAGAATTGTAGCCTGGGCCTGTTCATACTGTTCTTTCAACTTCTCACACTCTGCTTGTAAGGAGTCATAGAGAAGAACTGGAATAAAATCCTGGCTTCCTGAAGATTCCTCTTCATTTGCTTCTTTCGCAATTTTCTGTTGGAGTTCAGCCAAGGCTGCTATGCTATCCGCCTCTCGAAGTCTCACTGCCATCAAATCTTCTTTATTCTTGCGGTCTATCTCAGCCATTTTCCCTTTACTTTCATTTAACTGAGTGAGTAGTCCCTTATTCTGGGCTGAGAGATATTGCACCTTCTCTGCTCGACATAGCTGGTTACTGCTGATTTGGTTCTGTGTTTCAAGTTCCAACATCCTTTGCTTAGCTTCTTTGAGTTTCGCCCCTATAAGCTCCTCTTGCAACATGGCCACATTATTCTCACCAGGTAAAGAAGTGTTTCTCTTTTCTATGTCCAAGATTTTTTTCTGCATCTCTTTAAGTGCACACTGCGATTCCGCTTCTCTTAACCTTGCCTGCACTAGCTCCGTCTCCAATTGCAGAACAAAATCCTCAGTGTAGCGTGGTTTGCCTGTATGCTGTATCTCTAGATCATGCAGATATTCTAACTCCTGAACATCATAAGGGAGATGTGATCGGTAATTGGTCACGATGGCTCTATGGTCGCTCTCTGCTTGAGCCAGCAGGTTCTGTTGTCTTTCCAGACTCTCCCATTCGGTGTCGTGGAACTTTTTCATTGTTTTCATCTCTTGTACGAGACGGTAACTCAATTGTTCTAATTGTTGCCGTACTTTGAGATAACGTTGAGTTCGAGCCCGGTGTTCCTCCGTAATGCATATGTCTGTAACTTGAACAGACTCAGAATTCTCTGTCTTTATACACGCCATCGCTTTTCCAACCTTAGTCAGTGAGTTCATGTTAACCTTGTTTTTCATACTTGGGCTGGACTTATCGTCTTCCGGCTCAGAGTCTGAGCTGCTTGTCTGCATCGAGTCCTCACTCGTCAATGCTTGTAGGTAGGGCCATTCCCTGTCTATTTTCTTGATCCACTCCCGTCCTAGAAGTGGTGGTCCTCCCTCAGGTAGTACGTACAAGTTCATTCTTGGGTGTTCTTTACCCCTATCTCTCACCTTGACTCTTATCTTTCCCATGGGGTATACTTTATGCCCCGTGTATGTCTGCAATACGAACTTGGTATCTCTTAAGGGTATGTGAGAGAATAGCCGGTGGTAGTCCCTTTGATTTATGACTGATAGAGCTGATCCCGTGTCCAACTCCATTCTCACTTGGACTCCAGCTATTTTTAGTATGACCCAGATAGTTTGTAGGTCAGCTTCCTTACTCACAATATGAATTCTCAGACTACCCAGCTCCCGGCCGTTTGGGTCTGAGTCTGAATTCTGTTCGTCTGAACTCTTCTCAGCCACCTTGTGTACCTTGTTGTACTTTTCCTGTGATGGCTTCCTTTGGTTGTTGGTCTTCTTCCCTGACCGGCATACCTTAGCGATGTGACCCAGTTTGCCACATTTCCTACATTCTTGGTTCTTAAACCAGCATTGGTTCTGATCGTGTGTTGTCTTCCCACAGCGATAGCATTTGGTTGTACTCGAGGTAATTTGGTCCACCCCGAGTGCCGCTGCCTTTAGCTGCATTTCTGCAGTTCCTTTCGCTGCGGCTTCGTGCGATGCTGCTATAAGGACAGCCCTGTCAAGTGTAAGGTCGTTCTCTTCAAGTAGTCGCTTTTGCGTCCCTTCCTTGGACAATCCGCATACGAACTTGTCTCGCAATGCCTCTGTCAGATTCCCTTCAAACTGGCAGTATTTCGCTAGTCTACGCAGTTCGACCAAGTATTCTGCGTTGCTTTCGTCCTTCCGTTGCGTTCTCGCATAGAATTTGAATCGTTCAGCCAACATCAACGGTGTGGGGTTCAAGTGATCCTTCAGAACAGTCACAACCTCATCGAAAGTCTGATCCGCCGGTTTAGCTGGGGATAGTAGATGCTTCAAGAGCCCGTATGTCTTTGCCCCCATCGAGTTTAGCAAGGTGATAGCTTTGTCGTCTTCTTCTATTTTGTTGGCCTCACAATAGATCTCAATGCGTTCCACATACGTGGCCCAGTCTTCTATCTCCGAATTAAAATCGTTGATGTTACCACGCTTAGGCATCTTCCTCTCTTTGGGAACAACACAAGTATTTCTTTAAATTATTATTTCTTTTTTTTTTCTAAGATGGCGGTTTTCCCGCGAAAATGGCGGTTTCCCGCTCTTATCTTCTCTCCCCGCCCACTTCAATGGCGGTTTCCCGCTTCTGTCTTCTTCCCCGCCTAATGGCGGCTTCCCGCGTTTCTTCCCTGGCGGGAGGGTACACTTTCCCCACGGGCGACGGCCGCTGGCTTTCAGGTTCACAGCCTGCGCGTCGGCTTCAAGGCTTTCCCTTTTTTTTTTTTTATTTTATGGCAGGGCGACCGGCTCTGGGTACCCCGTTGACGGCGAACAGGTTCAGCCGCTGGGCTGGCTCTCGCACAGTTCCCCTTGCTCGGCTCTGTCTCTCTCCCGCTCGCTCGGCTCTACCGGCGCTGGTTACACCCCGTTGACGGAGGACAGTTCAGCCGTTGGACTGGCTCTCGCGCAGTCTCTCTTGGTCGGCTCTGCCTCTCCCGCTCGCTCGGACCCCAATCGCGCCTCCCAGCCCTCTCGCAGTCCGGTGCTTCTCACCCCGGCTGCAGCTGAGTTTCTCTCTTCCCGCGCCTACGCTCCCGGTCGCAGCGCTTCGTGGCTTCGGTCACCGCCCGGCTTTTCCCGCCGGTCGCGGTCTCTCACGACTTTTTGTCCGGCTCCTTTTCCCTCTCGACCGTGGTTGAGTGCCCAGCCCTTATCCTCCGGCTATTCTTTTCACTTTCCCTTACTCACAGTCACCGTGGCAGAAGGAACAGTCAGTGCCTGTTGCTGATGGAAGTTTTTGTCGCTAAAGTCTTCCTCCTTTCTATTGCTGCAGCCTTGAGTTTTCTCCCAGCCGAATGACGAGGGCGGTTGCCTCTTTTCGACGCTCTTTCGTTGCTTTGAAAATATTGTTGCCGCAGGGTACGATCGGACTCATCGCCACTGTAAAGTCTGTGGGTTGTGCAGTTAATTACGACACAGACTTCAGGAGTAACATACAACAGGACTTTACTATTCGAAGGTCAGGGCGAATCTGCCCTATAATCATGCCACAGCACTTATATACCGGTGTGGTCACCGTCGGTATTACCGTATACAGAAGCCAAACAAGTAGTGCCACACCTAAAATAGTTCTCTTAAAGGTGAACGGTTACATACAATAGTCTCTTAAAGGTAGACGGTTACATACACTACAAATAGTGGGTGCATTTTAACCTAAACTACATGCTACAAATTTAAAGCCACCCGTACAGAGCATTGCCCATCCCCGAACCTGCTTATTCTGTATCTTTGCAGTGCACTTTTCAACATCTAGACCCTGCTCAAATTTGGCTTCCTGGACTTTTGGATTTCTCTGCCATCGGGATTATACTACTCTGCTGGGCGACACTATAAAAGGTGGCTGCCGTGACTCTGCTCTGTTACTCAGGTGCTTTGAGTTTTAAGGGAACCTTTTCTAGCCACCTGCTGCTGTTACCTGCTGAGCTCCTGACTCCTCCTAGCTCCCGCTCCTCCGGGGCCCACAAAAATAATTCAAGACTTACCTTTGGCGAGCTGCCTCTCCTCCATCGCCCATGGAATTGATTGGAGGCTGCACTGCGGAGGCGCCAACCAGTCCCTACCTAAAATGGCAATCGGGGTCCAATTTTATCCTTTAGTGAGGAATCTTGTTTGGAATTCACTACTTCTTAAGGGTAGCGAGCTGTATTTTTCATTGATACTGTTGCAGTTAAAGAAGCTATGCAGCACTGATGAAAATCTTGTAAATAATGACAGTAAACACAGAATCAATGTGAAGCTATCCACTGTAATAGAGATAGACAAATTCTTACCTATTACCTTTAAAGCCATCATTTTATGTTAGCAACTCCTAGTACATTGCATAGTGGAAAAGATGTAGAACTAAAAGATTGATGATTAATTTCTATTTGGTAAATAATCACTAAACATTTTTGAAGAAAAATATTGGTGTAAGTGATTTTTTAAAAATAAAATAATGCACTTTTCCCTGTTTGTGACATTTCCACAGTAAGAGAAGCACCACTTTTGCAGTAAAGGCCATTGTGGAAAAATGTTTTTGATAATAGTTTCATATTTAAAATGTACCTTTTTTGTTGTTTACTGATCTGAAAAACCTTATGAACTAACAAAATGTGAACAATCACTAGGTACTGTATCTTACTATAATTTCATAGCAGCAGGTATACATAACTCTGCAAATTGGAATGTTTGTTTTAGATATTTTTAATTCATTTTATTCTGATATAAAGATAAGATTATAAGGTGTCCTCTAAATAACCCTTCCTCATCATTATGCAAAGTGAGTGTCTTGAGACTTCTACAAATAAACAGGTTTCATAACCACAAGCGTAGGGTACTTTCTGCCAGTTCATAATTACAGTACAGTCAGACATTAGAAAAGCCCTTAATTACATATAGTTCATGTTTTCTCAGAGTTTAAAAATCTGTAGACGATGCAGTGTTTTTTTCATTCCAGCTGAGTTACAAAATGATTCAGCTTTTTGATTACATAAGCCTTATTAGATGTTTGATTTAGGGAGGTGAGAATTTTGTGTTCAGTAGAGACCTCTGTATTGGGAATTAGATCTTTTATCATTTTCACACCCAATGTCAGAATCAAGCACAACATGGGTTAGAATGCAAGGAAAACCACAACACTGACCAGCAACATGCTTTAACCCAATCTCAGAAGAGCTTCCCCCAATGCACCAGTGTGATATTTTCACTTTGCTCACCAGCCATTCTTGTTGTTTCCTGAAATAAAACTACCAATTAGCATTGAGTTATAAACCGTGAAAATCCTCACATGATTTCTGGGTGAGAATTTTCTAGTATTCTCTGACTGCCCTTTATCAGCTGTCTGATCTATTATATAAGCCAACCAGTCCCAGTATCAATTATCAGGGAACTGGCCCCTTAATTCCTTCAATCAGCTAGATCAGCTTTCCTTTACCTTGTCTTTAGGTCAGTGGGCCTATTGAGGCTATTGCAGAAACTCACTGCTCCGTCTACCCAAATCAAAATTACATTCATGGCAGAGCGGCAGGAGAACTACACCACTTCTAATTGAAACAAACAGAATAATAATTATTTAAATTTTTTATGTAAATTTGTAGATTCTGAAATTAATGCACATAGCTTCTTTAAACGGGAATTGTTATCAGTGGCTTGCAAAGACACTTTCATAGGTTTGAAAACGTAAGTGTGCGTAAGTGTACAAATAATTAGAAGCTATTTTTTAACAGACCAGAAAAGTTTCTATAACGGCAGATGTAGCCTTTGCTACAAAAAATACTTAACCTGGTGACCAACAGTATGCACTTTCAGCTGAGTGTAGACATGGCCATTCCTCATCCTTGCTGGGACTTGCTCTGCCCAAATACTTCAAATTTAGTGACAAAGTCCTTTCAAGCAGTACATTACATTCCAGAAGTTCGTAAATCATATTTTTCAATAAGGTAGTTTTGAATTATGTTCTTATTTAAATTATGTCATGGAGATTTCATTTCAATGTTATAATTCATTTTCTGCTTGTTTCAGATGGGAGCTCCTGCTCCCCCTGGCTCCACATAAATGTAAGTATAAAAAAATGTACCTCCAGAGGTCCCTTTAAGAATTGTTAGGTAGACTGTTTTAGATCTGGAAAAATTAGTCGGAGCATGTACGGCACAAGCTCTGCCTAGTTTATGACGAATATAGAGAAGGGTCCTGAAATGCAGAAGGGTCCTAAAATAGGTGTAGGATCCTACTTTGCATATTTAAATTGGGCCAATGCTGTTTTCAGGCAGCCGCTAGGGCACCTAAAAACAGTGAGGACCAGTATGGCGGTGGCCAGATCAGGTGCAGGACCTTGCACCTAGAAATTGGTATACATGGTGCCCATTTTACATCTAAAAACCTGGCGCAACACATACCAATTTCTCCCAGAATTATTTTAATCAAAGGTTCCTCCACTAGAGAAAAGACAGTTCATTCACACACTGCAGTCATTAGTAGCGAGATTAGTTTAGAACTTGTTCTTTGTTTCTACAATATTTTGGATAAGTATTGTCTCTTTCAGAATTGTGAATTTGTTTTTGAATGTGGTGATCCGTTGCTTGAATTTGGCACTGCAGATCAATCACCCCCAAATCAATCAATGCTTCTATCTTGTTGCTTTTTTGCCGACAGCAGCCACGAATTTGGCGGCAAGCCAGCAAACTAGCTGAGGTTCTGCCAGAAGCGATGGCTGCACCAAAAGAGATGGTTTTGGCCTGTGCCTCATGGCATTAATCCAACAGCAACGTAAATCCAAGTGACTTGTCATTGAGGCAGAGGTGGCTATCACTAGGATGAATGGCTGAATCTTGCACAAGCACAGTTTTAATATAGATCTGAAGGGTATAAAAACTGGCCAGGAGTGTAACCAGGCCAATTTCTACAGCAACAACAGCAGTAGCTGGTTTCACAGAACTGCTTCCTGAAGGTTGAAGAATGGGATTTTCCCAGCCATCAGTTGGAATGAACACTGCAGTGTTATACGATAGCAAAATACTGCAGATGCTGGAAATCCGAAATATTTGTTTCTTTACCTGTCCTATTACCATCTCGTCTCCCCTTGAATATCTCTTAATGTTTCTTCTTTCATCCCCTCCCCCATTTCCCAGCCCCCTAACTGCTTTTTAATCTGTTTCATTTCCTGCCTTTTTTTCTCAGTTCTGAAGAAGGGTTTCGACCCGAAACGCTGACTCTGTTTCTCTCTACGGATGTTGCCTGGCCTGCTGAGTTTTTCCAGCGTTTTCTGTTGTTACTCCAGTGTTATATGCTGGAGTCAGAGAAACCACTGATTAATGCATGCGAAACAGCAAAGTGCTTTAATCGGTTTTCTGTCCTTGACTCAAACATTAAACATACTACAATATTCATTATTACCATTAGTAGATAACAGCCATAAAAGGGAGGTAGGCTTTTAACACATATTAGTGCGCACTGTTGTAGGCTGATCAGATCATTCCTTTTCTTCGTCTGCCAACAGAGAGGAACACCTGGAAATTCAGAGAGCTCGGAAGTTAACACTTAACTCATTCGTTGCTGAAAATAACATTGTAATTGTATACTCATCAATTAAAAGAGAAATTAAACCATGAAGCTAAATAAGTCGATTTATCCACTTTGCTAAGTTTGTCCTATGACATCGTTTTTATTCCAGTAATGATAGCAGTATCCTAGACAGGCAGCACAGAAACGATGGTGCCAATAATATGATATAACAACAGAAAATGCTGGAAACACTCAGGTCCGGCAGCATCCATGGAGAGAGAAACAGAGTTAACGTTTCAGGTCGATGACCCTTCATCAGAACTGGAAAAAGTTAGAGATGTAACAGGTTTTAAGCGGGTGCAGAGGCAGGGAAAGGGGGAGGGGAGGAAAAAACAAAAAGGGAGGGTCTGTGATAGGGTGGAAGGCAGGAGTGGTTAAATGTTGCAAATGGGGATGGAAGAATCATCAACAGCTGCTGTCTGGAAAAAATAGGGGCAGAGGTTATAGTCTGAAATTGTTGAACTCAATGTTGAGTCCAGATGTTACTGATGGTTGGGGAGTCCAGAACCAGGGGTCACAGTCGAAGGATAAGGGGTGGGCCATTTAGGACAGAAATGAGGAGGAATTTCTTCACCCAGAGAGTGGTGAACCTGTGGAACTCTCTACCACAGAAGGCGGTGGAGGCCAGTTCATTAAATATATTCAAGAAGGAGTTGGATATATTTCTTAAGGCTAAAGGGATCAAGGGGTATGGGGAGAAAGCAGGGACCGGGTACTGAATTTGGATGATCAGCCATGATCGCATTGAATGGCGGAGCAGGCTCGAGGGGCCGAATGGCCTACTCCTGCTCCTATCTTCTATGTTTCTATGTAAGAAGGCTGTAAAGTACCTAATCGAAAGATGAGGTGCTGTTCCTCGAGCTTACGCTGAGCTTCATTGGAACTGTGTAAGAGGCTGAGGACAGAGAGGTCAGAGTGGGAGTGGAGCGGAGAATTAAAGTGACAGGCGACCGAAAACCCGGGGTCACCCTTATGGACTGAATGGAGGAGTTCCGTAAAGCGATCACCCAATCTGTGTTTGGTCTCCCCAATGTAGAGGAGACCGCATCGTGAGCAGCGTCGTGGGCCAATAATATGGTTGCGATGCAGTGGAGGACCACTGCATTTTGGCCATTGTGCATGCCTGCAGTGCTGTAAGCTCACCTCATACTATAACGCAAGCTTAGCTCATTTACATAATGACATGGTGTTCCTGAAGCACAGTGAATGATTCAATGGGTGTGTGTCAGGGTCAAGGAGCAGGTTATTCCCTCCCACGTTTCTGTCCTGGCGAACATTTATCTTTCAATCAACACCACCGAAAGAGATTATCGCTGCGAAATTTGGCTCCGTAGCACCCTGTTTTTCGACGCTATGGGTGCTGTTTTGTGCCCAAAATGGCATCCGCGCGTGCACACTTCTGGTGCAAGCCATGCCGGATGCCATTTTGGTGAGGTCACTAGCACGGACGCTGGAAGCGTGCGCTGGAACTATGCAAAGTACGCAGATCGTGACGTCAATCAGCATGCAATGCTGATTTGATGCCAGTGATACCATATTCGACCTCAACACTTCAGACAATGTCCTCTCTTAAACGCACACAGCTGGACATGCGTTCAGCACCAGGAAGGACCCCCCACCAGCACTATTTAAAGGGACCTTCACCTGCTTTGAGGTTAGTTGCTGATTGATTTCTACTGGCTTTGGTGAGTTTGTAGCGGTGTTTTTTGGTTTGGTGTCTTATTTGAAGTTGCTGAAGTCTCAAGGGAGTGTTGTGCAGGTTACTTCAAGGCTTCTGCTCAGACCAGTTGTTCCCATACATGGGTGCTGTAGTTTGTATCCTTCTTGGCCTGCAGCATGATCGGGAGATAAAGCAGAGGCGACACAGTGGAGGACAAGCTGCTCGAAGAGGGAGGAGGGGGAGAAGGGCTCTCAGCAGGAGGCCATATTCACCCAGGGCCTTCAGGGAGCACTTCTTCTACCTCAACCTCAGCGAGGAACATTGCAAACTGCCGGCATGACATCGGCAGTCTCAATTTCTCTGCTCCCCTCACTCACTCCAAACTACCTCCCTCTGAGCTTGCAGCACTCCATTCTCTCAGATCCAACCCCAACATTGTCATTAAACCTGCTGACAAGGGTGGTGCTGTTGTTGTTCGGCGAACTGACCTCTGCCTAGCGGAGGCTGACCGACAACTCTCCGACACCTCGTCTTACCTCCTGTTTTTATTTCAGCGAGGAACCGTATGTGCAACATCTCTGCTTCACTAAGGAGGTGCTCACTGAAATCTACCACCTGTTGCAGGCAGACCTGCAGCCTCAGAGCAGGGCGAGGCCGGCATTGCCAGTGGTTGTGAAGGTGACTGTGGCCATGAATTTCCACGTGTCGGGCTCCATCCAAGCTGGAGCAGGCGACATTTGCAATATCTCAGTTTGCCCTTCATCCATTGCATGAGGGAAGTCACTGAGCCTCTGTATGCAAAGAGAGGTAAATATATTTCATTCTCTTTTGCCAGAGAGAAGCAGGCAGAGTGAGCACACCGCTTCGCCAGTATAGCAGGCTTCCCTAAGGTGTAGGGTGCCATTGACTACACACACGTCGCTTTGTGGGCACTGCATATAGAAACATAGAAGATAGGAGCAGGAGTAGGCCATTCAGCCCCTCGAGCCTGTTCCACCATTTAATGAGATCATGGCTGATCATCCAAATTCAGTACCCTGTCCCTGCTTTCTCCCCATATCCCTTGATCCCTTTAGCCTTAAGAAATATATCTAACTCCTTCTTGAATATATTTAATGAATTGGCCTCAACTGCCTTCTGTGGTAGAGAATTCCACAGGTTCACCACTCTCTGGGTGAAGAAATTCCTCCTCGTCTCAGTCCAAAATGGCTTACCCCTTATCCTTAGACTGTGACCCCTGGTTCTGGACTCCCCCGCCATCAGGAACATCCTTCCTCCATCTAGTCTGTCTAGTCCTGTTAGAATTTTATAAGTTTCAATGAGATCCCCTCTCATTCTTCTAAACTCTAGCGAATATAAGCCTAATCGACCCACTCTCTCCTCATATGTCATTCCTGCCATCCCAGGTATCAGTCTGATGAATCTTCGCTGCACTCTCTCCATGGCAAGAACATCCTTCCTCAGATAAGACGACCAAAACTGCACACAATATTCAAGGTGTGGTCTCACCAAGGCCCTGTACAACTGCAGCAAGACATCCTTGCTCCTGTACTCGAATCCTCTCGCTATGAAGGCCAACATACCAATATGAATTCAGAGATGTACTGTAACCGGAAGGGATTCCACTCCCTCAATGTCCAGCTGGTGAGCAACCATACTCAGCGCATCATGCAGGTCAATGCTTGGTATCCTGGCAGCAACCCTGATGCCTTCATTCTGTGGCAGTCTGCTGTACTATCTGATTTTTAGCCACCACGACAAACCAGAGGGTGGCTACTGGGCGACAAGGGCTATCCGCTGACCACCTGGCTCATGACTCCGGTGCGCAACCCAACCACACATGGGCAGCATGCCTATAACAAAAGCCATGCTGCCACATGGAATGTTATGAAGCAAAGCTTCCACTGACTGGACCCCCACTCTGGAGAAGCCCTGCAGTAGTTGCTAGAGGTGCCTCAGGATTCGTCATGGTCTGCTGCATGCTGCACAAACTCACCATCATGAGGACACAGCCGTTGCCATCAGGTATACGGCGAAGAGCTGAGGAGGATGAGGAGGAGGATGAGGAGGAGGAAGAGGAGGAGGAGGCAACTCAGACAGCCCCTTTCTGGCTGGGATATTGAGGATCAACTGATCCAACTGCGGTACCAGTGAACGCAACCCCAATTCCCCATTCTCCCACAGTTCCACACTTTACCTTCCCTCTGTTACGGACCATCACAGCGTTCTCTTGGCCACAATGCTACGATAAAAGCCATCACAAAACAAACATTCCAAACCAACTTTACACATCAATACATCCAATATTACATAACAAAGTCAACTAATCACCCTTATGCATTCCTTTAGTGCCTGTCTTCCGTGTGCCTTTGCCTGTCCTAGTGCTCCTACGTAGTGCTACCCCAGTGGCTGCAGCATGGCTGGTGGAAGGCTGCAGACTTTGAGTGGGGGAGGCTGCAGATGGTCTTGCAGAATGACCTTGAGCAGCTCTGGGCCTAGAAGGTCCAGATTTAGACTGCACCACCTCGGCATGGGCGGCACTAGTCTGGGCTGGTTGGCGGGCTGACAAGCAACAGCAAGGGCACTGGCGGAATGACAGTGATGAGAGCACGAATACTGCCATCCTGAGAGAGGACAGCATGTTCGTGCTCCACGGAGCCACTGCCACTCCCCCGGGGCAGCACCTCAGCAACCCTAGTAATCTGTTGGAGGACAGATTGCTGGGCTGCTGTGACAACCTGCAAGCCCCTTTCAACACTGATTGCATGGCAGCAAGCTTGCATGACCAGTCTGAGCTTCCACTGCAGCACTCAGATGTTGGGTGGCTTCTGCTTGTGCTACAATGGAAGCTGAGACATCAGCCGTTAGACGCTGCATCATGGTTGGGTCCACAAGTGCGTTAATGGAGTTGCCCATCGCTTCCATGCAGGAAAGGATGGGCTCCAAGCTCTGTGCAAAGCCAGACTCCTCCATGCTCCTTGACATTGCACTCAGGCTTTCTGGTAGGCCTGCCAATGGCTCAAGCATTTCATTGTGCATACCCATCAGCCTTCTTCTGTAGGCCACCCCATCAAAGTCCTCAGCTGAACTTGTGTGCGACCTCACCCTCCAGGGAGCTGGCACTTGCGCTACACTTTCCCCAGCCCTGGTTGCAGGCCACTCATGGCTGGTGTCTCACCACGTGCAGATCCCATGTCTAACATATCCCCTAAAGTACCTGGAGTTTCCGTGGCTGTGAGAGTGAAATTGAGTGGCTGTGCATCTTTTGCATCACTTCCTTCTTTCGCTTGCACTTCCTGCTCCTCCACCAGTGCGTGGCCAGATTGTAGTTCTTGTCTATCTGAAAGGAGAAAGGCACAAGCATAAGGTTGTGGTGCGGGGAGGGCGGGAAAGCAAGAGGTGCATGCTTACACCATCGGCAGCTTCTAAATCAGAAGAGATTGTGGGATGAGGGGGAAGTGGGATGTGAGAAGGAGGATTAGGTATGAGGATACCGTCACCTTGGATTGTTTCAGCCCTGCTGCTGGTCACGGGCTCAGCGATGGCTGCTTCAGTAATCTCCAGCACTCTCTCCTCCATGGTGGTTGGGTCATGCAGGCGTGCCTGTCCCGCACCGGTTAGGTTCTGCTGCCTCCAGTTATGAGCCATCTTGTCCTGCAAGAGAAAGAGAAGTGTGTCAGTGAGTGTGGTGCAATGTATTTGGGTGATGTGCCTGTCATGAAAGAAAGAAAAGACTTGCATTTATATAGCGCCTTTCACAACCACCAGACGCCCCAAGCAGCCAATGAAGTACCTTTTTAAGTGTAATCACTGTTGTAATGTAATGCAGCAGCCAAGTTGTGCACAGCAAGCTCCCACAAACAGCAATGTAATAATGACCAGGTAATCTGTTATTTTCGTGATGTTGATTGAGGGATAAATATTGGCTAGGACACCGGGGATAACGCCATTGCTCGTCTTCAAAATAGTGCCATAGGATCTTTTACGTCCACCTGAGAGAGCAGACAGGGCCTCGGTTTAACGTCTCATCCAAAAGACAGCACCTCCGACAGTGCAGCACTCCCTCAGTACTGCACTGGTGTGTCAGCCTAGATTTTTGTGCTTAAGTCCCTGGAGTGGGACTTAGAATCCACAAACTTCTGACTCAGAGGCGAGGGTTCTACCAACTGAGCTGACACAAGCTGCCATGGTTGAATAGCTCACAGTGTGTGCAAGCTGTGAGCTGTGGGTGTGAGGCTTGCAGCAGTGTTAAGTTGTGTGAGGGTGAGGTGAAGCTATGAATGTGAGGTATGAGTCGTGTTTGATAGAGATTGTTGTAAGGTGAGTGATGGGGGTGTGGTGCATTGAGCAGTGTGTGAGGCTAGTGGTGCAGATGGTGGGAAATGGCATTTGAAGATGAATTTACTGACCTTGACCACTCGTGTGTGGTCATTAAACTTCTTCCTGCACTGCATCCAGGTCCTTGAGGCTATATTACTTGCATTGACAGCGACAGCTATCTGCTCCCATTCCCTTCTCGTGTGTCTGGAGGGTCTCCTGGCCCCCTGTGGATAGAGGACTACTCTCCTCCTGTCCACCTGCTGCACCAGGGCCTTGAGTGATTCATCAGAAAATCTGGGAGCCCTCTCTCTGCCATGTTGCGCCTTCTTCACTCTTCCTGTAGGTCACACACTCTGCTAGAATGACTTCCAGTACCTGCTGCAGCCAGAATGCACCTCCCCTTTAAGAGGTGCAGGCTAGCTTTAATTGGTGCTAGCGTCGCACGAACTTGGGCCCCCTGCTGAGGTATGCAGCCATCCAACAGCACGTTTAGCGCTGGGCTGCACGCTGCTGCCATTTAAATTAGCAGGCAGCCCAAAGCTTGCGTGCTGCCTACATCGGAAGGAACAGGCGCGGGGTAGTCGCACATCCCATTTCCAGGCCCAACTGTTAATTTATCTCCCTAAACCTTTCTGCCTCTCCACCGCTCTTCCACTTTTCAAAGCAGGTCCAGTGAGAACTCAATCTCCAACCATCGCTGTATGGCTGTTGGTCTTGTAGGGCCTCCATTTTGGATTGGTTGTGCCTTCTCTGGTCTCCATTTTTCGGACCCCTCTAACTTACTCTGTAACCCAGCCAGTGCGTCAATCTGACTGCGGGAGAGTTTGATGGTGCCTCCTCAGAAGATTCTCCTCGTCTGAGGTGTCTTCCTCTGCAGGCTCTGGCTGTTAAGAAGGACCTAGAGGAAAGAAAAAAGGGACAATAGTTAAGATGGCACTGAGAGGCTGGACAGTAGCAGATGATAGGCATTACAATGCAGCTTGATGTTGTCAAGCTGCTTGATTGTGCGTTTTTATGAGGTTCATGAAGGGGTACAAGTAGTAATCAGAAACCATGGCCAGAGAAGCCCCTGGCCTTGAAATCTCCTAATCTCACAGCTCATGAGGGGCCACTGATTTACAACGCTTGCTGCTCCAGCTCGGTGGTTCATATTAGCAGGCCCTTTCCTGGACTTCCTCCTTTCCCCTTGTGCTGTGTGCCATTTTATCCTGCAGCAAGAGGGGGGTGTGAATTAATGAGTAGCTACTACAAAGGAGAGTGCCCATGTGTGGGGCTTCCGCTTCCATGCTGAGAGGGAGATGAAGCAAGATGCAAGCAGGATGGGAAGGTATTGAATGGAAAGTATGGGGAGAATTTTAACTCCCCCATAACGTGCGGGAGAGGGTCAGGAGGGGATTAAATCAGTAAAAATATGAAACCCAACCCCAACCCGCTGCCACAACCACACCCTCCCTGCTTCCCCCTACATATCGGGGCCTACGTGTCTGGAATGTGAAGTGAAGGGGGAGCCTTGAGATAAGTTGTTAATTTTGGAAAGGCTACCAAGTAAGAAAATGTTGCCAATAGCTGTTGTGAAGGGAGCAAGAAAGAGGTAACAATGTGTTTGGACTGAGATGGTATATAAGGGGAATGGTAGCGTAGTGGTTATGTTACTGGGCTTGGCCTAATGATCTGGAGACTGGGGAATTTAAATTCAATTAATTAAATAGAAATCTGGAATAAAAAAACTAGTATTGTAAATGATGACTGTTATGTTTTAAAAACCCATCTGGTTCAGTAATGTTCTTACCCAATCTGGCCTATATGTAACTCCAGTTGACTCTTAACTGCCTGCTAAAATGGCCTAGTAAGCCACTTATTCAAGAAGATGACTCACCACCACCTTCTCAAGGGCAATAAATGCTGGCCTTGCTGGTGACGTCCACACCCAATGAATAAAAAAAAATTATGTTCCCTTATGATGTGGGGTGAAGGATTTGATGGAGGGGAGGGAATTATTGAGAGTTCTGGGGAGGGGGAAAAGGACTTTTGCTATCTGTTATTGAAAAACAGAACTTCCCTCCTCACACTCACCTATTCTATGAGGAGGCTTCAGATAGCTTTGGGGCTTGCATGCTTTACAGCAGTTTCTTCCTCCACCACTCAAACAGCCAAATCAGCCATAAGGGAATGCAATCTCCTTTTAAGAGGTGCATTCCCACTGTAAATATGACTCTGCAGGACCACTGGAAATTGCACACAAAAAGTGGGTGGTTTCCCCATTAGCTCAGCAAATCGGGTGGGAAATCCGCTAGTCAAATTAAAACGAGGCAAAATATGCTGGGAGCTGGGAAGCAGACAGTCAGACATGAATTGGACTTGAGCAAGCCAAGGATGCTTAAAGTAAGGGTCTAGGCCTTACTTTAAGCACAAAGCATTTTCTTGCTAATTAAATAACATGTTGTCTATTAAAGGAAGCGAATGCTGGAAGATGTCCCGGAGGATCCCAGAGAGCTGGATGATGACACTGCTGAGGTTAAAGACATGTCTATGAAGAACATAAAGCAGAACCAGTGGCTAGTGCTGCTAGACAACTAAGAGTCAAACGCATTTGGGACACCTTCACAGATGGATAAATCATTATTTTTTGGGGCTCTTTGCTCATCAAAGAGCAGCATCCTCTCACTAACCTCTGCATGGTTTAAATAAAATCCTTACTCCTCACAGCTAGCCATCACATCATAATTAGAAGTCTCAATAAGAGCACAGTACTTTTTCACCATTGTCCAAGGGCCTTGAAGGAGGAGAGGGAAGTGGAGAGGCGGAGAGGTTTAAGGAAGGAATTCCAAAGCGTGGGGCCTAGGCAGCTGAAGGCATGACAATGAATGGTGGGGATGGAGGGAGGGGGATACCATAAGAGGCAGGGTCAGAGGAAGAGAGAGTTCCAGGAGGTGAGTTTGTAGGGCTGTTGGAGGTTACAGAGATAGGGAGCGCTTTAAACACAAGGGTGAGAATTTTAAATTTGAGGCTTTGGGGGTACATGGTGCAAATGTAGGTCAGCAAGGACTGTGGTAATGAATGAGCAGGACTTAGTGCGGGATCAGCTGAAATTTACGAAGTGTGGGGGAAGGGATACTGGCCAGGAGAGCATTAGAAAAACTTAGTCTGGAGGGGACAAAGGCAAGGTTGAGAGTTTCAGTCGCAATGTTATGGAGGTGGATGTAGGCGGTCTTCGTGATGAATAATACTGTATATGGGTTTGGAAGCTCAGCTTAGGATCGAATAGGACGACTAGATTGCAAACAGTCTGGTTCAGCCTGAGACTATGGCTAGGGAGGGGAATGGAATCAATGGTAAGGGTATGGATCCAAAGATGATGGCTTTAAATGAAGGAATTGTGTCCAAAGTACCCAAATTTGCAGATGATACTAAATTGGGAGCAATGGCAAATGATGAATATCAATGTGCAAAACTTCAAAAGGATCTTGACAAATGCGATGAATGGGCGGAGAAATGGCAATGGCAGATTAAATTTAATACAGAGATATGTAAGGTTATGATATTTGGCAACGGGAAGGTTGATGTGGATTATGTGCTAAATGGGACTGGACTAGAGGTATCGGAGCAGGTGAGAGTGGACAAGTCAATAAAACCATCAGTGCAATGTTCCCAGCAACAGTTTTATTTGGTCAATTAGCCTGCGGAACTGCTCCTCTTGCATTATGGGGACTTCCCTCATTTGCATGAGATTGGGGGCTTTAATCAGCTTGGCACACAACTGGTGCACAAGTTCCAAGAACCTGTGGTGCTTCTGACCAAGCTATCCAGCACTGTGCAAATCGGTCTCAGTGCATCATAATGCAGGGTGCTGGCACCTGATGTGCTTGCCAATATAGATCAAAAGCTGCTGAGGGACAGGAACCAGAAGTGTTCTTACAGAAAATAGTTCCTTTAGCTTATTGTTGTGCTGCCTCTTTAAGCTGCTGCAGACCTTCAGTTTCTGTAGCAGGAAGCAAGTTCCTGCCCCGGCCTATGCCCACCTCATACCAGTGGTGGTGCTACTGTTGGGAGTGTACCAGGATTATTAAAATTAGGCCTGAGGTGGGGTTAAATGGTGCCCCATTATTATTCTACTTGGGAATGCGCCTAAACAGAAAATCTAGGCTTGGTATTTTCGGCTCTTACTTGAATGGTTTTGGTGAGGTGCTTTTTTTAAAATTTGTTTTTATGGGATGTGGGCGTTGCTGGCAAGGCCAGCATTTATTGCCCATCCTTCACTGCCCTCGAGCAGGTGGTGAACCGCTGCAGTCCATGTGGTGAAGGTACTCCCACAGTGCTGTTAGGTAGGGAGATCCAGGATTTTGACCCAGCGACGATGAAGGATCAGCGACATACTAAGTCAGGATGATGTGTGACTTGGAAGGGGACTTGGAGGTGGTGGTGTTCCCATACGCCTGCTGCCCTCATCCTTCTAGGTGGAAGAGGTCGCGGGTTTGGGAGGTGCTGCCGAAGAAGCCTTGGCGAGTTGCTGCAGTGAATCTTGTAGATGGTACACACTGCAGCCACGGTACGCCACAGTATTTATGTGGCTGGTCCAGTTAAGTTTCTGGTCAATGGTGACCCCCAGGATGTTAATGATGGGGGATTCGATGATGGTAATGCCATTGAATGTCAAGGGGCAGTGTTTAGACTCTCACTTGTTGGAGATAGTCATTGCCTGGCACTTCTGTGGCGCGAATGTTACCTGCCACTTATCAGCCCAAGCCTGAACATCATCCAGGTCTTGTTGCATGCGGGCATGGACTGCTTCATTATCTGAGGAGTTGTGAATGGCACTGAACAATGTGCAGTCATCAGCGAACATCCCCATTTCTGACCTTATGTTGGAGGGAAGGTCATTGATGAAGCAGCTGAAGATGGTTGGGCCTAGGACACTGCCCTGAGGAACTCCTGCAGCGATGTCCTGGGGCTGTGATGATTGACCTTCAATCGCACAACCATCTTCCTTTGTGCTAGGTATGACTCCAGCCAGTGGAAAGTTTTCCCCCTGATTCCCATTGACTTCAGTTTTATTAGGGCTCCTTGATGCCACACTCGGCCAAATGCTGCCTTGAAGTCAAGGGCAGTCACTCTCACCTCACCTCTGGAATTCAGCTCCTTTGTCCATGTTTGGACCAAGGCTGTAATGAGGTCGGAAGCCGAGTGGTCTTGTCAGAACCTAAACTGGGCATCAGTGAGCAGGCTATTGGTGAGTAAGTGCCGCTTGATAGCACTGTCGATGACACCTTTCATCACTTTGCTGATGATTGAGCATAGACTGATGGGGCAGTAATTGGCCAGGTTGGATTTGTCCTGCTTTTTGTGGACAGGACATACTTGGGCAGTTTTCCATATTGTCGGATAAATGCCAGTGTTGTAGCTGTACTGGAACAGCTTGGCTAGAGGCACGGCTAGTTCTGGAGCACAAGTCTTCAGCACAATAGCCGGGATGTTGTCAGGGCCCATAGCCTTTGCTGTATCCAGTGCGCTCATCCATTTCTTGATATCATGTGGAGTGAATCAAATTGGCTGAAGACTGGTTTCTGTGATGATGGGGACCTCGGGAGTAGGCCAACATGGATCATCCACTCGGCACTTCTGGCTGAAGATGGTTGCAAATGCTTCAGCCTTGTCTTTTGCATTCACGTGCTGGGCTCCACCATCATTGAGGATGGGGATGTTCATGGAGCCTCCTCCTCCCGTTAGTTGTTTAATGGTCCACCACCATTCACGACTGGCTGTGGCAGGGCTTTGATCTGATCTGTTGATTGTGGGATCGCTTAGTTCTGTCTATAGAATGCTGCTTCCGCTTTTTAGCATGCATGTAGTCCTGTGTTGCAGCTTCCCCAGGTTGGCACTGCATTTTTAGGTACGCCTGATGCTGCTCCTGACATGCCCTTCTACACTCCTTATTGAACCAGGGTTGGTCCCCTGGCTTGATGGTAATGGTAGAGTGAGGGATATACCAGGCCATGAGGTTACAGATTGTGGTGGAATACAATTCTGCTGCTGCTGATGGCCCACAGCGCCGCATGGATGCCCAGTTTTGAGCTGCTAGATCTGTTCTGAATCTATCCCATTTAGCACAGTGGTAGTGCCACACAACATGATGAAGGGTGTCCTCAGTATGAAGACAGGACTTCGTCTCCACAATGACTGTGCGGTGGTCACTGCTACCAATACTGTCATGGACAGATGCATCTACAACAGGTAGATTGATAAAGACAAGTAGGTTTTTCCCTTGTGTTGGTTCACTCACCACCTGTCGCAGGCCCAGACTAGCAGCTATATCCTTTTGGACTCAGCCAGCTCGGTCAGTAGTGGTGCTACCGAGCCACTCTTGGTGATGGACATGGAAGCCCCCCCACCCAGAGTACATTCTGTGCCCTTGCTACTCTCAGTGCTTCTTCCAAGTGCTATTCAACATTGCGGAGTACTGATTCTTCAGCTGAGGGTGCACGGTAGGTGGTGATCAACAGGAGGTTTCTTTGCCCATGCTTGAACTGAAGCCATGAGACTTCATGGGGTCCGGAATCAATGTTGACTCCTTCTTGGCTGTATACCACTGTGCCGGTGGGACAGGACATAACGAGCGATGGTGATGGAGGAGTTTGGGACATGGGCTGAAAGGTATGATTCTGTGAGTATGATGATGTCAGGCTGTTGCTTGACTAATCTGTGTGACAGCACTCCCAATTTTCACATATGTCCCCAGATGTTAGTGAGGGGGATATTGCAGGGTTGACTGGGCTGGGTGTGCTGTTGCCAGTGTCAAGGTCGATGCCGGGTGGTCCGGCCGGTTTCATTTTTATTATGTAGCAGTTTGTTACAACGGAGTGGCTTGCTGGGCCATTTCAGAGGGCAAATTAAGCGTCAACCACATTGCTGTGGGTCTGGAGTCACATTCAGGCCAGACCGGCAGATTTTCTTTCCTAAAGGACATTCGTGAATCCGATGGGTTTTTAACAACAATCTGATAGTTTCATGGTTACTATTACTGATCACATGGATGTCTAGTAATTATTACAGATTTATTTAATTAACTGAATTTAAATTCCTCAGCGGCCGGGGTGAGATTTGAACTCACGTCGCTGGATCATTAGTCCAGGCTTCTGGATTACTAACCCAGATGATATTACTACTGTGCTACCTGCGCCTTTGGAACTGTATGCCAGCATGTCACCAATTTGAAAAAAGGAATAGGATGGGGAAAAATTAGAGGATCAAAATAGCAAAATGATCAAAATAAGTGTACTGCCAAGTGGACACTCATATTTACCTATGTGGATTTCTCAGTAGCTTGATTTTGAAAATCTTACGCCTGGCATTTCATGTGTGTCAGATATCCATATGATCAAAAAAATAAATCACTACAAAGGAGAAGCAGCTAGGTACCCTGCTTCTCTGATCCATTAAATTATCCTTGATCTATTTTGCTTCAGTCATCCTGCCATGGACATACTTAGGAAAAGTAGCCACTCCACCCCCCTCACTATCCTCCTTTACCACAGTGCTGGGTGCTAAAAATACAGAAGGGCACAAAAATCGACTGGACGAGGATTTTTTTCGTTGGTTTTTGCTTTTTACGGCGCAAATATACATTAGGGCAGAGTGTAATAATGCTTTGGGGAGGGGGAATAGGTGGGTGCTAAAAATCATAGGGTGACAAAAATTGGGTAACTAAAGATTTTTTCTTCTTAATTATTGTTTTCATATACAGTGTATATATATGTTAGGGCGGAATGTAACACAGCAGCTCTCGCTCTATTTCATAATGCCAGCCCACGCCCTCTAACTGTGTCAAAACTTCACCCAGGGAGAATAAAAGGCGACTGCAGCTTGTGAAGGCAACATGCGATTTAAAAAAAAGACAGTCGCGTATTTGCTGTGTATTGTCAAATTTTACTGCTATTTTGTTCTGAATCCGAACTATAGCCACAAAAAAAATCACGAATACAGTTAGTAACATAATAAGTGAATAGTTATAGTAAAAAATAATGTTAAAAAAACGAGGTCAGAAGCCAAGTGTTGAAATCGAAATGTGACTGTCTCTTTAAATTTCCGAGCTGGATAGTGAGGTTCCAGCCAATTGTAGAGAAGGTGTAGAATGCTGGGAATGCTGGGAATGTTAAGTCAAGCCTGGCTGGGATAAGCTGAATGGTGAAGGACTGAGGAGGGATTCCCGAGGTAAAAATTTTCTCTGAGGAACCGGTTCTTATTTTGTGCTCGTTTCACCCCCTCCCCCTTAAGGGGTTGACCGCATAGGGGTTCAATGCGGCTCTTGCCGAGTCTCTGTTTAAGCAGCAGCAGAGTCCTGGTGTCACATAGCTGGGATTTTTTTTACATTTTTAATTTGGCTTGTAGTGTGAGGAGACAGATGCAATGATTGGAGGTGAGCGACTGGCGTTAATTATTGCAGCTTCAAGGGAAGGCGAAACATCTTTTGTAAATCAAGGCAACGGGAACGTGATATTTTGCTAGTGTATTAAATACAAATTAATCAACGTTAAGTGCGTATTTTTCTTCAACAGAAGGCCTCAAAATGCCATTTATATTAGCGATATTGTGCATCGCTAAACCAAAATGAGTAGAGCAAACGCCCATTGCCAGAATAAATGTTTGGACATTCCGGTGCTTTTTAATGTATTTGAGATCGTCATTACTGTATCTTTCGAGTGTTTTTTTTGGGGGGGTGAAAATCACATTTCCTTAAAAGTAACTAAGGTTTAATGAAGGTATTGATTTCTAGGCGGTTTCCTGGGCACAGCCCTCTCCATCTAGCATGGTGTTTGATGGGTCCGCGGAATCTGCTGCCTCTACCTAGCCTGGTTGTGAGGATGGTGGGGTTTATTTTGATTGACGTTTCACAGACCATCCAGCAAGTTAAAAATTAGAGATCTAGGTTATTTTGACCAATCGGATGGGTTGGCCGATGTCAAGTTTGGCTGCAATCTCGGTTTTTGGGTGAGCCCTCTCTTTTTAAAAAAAAAAGGCAGTCCAGACAATATTGGTGTTAACCCATTGAAGACTTTTGTTGGTAGCATTTATGGACTGTCATTTCCATATCGTTTAATCGATCAGAGGCGCTTCGTGTTTTTTTTAACTGTGCCTTTAGGTTTATGGGGTGTCAAAGCAAATATGTCAATCTTTCTCGTTTATGAAATAGCCGCCGTTTACCACTTTGCTGCGAAAATATTTACAAGTATGTAAGATTCTATTTTTATTCGACAGTGTTTCACTGACATGATTTTTAGGCATGTGAATATCTTGTGATGCCACAAGAATGGCTGGCAGTTATTGGGAGCCTAGATGTTCATACTGCATCATTCATGAGAACCACTGATATTGGTCACATACAAATAATTCTAATTGTAATGTTTTAAAAATAAGTTATGTTCTCGATTTTTAAACAGCCTACTAGTGCAGCAACAACAACTTGTATTTATATAGTGCCTTTTTAATGTAGTAAAACGTCTCGAGGCGCTTCACAGGAGCGTTATCAGACAAAATTTGACACCGAGCCGCATAAGGAGATATTAGGGCAGATGCTTGGTCAAAGAGGTAGGTTTTAAGGAGTGTCTTAAAGGAGGAATGAGAGGTTTAGGGAGGGAATTCCAGAGCTTAGGGCCTTGGCAGCTGAAGGCACGGCCACCAATGGTTGAGCGATTAAAATCGGGGATACTCAAGAGGCCAGAATTAGAGGAGCGCAGATATCTGAGGGTTGTGGGGCTGGAGGAGATTAGAGAGATAGGGAGGGGCGTGGCCATGGAGGGATTTGAAAACCAGGATGAGAATTTTAAAATTGAGGGATTGCTTAACCGGGCGCCAATGTAGGTCAGCGAGCACAGGGGTGATGGGTGAACGGGACTTGGTGCGAGTTAGGACACGGGCAGTAGCAATTTGGATTACCTCAAGTTTACGGAGGGTAGAACGTGGGAGGCTGGCCAGGAATGCATTAGAATAGTCAGGTCTAGAGGTAACAAAGGGATGGATGAGGGTTTCAGCAGCAGATGAGCTGAGGCAGGGGCGGAGTCGGGCGATGTTCCGGAGGTGGAAATAGGCGATCTTAGTGATGGCACGGATATGTGGTCGGAAGCTCATCTCGGGGTCAAATATGACGCCAAGTTTGTGAACAGTCTGGTTCAGCCTCAGACAGTTATCAGGGAGAGGGATGGAGTCAGTGGCTAGGGGACCGAGTTTGTGGTGGGGACCGAAGACAATGGCTTTGAGCTTCCCAATATTTAGGAGGAAATTTCTGTTCATCTAGAACTAGAGTCTGACAATTTAGAGACAGTGGAGGGGTCGAAAAAGGTGGTGATGAGGTAGAAACGGATGTTGTCAGCGTACATGTGGAAACTGACGCTGTGTTTTCAGATGATGTCACCGAGGGGCAGCATGCAGACGAGAAATAGGAGGGGGCCAAGGATAGATCCTTGGGGGACACCAGAGGTAATTGCCTAACAGCATCTATTTCACTTGTGAAACCTTATACATTGTGGGCATGTGAGACTCACAACATCAACCAAGTAATGAAATGCTGCTAGTGCAATATCTTATAAACTGTGATACCAAAAACACTTGAATTAAAGTTATTTGCATTGTTGGGATTGTATGCAGTTTTTTTTTAAACCACTGGGATCTGGATTTGAATCTACTCCAGCTGGGTAGAATGTAAATCTCTCTTTCTAATGGCTGCAAGGGCCTAAAATATGAGTCTGAGCAATCCCATTCTAGTTCATAGTCATGAATCCACAACACAAAACTTCCGATAATTTAGTGCTAATTGCCAGCCTTGCTCAGAGCTTGTAGAAACTATGGGATGCTGGAGGTGGAAAGTCATGCTGGTGTGCAGTGAGGCTGTGTGCCATGCTGAGCAGAGGAAGCTGTATCTTATATCTAATTTGTACTTAGCTGATATGGGATTATTTGACTTTGGCTGCCAGCAGATACAAAAAGTAGAAAATGTTCAATATTTCACCACTGCTATTCTAAATCTTGATAAGCTCAAAATTCACTTTTTAAAACATTTGCATAAAATCTACCACACAGCGCCACATAGATCCGTAACCAAGGCAACATTGTGTGCACTGCTGTCACAGTCTGACATATTGTTCCTGAAAACTGCAATGGTGAGTTCTCACTATTGCCTTGTAACTTGAACCTTCTGTTTTTTAAAAAACAAATGCTACAAGGAAAAAAAATCAGCCAGTTTTATTTTAAATTACTGCAGAAATATACAACAGTGGACAATTAATGATACTGACTCTGGCCCATAGAAACCTTCCAACTCCTGAGTTAATATCACTGAATGAAAACAAAACCATATAAAAATCTATCAAATGACAAATCCACTGACATTACCTGCATAAAATTGATAAATAATTGCAGATGAATACAGGTGGTGTACAATCACACTACCATGTAGATTTGTACGAGTAACTTTTATTCCCACCACCAACTGAACTGGGATGTGTTGTCTAGAAGAGGAAAAATCCTTAAGGGTTACAAAGTGGTGCCAATGAAAGCCTAAGAGCAGATTACATCTCCTCCTCCTGGGGAAATAATACATGGTGTTGTGGCAATTAAGGCGGAGGGGGTAAGAAACAACAGTAAAAAAGTGGCAGACTTGAATAGGAACCCTTCACACACTGAGTTTGGATTGTCTTATATTTTTGATTTTATGCTACCAATAGAAGGTGAGCAAGAGTGGCATGAAGTAACTTAGCCACTGATCTTTTTTTACCTGCCTCTCTCATGGAGAATTGCCTGACATCCATCCATTTCAGATGTGTGTTCAAAAGTGCCAAGTTAAGATTTCCCAGCTGGCTCGGTGGGTAAAAGCACAAAATGATTTTATGATGAGCCATGAAGACAAATAAAGCTCAAGGGTTCATCTTGGGTCTCCCTGTACAAATTTAGTTAATCTCAGCTGGGTCAGTGATTGGGACACAGAAATTGTTTGCAATATTTCCAGTTTAAAAAGGTAAAGAGGCAGCCAATTTTCCCAGCCTTGATTGCTATCTAGTATTTTGTGTTGGAAAGTATGTGGATATGTACATGCATAAGGACAGGATTGGGCTCTGCTGTGACACCCTCATTGTTCAATTGTCTGCCAGCAGCCATTGACCAGGTTCATGGATGAAGAATGCTCAAATTACTGGATGACTGCCATTGCCTGTGGAGCCCAAACCCAGCATAAGTTACTACCTTCAATGGAGGAGGGGGGAAAAGAAACCTTGACAATGGGTGATGCGCCAAAATTTTTTTCAAGGCTGGGTATTTTAAGTCCTGGTGTGAACCGGCTGAGAGCAATTGGCTTGCCACAGACCAGGGATTAAATCTAGGACCTTCCTTGTCTGTTTGACTCAGTTGCACACACAGGATACATTTAACCACCTGTATGTTTGATATCTTGAAGCAAAACTTGCTCATTGTGGCACAGCAAAATTGATAATAAGGGGTGTAACCATAACTTTTAATTTTGTATCCAATGATCCTCAACTGCAACCACCCCCAAATGTGTCTTAATCTGCTCTTTTCCCCTCCACTGCTTTGCTGCTGCTGTTTCTATAACAACAGCAAAATGGATGCGCCCTTGTTTGTGTTGCTAAGGGTATCTGCTAGTTTGGTGTGTATGGCCAGATGAACCAGGCTGCATGCATTGAGCACATCAGTTTACTCTCAAAGCCAGCCAGTACCACTGTGTAAACAGTCACTAGGAGGATTGAATGAGTGCTCCATGGTGATTGGCCTACCTTTTTTGTATCATTCCTCTTCCTCTGTGAGAAGTGCCTGGCTTCCACTAAATATTCCTTGGCGGTATAGTTGCAATCAGGAGCTTGCTGTGTAGGGAATCATTTCATGTACAAAGAGAAATAAGATGTAAACAAAAACGCTTTAATAAATTAAAGGCACATAATACATAACAAAGCAAACAGTTTATAAAAAAAAAAAAACTACGGCTGCTATTAAAGCAGCTGAAAGGTTAATGGCAAAGAGGATTGTGGTTAACTGTGGTGGTAATGGGAAAGGCTTTTAGGAACAGGAGTAGGCCATTCAGCCCCTCGGGCCTGCTTCGCCATTCAATTAGATCATGGCTGATCTGCACCTCGACTCCATTTTCCCACCTTTGCTTCATAACCCTTGAGGCCTTTACCTAACAAAAATCTATCGATCTCAGTCTTGAAAGCTCCGATTGTCCGAGCATCCACAGCCATTTGGGGGAAAGAGTTCCAAATTTCGACTACAGTACTTCTGAAAAAAGTGCTTCCTGATTTCACTCCTGAGTGGCCTAGCTCTAATTTCACATTTATGTCCCCTTGTTCTTGATTTCCAGCACCAGAAGAAATCGCTTCTCTGTCGGACATGTCTTACCCTTAACAAAGCCATGCTTGCTCTCTCTGATCAGCTCATATTTATTCATGTGCCTAGTCACTCTATCCCTAAAGACAGATTCCAGTAGCTTCCCCACAATTGATGTTACTGGCCGGCCTGTAGTTACCTGGTTTTTCTCCCACCTTTCTTAAATAATGGAGTGCCATTAGCAAATTTCCAATCTAATGGCACAATTCCTGAATCAAGAGACCTTTGAAAGATAAGACTAACCTTTCTGCACTTCCCTCACCTTTTAATACTCTAGGGTGGAAACCACCAGCTTCTGGAGATTTGTCTATTTTAAGTCCCATTATTTTCTCTAATCCCATTTTGTTACTCATATTGAATCCAATAAGTTCCTCCTCTTGATTTATTTTTAGTTTCCCTCTATCACTGACTGGTATTTTATTCTCTGTATCTGCTTTCACAGTGGGGAACAAGTACTTGTTTAAGAAATTTACCATTATCTTGTCTATTACAGTGTCACCTGCGTCTGCCTTTAATGGGCCCACATCTCCCTTGGCCACTCTCAAAACTCTAACTTTTAGCCTTTATATTACTTGCAAGTTTTTTTTCTGTATTCCGTTATTACAGCTCTTAATATTTCCTTTGCGTCCCTTTGTTGCCTTCTATATTTATATCAGTCTGCTGGATTACCATTTTTCTTGGCGTTGGTGTAAGCCATTTCCTTTAGTTTTATACTCCATTTTACCTCTTTAGGGGTATTTTTCAGCTATGTGAAGAGTCCAGCATGAAGAAACTATGTCCATCATTTTTCATATGTTAGTGATCATTGTGCAGATCTGTGTCTCAGTACTCTGTGCAGCATGTTGGAGCATTCTTGGGAAGCATGGGCAGGGAGTTGCAATTTATTTTGGGGGGGGGGGGGTGGTGGTGGTGGAGAATTTTATATCAAATGAAAACTCTGGCTATCCCTGTGGTTAACTGTTTTGGTAAACCAGCAGGACCAAATTTTACTTCAAGGTGAAAGCGCATAAGAACATTTCATGGATGCTTCCAAAGTAATTTTCTCTTTAACAAAAGCAGGTATGATCAATAAAAGGAAGGATAAAACAAATGAGTGCTGCAGACAATTGACTAACCAGAAGTGCCTGAAAGAATATAATTTCTAACATGGAAAAACTTTCATATTTTGATTAGTCTTCATTAAATACTGATGTCTTGTAAAATACTGAATGCAACAAAATAGGTTTGTATTTCAAATCACTGAAATATTTTTAAGTTTTACAGTAGTAATGTGACCATAGAATAAACAGTAGTTTCACCTGTGACATTGGTTCCAGTGATCATTGACTGTTTTGAAAGACCATCACAGTTCATTTATAGCTGCTGCATATGTGCATTCTTGATCGTTAATACACTGAAAAAACTGGCAGAATTGGACATTTTCCATGACATGTCCTCTGTTTGTTCTGTTTTTGGCTGCACAGGTAAGCTACATCAATAACCTCGGGTGTTTTGTGGCTTTTGTCCACATGTTGGACTGTGTGTTTCAGAATAGTTTGGAACCTGATCTGACTAATGGCCTGTCAAATATTGGACCTTTGGTGTGCTACTGGAATTTTATTTCCAGTTGGTATGTAGACCTTCCTAACTGGTGTTCACAGGGCTGCTGAGTTATGAAAACAGTTGCTTTAGTGACATGCCAACAATCAACAATAATGTACAGTTTCTGATGTGGTGCTTCATGTTACATAGCCGAAACAAATTGCAATTTTTGTTAGTGATTATGCAGAAATGAAATACTTCTGTTAATTTTGTGTGACCCACTGGCACTTAATGGAACATTATTTGCATGGTCAGAGAAAGTTAGTATAAATAGTGGAGCAATTGAGCTAAAATTGAATGGGGGAGAGGAGATGCTTAAGCACGCATGTAAAAGATATCCCTAATTCACTGACGCACGCAGCGTCTTGAGCCTGATGGATATTCCGCACCTATGGAAAAAATACCATAATTCAAGTATCTTTGCTGTGTCTTCACCCTTCAAGTGCAATTTAAAATGTTTATATCTGACCTGTAGATAACGCTTGGCATTTTTCTTGCGTTATATTGTATATCCCTCTCACTGGTCCATTTAGTGTAAAGTTTTTCAAAAATCTGAATAACGCCTGCATTTATTTAATGTGTAGTACTGACTTCTAAATAAAATCATTATACAAACATTGTTCATTTGTCATTTGTGAAATGTATATAATTTGAAACTGGATTGCAGTGCAATAGCATTTTAATTCCTTTGGTATACTCTTAAGTCTTCACAGTAGCTTTTATCTTGAGCATTCCTGCAAATCGGGCCCGTTGTATTTAATTGAAATATATATATAATATATAATTTAAAAAAAACTTATGATCACCATAGGGTAGCCATTATTGCAACATTTCTCAAGCTAATGTACTGAAATGTGATATTTTACTGCCCAGCCACTGTTGCCAACACTCCCTCCCACCTGCTCATTTCAGGGGGGGGGGGGGGGGCGGGGGGTGGGGGGTGTGTGGTGTTGGGGACAGAGGCTGAACGCTGAGAAATCATTTTTCAGTTGCCTAATCTTGGAAGTGTGAAGATGGCTGTCACTGCGACATTTTAAGTTGCGGCTAAATAGTTGAATCAACCAGGAACCGTTTCAATTGTGGTGTGACTGTCTTCAATCTCTTGCTGCAGTATATGGAGGGATGTTGGATTCTAAGCATTCACACAGTCCTTATTGTGCTACTTCAGCATACTGACTTGTCGCTTCTTTAGAAAGTCCCTCATTCTTGTACTGAAAATTCTACCATAAAGCTTGATTCTGAATTAATTTCTTTTTCAAATTAAAGTTGCAGGTATTGGCTTTAAAAGCTGCTGCTTTATCTAATTAATTCTTGCAATTTTAGTTTTTTTTTTTGCTTTAACTATTGTAATGAACAATGCTGGCAAATTGCTTTCTCTGACAAATCAAATAGTTATTAATACAACAGCCAAAAAAATTGAATATCTTTTAACTGTTTCTTTTCATCCTTTCATTCTCTTATTAATAATTGACCTATACTGGTTAGTGGTTTCCCCCATTGTTTGTCTGAATCTTAGTTACCTGTGGAACTGGTACTTTTTGTGGCCAGTATATGTCATTAAAATTTTATTCCCTGCAATTATCCTTCTCATTTCCGTCTCTCTTTGCCTTTCCTTTTAATAGTGGTACTTTTTACCTAATGTGCATGTATCGAGCAAATTGCATGTATCGAGCAAATTGCTTAGGAAATGCATACATTGATCCAAATATTTCCAGCAGAACATCGCAAACACTACAATCACTGTTCGGTTGGCAGCTACTTCTGTGCAATAATTTATTTGTTTCTGACAGATTACGCAATAGTGAATCTATATATTTATATTATTATTTCTATTAATATTTCAGTAGTACATCATTGTCGCAGATGTTTCAGTTACCCACTAAGTTGCACTCTTCTCTGCTTAATGAAAGATTTGAGAAAAATATCAAATAAAGGGATTTGAATGGTTTAATGAGTTTGCACACAGTGTATTTACCTCTGCGACCTTGGTTCACGGTTAAGCAATGCCTTGATTTTAAAATTCTCATCCTTATTTTCAAATCCCTCCATGGCCTCGCCCCTCCCTATCTCTGTCACCTCCTCCAGCCCCGCAATGCTCTGAGATATCTGCACTCCTCAAATTCTGGCCTCTTGTGCATCCCCGATTTTAATCGCTTCACCATTGGCGGCCGTGCCTTCAGCTGCCGAGGCCCTAAGCTCTGGAATTCCCTCCCTAAACCTCTCCGCCTCTCTACCTCTCTTCCTTTAAGATGCTCCTTAAAATATCTACCCTAATTTCCCCTTATGTGGCAGTGTCAAATTTTGTTTGATTCCGCTCCTGTGAAGCACCTTGGGACGTTTTACTATGTTAAAGGTGCTATATAAATACAAGTTGTTGTTGTTACCACCGAGGTTCTGATCCAGCCTAGGCGACTTGATCAAAGTCTTATCTCTGCTGACTGTGATGATTGTCTATGAAATGCGTCTGGGAGGCCTTAATGTAGTTGCTGGTAGATATTGGTCTGAAGAACAAAATGTTCAGTTCAGCATGAATTGGAAATCTCTCAGATGTCACAAGCACAAGAGTAAATACTTGGGTGAAAAGAGAGGAATGCAGGTTCACATTAATACTGCAGGAATGTACTTTTGAGTCTGTAATTAAAATACATTGTTGGAGCAGGGGAGGAGTTTTGGTCTGCATCAGGTCTATGCTATATCTGACCTAAAAGTGCTCGATGCCAAAGGTTTTATTCCTCAGCACTAACATTTTCTCTTTGGGCACAAAGATTTTATCTTCAGATAGATCAGGGGGTCGATTTGCCACTGCTTTATGGCCCAGGAACACTTATTCACTGGCGCAAAGCAGTCGAAAGGGACAATGACCTATTATGCTGAGACTGTGCGCTTTGGGGCATTTCACTGAAAGAGTGATAATGAGGCAGGAATGACACCTACATGCCTCCTGCCTCATTTTCTTAGGTCTCCACTTGGCTGAGGCCGACACAGCAGAAGACACACTGGAGCATTTTCTGAACAAACCTAAGTTTGTATAATTGTCAACTTTAGCTTGCATGCATATAATCAATTTATTTAGTGTTGGCAACATATATTAAATCAGATGATTTCTTCTCTAGTGGCACAATTGTTGGTTTACAATACTGTAAATCCTTCATATATTTGGACACCAATGTTTCTCCCACTCCCCTGCCCCTCCTCAACCTGATGCAAGTCTGGCAGTGCACAGCCAAAGTGCATTTCTGCTCATATTTGCAGGTTCAGGTCATTGCCATGGCATTGATTCAGGAATGCCCTGCACCCAAAAGCAGGGGAGGAACGTGTACCACTCTCTCTGGAATCTGCTGACTCCTGTCTGAAAACAGTAGCCAGAAGGTCCCCAGTGGACCTGCTGCTGCACAACAAAATAGAGTTCATAAAGAAAAACTTTAGCATTGGGATACTGTCATTGGAAACGGCCGTTAGCTATTGACACATATCTTATTCATGAACACTTTTACTGGCTCCTTTCTGATTGGAGCTGTAGAAACAATACAACTGGCAGAGTGGCCCTCCACTTGTGTCAAGAGACAGCCCATTTATTAATGGAGAAAATGCCAAGTAATGCTTTTAGTGGTAGGAAGTCTGAAAACTTTTAAGCTGTGAATTGGATAAACAATTTTGTATGCTAGCTGATGGAAGATGCTTTACAAAGCATTTAAAAATGTGTATGTGTATAGTACATGTGTGTGTACATGCGTGTGCTCCTTGCGCTGCCTGCGCTTGGCTTCCTCTTGCTCCCGGCGAAGAGACGCTAGGTGTTCGGCATTTTCCTGGATGCTTCTCCTCCATTTTGTGTGGTCTTGGGCCAGGGATTCCCAGGTGTCGGTGGGGATGTTACACTTTTTCAAGGAGGCTTTGAGGGTGTCCTTGAAGCGTTTCCTCTGCCCACCTGGGGCTCTTTTGCCGTGCCGGAGCTCCGAGTAGAGCGCTCGTTTTGGGAGACTCGTATCGGGCATGCAGACAATATGACCCATCCATCGGAGCTGATCGAGCGTGGTCAAAGCTTCGATGCTGGGGATGTTGGCCTGAGCAAGAACACTGACATTGGTGCGCCTATCCTGCCAATGGATTTACAGGATCATGCGGAGGCAGCGTTGGTGGTACCTCTCCAGTGCTTTGAGGTGCCTGCTGTACATGGTCCATGTTTCTGAGGCATACAGCAGGGCGGGTATCACTGCTGCTCCGTAGACCATGAGCTTAGTGCCGGGTTTGAGGTCCTGGTCTTCAAACACTCTCCTTCCTCAGGTGGCCGAAGACCGTGTGTGTATACATATACTTACGTACGTGTGTATGTATGGAATTCGGCTCTTTTGTCCATGTTTGGACCAAGGCTGTAATGAGGTCAGGTGCCGAGTGGTCTTGGCGGAACCCAAACTAGGCATCAGTGAGCAGGTTATTGGTGAGTAAGTGCCGCTTGATAGCACTGTCGATGACACCTTCCATCACTTTGCTGATGATTGAGAGTAGACTGATGTGGTGGTAATTGACCAGATTGGATTTGTCCTGCTTTTTGTGGACAGGATATACCCGGGCAGTTTTCCACATTGTTGGATAGATGCCAGTGTTGTAGCTGTACTGGAACAGCTTGGCTAGAGGCGCGGCTAGTTCTGGAGCACAAGTCTTCAGCATGACAGCCGGGATGTTGTCGGGGCCCATAGCCTTTGTTGTATCCAGTGCGCTGAGCCGTTTCTTGATGTCACGTGGAGTGAATCAAATTGGCTGAACACTGGCTTCTGTGATGGTGGGGACCTCGGGAGGAGGCCACTATGGATCATCCACTCGGCACTTCTGGATGAAGATGGCTGCAAATGCTTCAGCCTTGTTATTTTGCACTCACATGCTGGGCTCCACCATCATTGAGGATGGGGATATTCATGGAGCTTCCTCCTCCCGTTAGTTGTTTAATGGTCCACCACCATTCACGACTGGATTTGGCAGTACTGCAGAGCTTTGATCTGATCCATTGATTGTGGGATCGCTTAGCCCTGTCTATAGCATGCTGCTTCTGCTTTTTAGCATGCATGTAGTCCTGTGTTGCAGCTTCCCCAGGTTGGCACCTCATTTTTAGGTACGCCTGGTGCTGCTCCTGGCATGCTCTTCTACACTCCTCATTGAACCAGGGTTGGTCCCCTGGCTTGATGGTAATGATAGAGTGAGGGATATGCCAGGCCATGAGGTTACAGATTGTGGTGGAATACAATTCTGCTGCTGTTCTGAATCTATCCCATTTAGCACGGTGGTAGTGCCACACAACACGATGGAGGGTGTCCTCAGTGTGAAGACGGAACTTCGTCCCCACA
>NC_140997.1:195158699-195163699 GCF_052327205.1 Somniosus microcephalus
GTGTATAGTGTGTGTGTGTATAGTGTGTGTGTGTATAGTGTGTGTGTGTATATAGTGTGTGTATATAGTGTGTGTGTGTATAGTGTGTGTGTATCAGTGTGTGTGTGTATAGTGTGTGTGTGTGTGTGTGTATAGTGTGTGTGTGTATAGTGTGTGTGGTGTGTGGTGTGTGTGTATAGTGTGTGTGTGTGTATAGTGTGTGTGTATAGTGTGTGTGTGTATAGTGTGTGTGTGTATAGTGTGTGTGTATAGTGTGTGTGTGTGTGTGTATAGTGTGTATTTTGTGTGTGTGTATATAGTGTGTGTGTGTAGTGTGTATTGTGTGTATAGTGTGTGTGTGTATAGTGTGTGTTTAGTGTGTGTATAGTGTGTGTGTGTGTGTAGTGTGTGTGTGTATATTTGTGTGTGTGTGTGTGTATAGTGTGTGTGTGTATAGTGTGTTGTGTGTGTGTGTATAGTGTGTGTATATAGTGTGTAGTGTGTGTATAGTGTGTGTGTATAGTGTGTGTGTATATAGTGTGTGTATATAGTGTGTGTGTATAGTGTGTGTGTGTATAGTGTGTGTGTGTATAGTGTGTGTGTGTGTGTATAGTGTATAGTGTGTGTATAGTGTGTGTAGTGTGTGTGTGTGTGTGTGTGTAGTGTGTGTGTGTATAGTGTGTGTGTGTGTGTATAGTGTGTGTGTGTGTATAGTGTGTGTGTATATGTGTGTGTGTGTATATTGTGTGTGTGTGTGTATAGTGTGTGTAGTGTGTGTATAGTGTGTGTGTGTATAGTGTGTGTGTGTATAGTGTGTGTGTGTATAGTGTGTGTGTGTATAGTGTGTGTGTATAGTGTGTGTGTGTATAGTGTGTGTGTATAGTGTGTGTGTATAGTGTGTGTGTGTGTATAGTGTGTGTGTGTGTATAGGTGTGTGTGTGTATAGTGTGTGTGTATAGTGTGTGTTGTATAGTGTGTGTGTATAGTGTGTGTGTATAGTGTGTGTGTGTGTGTATAGTGTGTGTAGTGTGTGTATAGTGTGTGTGTGTGTATAGTGTGTGTGTATAGTGTGTGTGTGTATAGTGTGTGTGTGTATAGTGTGTGTGTGTATAGTGTGTGTGTATAGTGTGTGTGTGTGTATAGTGTGTGTGTGTGTGTATAGTGTGTGTGTGTATAGTGTGTGTGTGTATAGTGTGTGTGTGTGTATAGTGTGTGTGTGTGTGTATAGTGTGTGTGTGTGTATAGTGTGTGTGTGTATAGTGTGTGTGTGTATAGTGTGTGTGTGTATAGTGTGTGTGTGTGTGTATAGTGTGTGTGTGTATAGTGTGTGTGTGTGTGTGTGTATAGTGTGTGTATAGTGTGTGTGTATAGTGTGTGTGTGTGTGTGTGTATAGTGTGTGTGTGTGTGTATAGTGTGTGTGTGTGTGTGTGTATAGTGTGTGTGTGTGTGTGTGTGTATAGTGTGTGTGTGTGTGTGTGTATAGTGTGTGTGTGTGTGTGTGTGTATAGTGTGTGTGTGTGTGTGTGTGTGTGTATAGTGTGTGTGTGTGTGTGTGTATAGTGTGTGTGTGTGTATAGTGTGTGTGTGTATAGTGTGTGTGTGTGTATAGTGTGTGTGTGTATAGTGTGTGTGTGTATAGTGTGTGTATAGTGTGTGTGTGTATAGTGTGTGTATAGTGTGTGTATAGTGTGTGTGTGTATAGTGTGTGTATAGTGTGTGTGTGTGTATAGTGTGTGTATAGTGTGTGTGTGTGTGTGTGTGTAGTGTGTGTGTGTGTGTGTATAGTGTGTGTATAGTGTGTGTGTGTATAGTGTGTGTGTGTGTATGTGTGTGTGTATAGTGTGTGTGTGTGTGTGTATAGTGTGTGTGTGTGTATAGTGTGTGTGTGTATAGTGTGTGTGTGTGTATAGTGTGTGTGTGTATAGTGTGTGTGTGTGTGTATAGTGTGTGTGTGTGTGTATAGTGTGTGTGTATAGTGTGTGTATAGTGTGTGTGTGTGTGTGTATAGTGTGTGTATAGTGTGTGTGTGTGTGTATAGTGTGTGTGTATAGTGTGTGTGTGTATAGTGTGTGTATAGTGTGTGTGTGTGTATAGTGTGTGTGTGTATAGTGTGTGTGTGTATAGTGTGTGTGTGTATATAGTGTGTGTGTATAGTGTGTGTGTGTGTATAGTGTGTGTATATAGTGTGTGTGTGTGTATATAGTGTGTGTATATAGTGTGTGTGTGTATAGTGTGTGTTGTGTGTGTGTGTATAGTGTGTGTGTGTATAGTGTGTGTGTATATAGTGTGTGTGTGTGTAGTGTGTGTGTGTATAGTGTGTGTGTATATAGTGTGTGTATATAGTGTGTGTATATAGTGTGTGTATATAGTGTGTGTATGTGTGTGTGTATAGTGTGTGTGTGTGTATGTGTGTGTATAGTGTGTGTGTGTGTATAGTGTGTGTGTGTATAGTGTGTGTGTGTGTATAGTGTGTGTATTGTGTGTGTATAGTGTGTGTGTGTATAGTGTGTGTGTGTATAGTGTGTGTGTGTATAGTGTGTGTGTGTATAGTGTGTGTGTGTGTATAGTGTGTGTGTGTATATAGTGTGTGTATATAGTGTGTGTGTGTATATAGTGTGTGTGTATATAGTGTGTGTGTGTATATAGTGTGTGTGTGTGTGTGTGTGTGTATAGTGTGTGTGTATAGTGTGTGTGTGTATAGTGTGTATTTTGTGTGTGTATATAGTGTGTCTGTGTATAGTGTGTATTGTGTGTATATAGTGTGTGTGTGTATATAGTGTGTGTGTATAGTGTGTGTATAGTGTGTGTGTGTATATTGTGTGTGTGTGTGTGTGTGTATAGTGTGTGTGTGTATAGTGTTTGTGTGTGTGTGTATAGTGTGTATTTTGTGTGTGTGTGTATAGTGTGTGTATATAGTGTGTGTGTATATAGTGTGTGTGTGTATATAGTGTGTGTGTATATATAGTGTGTGTGTATATAGTGTGTGTGTATATAGTGTGTGTGTATATAGTGTGTGTGTATATAGTGTGTGTGTATATAGTGTGTGTGTATATAGTGTGTGTGTGTGTGTATATAGTGTGTGTGTGTGTATAGTGTGTGTGTGTGTGTATAGTGTGTATAGTGTGTGTGTATAGTGTGTGTAGTGTGTGTGTAGTGTTTGTGTGTGTGTGTGTGTGTGTAGTGTGTGTGTGTATAGTGTGTGTGTGTGTATAGTGTGTGTGTGTGTGTGTATAGTGTGTGTGTATAGTGTGTGTGTGTGTGTGTGTATAGTGTGTGTGTATAGTGTGTGTGTGTGTGTGTGTATAGTGTGTGTGTGTGTGTGTGTATAGTGTGTGTGTGTGTGTATATTGTGTGTGTGTGTATAGTGTGTGTGTGTATAGTGTGTGTGTGTATAGTGTGTGTGTGTATAGTGTGTGTGTGTAGTGTGTGTGTGTATAGTGTGTGTGTGTATAGTGTGTGTGTGTATAGTGTGTGTGTGTATAGTGTGTGTGTGTATAGTGTGTGTGTGTAGTGTGTGTGTGTATAGTGTGTGTGTGTGTATAGTGTGTGTGTGTGTGTATAGTGTGTGTGTATAGTGTGTGTGTATAGTGTGTGTGTGTGTGTATAGTGTGTGTGTGTGTGTGTATGTGTGTGTGTGTGTATATTGTGTGTGTGTGTGTATAGTGTGTGTGTATAGTGTGTGTGTGTATAGTGTGTGTGTGTAGTGTGTGTGTGTATAGTGTGTGTGTGTATAGTGTGTGTGTGTAGTGTGTGTGTGTATAGTGTGTGTGTGTATAGTGTGTGTGTGTATAGTGTGTGTGTATAGTGTGAGTGTGTGTGTATAGTGTGTGTGTGTATAGTGTGTGTGTGTGTGTATAGTGTGTGTGTGTGTATAGTGTGTGTGTGTATAGTGTGTGTGTGTATAGTGTGTGTGTGTATAGTGTGTGTGTGTATAGTGTGTGTGTGTATAGTGTGTGTGTGTATAGTGTGTGTGTGTATAGTGTGTGTGTGTGTGTATAGTGTGTGTGTGTGTGTATAGTGTGTGTGTGTGTGTATAGTGTGTGTGTGTGTGTGTGTGTGTGTGTGTGTGTGTGTGTGTATAGTGTGTGTGTGTATAGTGTGTGTGTGTATAGTGTGTGTGTGTATAGTGTGTGTGTGTATAGTGTGTGTGTGTGTATAGTGTGTGTATATAGTGTGTGTATATAGTGTGTGTGTATAGTGTGTGTGTATAGTGTGTGTGTGTATAGTGTGTGTGTGTGTATAGTGTGTGTGTATAGTGTGTGTAGTGTGTGTGTGTGTATAGTGTGTGTATATAGTGTGTGTATATAGTGTGTGTGTATAGTGTGTGTGTGTATAGTGTGTGTGTGTGTGTATAGTGTGTGTGGTGTGTGTATAGTGTGTGTGTGTGTGTATAGTGTGTGTAGTGTGTGTGTGTGTAGTGTGTGTGTATAGTGTGTGTGTGTATAGTGTGTGTGTGTATAGTGTGTGTGTGTATATAGTGTGTGTGTATATAGTGTGTGTGTGTATAGTGTGTGTATAGTGTGTGTGTATATATATAGTGTGTATGTGTGTATATATGTGTGTATTGTGTGTGTGTATTGTATAGTGTGTGTAGTATAGTGTGTGTGTATATATAGTATGTGTGTATATATATATGTGTGTGTGTGTGTGTGTGTATAGTGTGTGTTGTGTGTGTATATATAGTGTGTATGTGTGTATATATGTGTGTGTGTATAGTGTGTGTGTAGTGTGTGTGTGTGTATATATGTGTGTGTGTGTGTGTATAGTGTGTGTGTAGGTGTGTGTGTGTGTGTGTGTATAGTGTGTATAGTGTGTGTGTATATATATATAGTGTGTATGTGTGTATATATGTGTGTGTATATATGTGTGTGTATTGTGTGTATTGTATAGTGTGTATTATAGTGTGTGTGTATAGTGTGTGTTGTGTGTGTATATATAGTGTGTGTGTGTGTATATATAGTGTGTGTGTGTGTATATATAGTGTGTATGTGTGTGTGTATAGTGTGTGTGTGTATAGTGT